>NC_080190.1:129900440-130231690 GCF_030028045.1 Hippopotamus amphibius kiboko
GTGCAACAGACACAAAGACAATTATAAATTATGAATGTGACCACATGTACTTTTAAATTGACTTTCATATGTATAGAGTCCATGGGTGGGGCTGAGTTCCCATTGCATGTGCAGATATTTAATAGGCCTGGCCAGGAGAGAGCTGAAAAGAGTACAATGCTCAAGCATCCTGAAATTACAGACCTACTTTACCCAAGTCCTCAAAGGCACTAGCTCTATGTGAAAGGCCCAAAGGCAATATCTAGCAGCTATTTGGCTTTTAATATGAACCATAATTGTTCCTTGAATCACATTTGGTATTAGTTGATTTTGGGATTTAGTAAAGCAGAAAGGAATGTGTATTTCCTGATTTTTACATAAAATTTCTCCATCCTCCATGAGCTGTACATATAGACAAACTTTTCTCATCAGCTTGGCATGAGGTGTCTCTCTTTTCCACTCTCTTGCACAATAACTGAATAAATCAACTTCCACCTCTATGCTGAGGTTCCCTGAACCAAATAAAAAAATAAAAGTTGATGAATTTTCCCTTTCTTCTCCCATCTTGAACTCTCTCTGAACCTTAAAAATAAGGAAACATATACACGAAAGACTGCCTCTTCAAGAAATGATGTTGAGAAAACTGGACAGCTACATGCAAAATAACTGGACTATTCTCTCACACCAAAAATAAATTCAAAAATGGATTAAAGACTTAAATGTAAGACTGAAATCATAAAACTTCTCAATGAAAACATAGGCAATATACTCCTTGACATCAGTATTAAAAATAATTTTTAAGATCTATCTCTTTCAGGCAAGGGAAACAAAAGCCAAAATAAACAAATGGGAGTACATCAAACTACAAAGCTTTTGAAAAGTGAAAGAAACTATCAACAAAACGAAAAGGCTGCATACTGAATGGAAGAAGATATTTGCAAATGATATATCTGATAAAGAGTTAATATCCAAAATATACAAAAAACTCATATGACTCAATAACAAGAAATAAAACCTGATTTAAAAATGGGCATAGATCTGAATAGATATTTTTCCAAAAAAGATATACAGATGACCAAATGGGCACATGAAAAAGTGCTCAACATCACTAAGCACCAGGGAAATGGAAATCAAAACCATAATGAGATATCATCTCATACCTGTTAGAATAGCTATTTTCAAAAAGATAACAAATTATAAGCATTGGCAAGGAATTGAAGAAAAGCAAAGCCTCATGCACAGTTGATGGGAAAACAAATTGGTGCAGTCACTGTGAAAAACAATATGGAGATTCCTCAAAAAATTAAAAATAGTACTACTATATAATTCAGCAATTCCACTTCAGGTGTTTATCTGAAGAAAACTAAAACACTAATTCTAAAAGCTATGCAGCCCTATGTTCTTTGAAGTATTACCTACAATAGCCAAGATATGGACGTAATCAAAAAGTCTATCAATAGATATTGGATAAATAAGATGGAATGGAATATTACTCAGCCATGAAAAGAATGAAATCTTGCCACTTGAGACAATATGGATGGAACTGGAGGGTATTATGCTTAGTGAAATAAATCAGACAGAGAAAGACAAATTCTTTTCACTTATATGTAGAGTCTGAAAAAATGAAACAAAGGAACAAACAAAACAGGAACAGAGTTGTAGATAGAACAAACTGGTCGTTGCCAGAGGGGAGAGGGAGGGGGAAGGAAGAAGTAGGTGAGAGAGTAAGGGGTACAAATTTCCATTTTCCCATGCAAAATTATTCATGAGTATGAAATGTAGAGTGTAGGGAATGTAGTCAAGAACTATGTAATACCTTTGTATGGTGACAGATGGTAACTAGACTTATTGTGGTGGTAACTTTGAAGTGTCTCAAATCACTATGCTTTGCACCAGGACCTAAAATAGTATTGTAGTTCAATAATACTTCAAAAATAAGCAAACAAACAAACTCATAGAAAAGAGATCTGATTTGTTGTTACCAGAAGTGGGAGTCGGGGGAAAAGGAATTAGATAAAAGCAGTCAAAATGTATAAACTTCCAGTCATGAGATAAATAAGTACTAGGGATGTAATGTACAACATGATAAATGTAGTTAACACTGTTGTATTTTATATATGAAAGTTGTTATAATAAATCCTGAGTTCTCATCACAAGGAAAATTTTTTTCTATTTAATTTTGTATCTATATGAGGTGATGATATTCATTAAACTAGTTATGATAATCGTATCATGATGTGTCAAACATAATACTGTACATCTTTAACATATATAGTGTTGTATGTCAGTTTTATCTCAATAAAGCTGCATTAAAAAAATGAAGACATAAAATAGGCTTGACTTTAATGTACTGTTCCCAAAAGATATCCAGAGCAAACTCCAGACAAAGAAAACAGATTTCAGTTACTGTGCCTAACAAAAGCAATGTGAGATTCATAGTACATGAATGGTCCATAATATTTACTGTGTTATTTCTAAAGTATTTGGGTTAGTTTTTAAAGATAGAATTCAAATTTATCATCTCTTTCTTGAATCTCATTCCTTTTTTGATTGTTTCAGCTCCTTTTTCTAAACAAATTGTTTCACTTTTAAAATATATTTATTGGTCATATTCATTGTTCATTCTAAAAGCTGCTTATTGAAAATAATTTTCAAACAATAATCATTGGTTATTGCAAATATTTGAAAATAAAAGCAGATATAAAAAGAAAATAAAATGCATCCATAATCCCTAGCAAGAATAGGTAACATGAATTTGAAGTTTCTTCCAATGTCTGTCTGCATGTATTTTTTCTAACAAAGTTTGCTAATAATGAATATAGTTTTTAATTTTTCTTTTCTCATATAATACTACTACATGTCATTGTTTCTTCAAAAACATACTTTGATGTGGGTCTGCAATAGTCTATACAATCATCATATCAAAGCTTTTAAAAATCTATGACTCTCTCCTGCAAGAGCACTGGAATCACAACTAACTGCTGAATAATCATCAACAGGAAGACACTGAAACTCACCAAAAAAGACACCCCACATCCAGAGACAAAGGAGAAGCCACAATGAGATGGTAGGAGGGGTGCAATCATGATAAAATCAAATCCCATAACCTCTGGGTGGGCAACTCACAAACTGGAGAACAGTTATACCATAGAAGTCCCCCCACTGGAGTGATGATTCTGAGCCTCATATCAGGCTTCCCAACCTGGGGGTCTGGCAATGGGAGGAGGAATCCCCAGAGAACCACACTTCGAAGGCCAGTGGGATTTGATTGGAGGGCTTCCACAGAACTAGGGGAAACAGAGACTCCACTCTTGGAGGACACACAAAAAGTACTATGTGTACCAGGATCCAGGGCACACCATGACCCCACAGGAGACTGGACCAGACCTACTTGGTGATGTTGGAGGGTTGACTGCAGAGGTGGGGGTGGCTATGGCTCATCACAGGATGGAGATGCTGGTGGTGGGAGTGCTCATTGGTGTGAGCCTTTCTGGAGTCCACCATTAGCCCCACCGAAAAGCCTGTAAGCTCCAATGCTAGGTTGCCTCAGGCCTAATAATCAACAGTGTGGGAACTCAGCCCCACCCATGGGCAGACAAGAGGATTAAAGTTTTACTGAGCTCTGCCCACCAGAGCAATGCCCAGGCCTACCCACCACCAGTCCCTCCCATCAAGAAGCCTGCAAAAGCCTCTTGGATAGCTTCATCCACCAGAGGGAGACAACAGTGTCAAGAAGAACTATAGTCCTGCAGCCTGTGGAACAAAAACCACAGCGACAGAAATATAGAAAAAATGAAAAGGCAGAGGATTGTATGATGAAGGAGCAAGAAAAAATCCTAGAAAAACAACTAAATGAAGTGGAGATAGGAAATGTTCCAGAAAAAAATTCAGAATAATGATAGTAAAGATGATCCAGGACTTTGAAAAAAGACAGGATGCAAAGATTAAAAAGATGCAAGAAAAGTTTAATGAACACCTAGCAGAATTAAAGAACAAAGAAAGATAAGCAATACAATAACTGAATTGAAAAATACACTAGAAGGAAACAATAGCAGAATAATTGAGGCAAAAGAAAAGATAAGTGACTTGGAAGACAGAATGGTGGAAATCACTGACACAGAGAAGAATAAAGAAAAAAGAATTAAAAGAAATGAAGACAGCCTAAGAGACCTCTGGGACAACATTAAATGCACCAACATTTGCATTATAGGGGTCCCAGAAGGAGAAGAGAGAGAGAAAGGACTCAAGAAAATATTGGAAGAGATTATAGTAGAAAAATTCCCTAACATAGGAAAGGAAATAGCCACCCAAGTCAAGGAAGCACAGAGAGTCCCAGGCAGCATAAACCCAAGGAGAAACATGCCAAGACACATAGTAGTCAAATTCACCAAAATTAAAGATTAAGAAAAATTATTAAAAGCAACAAGGGAAAAAGAACAAATAACATACAAGGGACCTTCCATAAGGTAAACAGCTGATTTTTCAGCAGAAACTTTGTAAGCCAGAAGGGAGTGGCATGATATATTTCAAGTAATGAAAGGGAAGAACCTACAACCATGAATACTCCACCCAGCAAGGATCTCACTCAAATTCGATGGAGAAACCAAAAGCTACACAGAGAAGTAAAAGCTGAGAGAATTAAGCACCACCAAACCAGCCCTACAACAAATGCTAAAGGAACTTCTCTAAGTGAGAAACACAAGGGAAGACAAGGAACTACAAAAGCAAACCCAAGATAATTAAGAAAATGGTAATAGCAAAACACATACCAATGATTACCTTGAATGTACATGGACTAAATACCCCAACCAAAAGACATAGACTGGCTGAATGGATACAAAAACAAGACCCATTTATATGCTGTCTACAAGAGACCCAATTCAGACCTAGGGACACATACAGACTGAAAGTGAGAGGATGGAAAAAGATATTCCATGCAAATGGAAATCAAAAGAAAGCTGGAGTAGCGATACTCATATCAGATAAAATAGACTTTAAAACCAAAAATGTTGCAGGAGAGAAGAAAGGATACTACATAATGATCAAGGGATCAATCCAAGAAGAGGAGATAAAAATTATAAATATATATGCACCCAATATAGGAGCATCTCAATTCATAAAGCATATCATAAAATCTATAAAAGAGGATATTGTCAGTAACACAATGATAGTGGGGGACTTTCACACCCCACTTACACCAATGCACAGATCATCCAGATAGAAAATCAGTGAGGAATCACAAGCTTTAAATGACAAAATAGACCAGATAGATTTAATAGATATTTATAGGACATTGCATCTGAAAACAGCAGACTACACTTTCTTCTCAAATGCACATGGAACATTCTCCAGGAGAGATCACATCTTGGGTCACAAATCAAGCCTCAGAAAATTTAAGAAAATTGAAACCATCTTTTCCAACCACAGATCAAAGAGATTAGAAAACAATTACAGGGAAAAAGAAAACTATAAAAATCACAAGCACATGGAGGCTAAACAATACACTACTAAATACCCAGAGATCACTGAAGAAATCAAAGAGGAAATCAAAAAATACCTAGAGAAACATGAAAATGAAAACACAATGATCCAAAATCTATGCAATGCAGCAATAGCAGTTCTAAGAGGGAAGTTTATAGCAATACAATCCTACCTAAAGACACAAGAAAAAACCCAATAAACAATCTAATCTTACACCCAAAGAAACCAGAGAAAGAAGAATAAACAAAACACAAAGTTAGTAGAAGGAAAGACATCATAAAGACCAGAGCAGAAATAATTGAAAAAGAAACAAAGAAAACAATAGCAAGGATCAATAAAACTAACAGCTGGTTCTTTGAGGAGATAAACAAATTGATAAACTGTTAGCCAGATTATCAAGAAAAAGAGGGAGAGCACTCAAGTCAATAAAATCAGAAATGAAACAGGAGAAGTTAGAATGGACATCGCAGAAATACAAACCATCATAAGAGAATACTACAAGCAACTATATACCAATAAAATGGACAACCTGGAAGAAATTGACAAATTCTTAGAAACATATAAGCTTCCAAGGCTAAATAAGGAAGAAATAGAAAATATGAACAGACCAATCACAAGCACTGAAATTGAAACTGTTATTAAAAATCTTCCAACAAACAAAAGTCCAGGACCAGGTGCCTTCACAGGTGAATTCTATCAAACATTTAGAGAAGAGCTAACATGCATCCTTCTCAAACTCTTCCAAAAAATTGCAGAGAAAGGAACACTCCCACACTCATTCTATGAGGCCACCATCAACCTGATACCAAAACCAGACAAAGATTCTACAAAAAAAAAAGAAAAATTACAGACCAATATCACTAATGAATTTAGATGCAAAAATCCTCAACAAAATACTAGCCAACAGAATCCAACAACACATTAAAAGGATCATACACCATGATCAAGTGGGATTTATCCCAGGAATGCAAGGAGTCTTCAATATACACAAATCAATCAGTGTGATACACCATATTAACATATTGAAGAAAAAAATCATATGATCATCTCAACAGATGCAGAAAAAGCTTTTGACAAAATTCACCATCCATTTACGATAAAAACTCTCCAGAAAGTGGGCATAGAGGGAACCTACCTCAACATAATAAAGGCCATATATGATGAATCCACAGCAAACATCATTCTCAGTGGTGAAAAAATGAAAGCATCCCCTCTAAGATCATGAACAAGACAAGGATATTCACTCTTGCCACTACTACTTAACATAGTTTTGGAAGTCCTTGCCACAGCAATCAAAGGAAAAGATGTTAAAGGAATCCAAATTGGAAAAGAAGTAAAACTGTCAGTCTTTGCAGAAAACATGACACTATACATAGAAAATCCTAAAGAGGCCACTAGGAAACTACTTGAACTAATGAATGAATTTGGTAAAGTTGCAGAATGCAAAATTAACACACAGAAATTTCTTGCATTCCTGTACACTAACAATGAAAGATCAGAAAGAGAAATTAAGGAAACAACCCCATTCACCATTGCAAAAAAAGAATAAAATACCTAAGAATAAACCTAACTAAGGAGGTAAAAGACCTATACTCAGAAAACTATGACATTGATGAAAGAAATCAAAGATGACACAAACGGAGAGATATATCATGTTCTTGGATTGGAAGAATCAACATTGTGAAAATGACTATACTACCCAAAACAACCTACAGATTCAATGCAACCTCTATCAAATTACCAATGGGATTTTTTACAGAACTAGAACAAAAAATCCTAAAATTTATATGGAGACACAAAAGATCCCGAATAGCCAAAACAATATTGAGGAAAGAAAAACGGAGCGGTAGGAATCAGACTTCTGACTTCAGACTGTACTACAAGGCTACAATAATCAAGACAATATTGTACTGGCACAAAAACAGAAATATAGATCAATGGAACAGGATAGAAATCCCAGAGTTAAACTATGGTCAACTAATCTATGACAAAGGAGGCAAAGATACACAATGGAGAAAAGACAGCCTCTTCAATAAGTAGTGTCAGGAAAATTGGACAGCTACATGTAAAAGAATGAAATTAGAACACTCCCTAACACCATACACAAAAATAAACTCAAAATGGATTAAAGACCTAAGTGTAAGGCCTGACACTATAAAACTCCTGAGGAAAACATAGAAAGAACACTCTTTGACATAAATCACAGCAAGATCTTTTTTGACCCACCTCCTGGAGTAATGGAAATAAAAACAAAAATAAACAAGTGGGACCTAATGAAACTTAAAAGCTTTTGCACAGGAAAGGAAACTAGACACAAGAAGAAAAGACAACCCTCAGAATGGGGGAAAATATTTGCAAACAAATCAATAGACAAAGGATTATTCTCCAAAATATGTAAACAGTTCATGCAGGTGAATATCAAAAAAAAAAGCAAACAACCCAATCAAAAAATGGGCAGAAGACCTAAATAGGCATTTCTCCAAGGAAGACATGCAGATGGCCAAGAGGCACATGAAAAGCTGCTCAACATCACTAATTATTAGAGAAATGCAAATCAAAACTACAATGAGGTATCACCTCACACCAGTTAGAGTGGGCATCATCTGAAAATCTGCAAATAATAAATGCTGGAGAGGGTGTGGAGGAAAAGGAACCCTCTTGCACTGTTCATGGGAATGTAAATTGATACAGCCACTAGGGAGAACTAGGATCCTCTAAGGAACCAGAATGCAGGTTCCTTAAAAAACTGAAAATAGAATTACCATATGACCCAGAAATTCCACTGCTGGGCATGGACCCAGAGAAAACCATAATTCAAAAAGACACATGCACCCCAATTTTCATTGCAGCACTATTTGCAATAGCCAGGTCATGGAAGCAGCCTAAATGTCCATCAACAGATGAATGGATGAAGAAAATGTGATATATATATACAATGGAATATTAGCCCTAAAAAGGGACAAAACTGGGACATTTGTAGAGACATGGGTGGACCAAGAGCCTGTCATACAGAATGAGGTAAGTAAGAAAGAAGAAAACAAATATGGCAGATTAATGCGTATATGAGGAATCTAGAAAAATGGTACAGATGAACCTGTTTACAAGGCAGACACAGATGTAGAGAACAAACATATGGACACCAAGGGGGAAAGAGGGGGTGGGGGGTGGGGTGGGGGTAGGATGAATTAGGAGAGGTGATTGCCATATATACATTACTAATAAGAAAAAAATATCAAATTGTACACTTCAAATATATGCAGTTTATTGTATGTCAATTGTATCTCAATAAAAATCCTTATGTAAAAAATAACTATCCTACCAGGGTAGGCATGTGAATTGTTTTTTAATTCTGCACTATTTTAAATATTGCTCTGGAAGCATTCTTGTACATGAATCTTTGTTAGAATTCCTGTGAAGCTCTTGAATAAGTGTGTCAAATGCCTGTTTTTTAGATGTTCTAGAGACATATTGACAAATGAGTTTCAAGAAAGATTATACCTACTTACACTTTTAACCAGTAAGAGGGTATGAATATGTTTCTTATTAAACTCAAACACACAGACACTTACACACAGAACATAAAAATACATCTTATTATTTTATCCCATTATTTTTAATATGAATCTCTATGATAATATAACATTTCTTCTTGTTTGGAAAATCACAAAATTTTACAGTTGAAATAAGAAACCCTTGTGCCCATGTGAACATTGAGAACAAGAGGTGACAAGTAGTCTGCCAGAGGTCATACCACTAGCAAAGTTCAAGACATATGACTAGTTTAGTACCCATTCCAATTCACTGCAAAGCCCTCAATTCCTTCCAAGGACTATTAGAAGCAAGATTCTTATAAATACCATTTTTAATCCTCTCCTAATGAAAAACTCTAAGCCAAAATTAACATTTTAGCTACAAATGACATTGTTTACTCATATGACATGGATAACTAAGAAAAGTACATCAAGTAAAAGAGGTTATCATTGATTACTTATAAGAAATATTTGACTCAAGCAATGAGTTTAGTTTTAGGAATAATTTCTATAATTAATAATTTCCATAATTCCCAAACATTCAAAAAATGTGGGTCAGGCAAGAGAACGTACCACTCAGGTCTCTTGCTGTGAGTATATAATTTCCTAATGGCCCCAGCTGCTGCACATTGAATCTACCACTCTTTTACCAAGACCACACTTTCCAGGGGCTGCTTCTAGCCAAAGACTGCATGTAGCAGAGAAGCTAAGTTTCCTGCAAGATGGGATACTCTCCTAATAGGCAATGTTGGCTTGAAGACTACATATTTTGCTGGCTGACTCCTTAACTATGCCCCTGTTAGAGACACTTTCTTCTCCAGTCCTCCTTCCTCTCTAGCTCTTCTTTTGCAGGCATCAATTCTGCAGCATGGTCTAAAGACTCTCCCTGTATTCACCTGCTCCTTCTCCATTATATTCAGGTCTTCTTTTTCATGTCTAATCCCATCTTAGAGTCTGCTTTTCAGTTGGATCTGAACTAACATAGAAGACAAAGAGTGTAATGAGCTAATGGATCCATTCATAAGCTGGGGATTTTTTCCATATAGATAACTAGGTGTCATGTAATTTTTTTTTTTTTAATTTCCACAGCTGATAGGATGTCCTCACTGTTGACCCCTGAGCTGGATTTGGTGCTCCAGAAATGTTTTTTCGAAGTCTAGACTAGCTTGTTTTGTTCTGTTTTGCTAATTAGAAATCTAGTATTCACTTCAGTTTATCTACCCCTACTCTTAAAAGAAGCAAGTGGTAGAATATGTATCTCGTCAAAACTTCTTACTTTAGGATCCTTCAAAATTCAAAGCATATGTGTGTGCCTAATTTAACAGTAATATATACCCTGGGGCAGTTAGTTACATTAATCAGAAATCCAGAGGTGGTGACAAGAAGTAATTTTATCTAAATACATAGCACAGAGCTTGTTAATTAGTGTAAGGAACATCAGACATAATTTTTCATTGATTAAATGAGTGTTCTTTTTTAAAGATACAGGGTTGACTAGATTTCAAGATGTTGTGAACGCCTCACTACTTGAATAAACCTTCAGGGCAGAGCACCAAATCTACAACTTCACTTGGCTGTATGTGCACACAAGCACACACACACACTGGAGGTCTCCAAAGCCTAACTGAACAGAAGATGAGCTGATCAGGCATCAGCATAACATCAGCCTTGAAGTACATCTTCCTTTCAAGGCACTTTGTGTGAGTGCATGAAGAGAGAGGACATGTAGAGACTTAATCAAACCTACAAGATCAGGTTAAGAGTGAGTGTGTGTGTGTGTGTGTGTGTGTGTGTGTGCACGCACGCGTATGCCTGTGCATATATGCCTTCCTAGTAATAAATATGTGTACTTGTGGCAAAATTTAGACTGAAATCTGATAATGAGATTTTAGTGAAGATAGTATAGTTTCTACCTAGCTCTGGCAGGGGTTTATTAGACCTTATTATTGTTGAATGACCAAATTTACTTAGGTCAGTTCACAAAAATAAAGGTTATGTTTTATGTCAGATACCTGAAAGTTCACGGTATCTTTGAATTATGTGAGAAAAGTGGATGGAGAACTCCTGGGCTTCTTTCATCCATTAATTGTCTCAGGTTCTCTGTTTAGGTCACCTTGGGATTTGTACTCAGGGACTCAAAGTCTTGTGAGATACAGCAGCTATTTGGGCCATTAAATCAATGGAGCAGGATTTGCTTTTATTGAGCTTCCACAGAAGGAAAAGGTAAAAAAAAAAAAAAAAAAATTTAACTCCAAATAAGTGAGGCATTGAGCGCTCAGCGATATATGCCATAGTTTGGTTTGTACTTTTTTGTTTTGTTTTGATTTGGTTTGGTTTTGGTTTGGGGTGGGGGTTTTTTTTGTTGGTTTTTTTGTTTTGTTTTTGTATTGTTTGTTTCTTTTTTTTTTTCATTAAGTTTTCTGCTGGAATACTACATCATCATTTATTCCTACCCATGGTAGTGTTAAACCCAACTTTTTGACTCTTCAGAGAACCTGTTCCTATAGTAGGAAAATATTAATTAAATCCATTTACAGAAGTGTCTTGTAGGGGAAAAAGACAGAAGAGTGAAGCAATGGAAAGTCCCAATTTTTAGCCAACATGTTTTCTCACCAGGGCAGACAAATTGTATTAGAAGAAATATAGCAAAGTTGAATCACAGAAAATTATATCTCAAGATTGCAAAATTATCTTTAGATTACTTTAACAAACATCTCACAAAAACAAATGCCAATGGTCCAAGCTAGCTAATATTATTATGAAAGTGAGGCGTTGGCTAGGACTGGAGAGAGAAAAAATTAAATAAGAATGATAACATACTGTTTTATACATATATCTGTCTATAGAAAAAATTATATCATTATATTGTGACTATAATGCATGTAGCTGTGCTACATATGACAAATATAACATTAAAAATGGGAGATAGAGAATAGATTTATGTGGTTACACATTTTTAATATTTTACCTGAAGAGTTAAAATCTAAACATTAAGTAGACTGAGAAAAGCTAAGAACGTATATTCGATCTCCAAAGCAGCCAGAAAAAAATAAGGCAAAAAGATACAATTTAGCTAAAAAGTCAACAAATAAGTTAAAATGGGATTCTAAAAAAACATTCATTTAATCCAGAAGAAGAAAGGACTATACCAAAGAAAAAAAAAACAGAAAAGAGCTAAAACAGAAAACAAATAGTAAAATGATAGGTCAAAATACAACCACATCAAAAAATTTAAATACTAGCGGATTAACCACTCCAGTGAAAAGCAGACATAAGAATGGATTTTTAAAAAAGCAAAACTCAACTGCATGCTGTCTGAAAGAAACCCTCTTCAAATATGAACATGCAAAGCAGTTGAAAATAAGTGGATGGACAAAAATAAACAATACAAGAGTAAAAACAAAGGACATTTATAATGGTAAAAGGATAAAACATCTAGAAGACATAACAATTATAAACTTGTATGTACTTTACAATGGACCTTCAAAGTACATGATGAAAACACTGGCAGAATTTGAGAGAAATAGAAAACTTCATAAACATAGTTGGAGATTTAACAAACCTCTTCCAGCAGGTGATAAGAAAAGAGGTTTCAAAACAATAATCTGAGCTTCCACCAAGAAACTAGAAAAGTAATATCATGTTAAATCCAAATCAAGCAGAAGGAAAAAACATTAAAGATAAAGCAGAAATCTATTAAATTGGAAAAAGCAGACAAATGAGAAAGAAAACTGGTTCTTTGAAAAAATGGACAAAATTGGTAAACTTCTAGCTATAATGATAAAGAAAAAAGAGAGAGGAGAAACAAGCATCTAGGAATGAAGGAAATATCACTAAAGATTCTTAAAATTTTAAAAAATAATAAGGAAACATTGTAAACAAGTTTATGTCAATAAATTTGATAACAGGTGAAAATGACAAATTCCTTGAAAGACATGAACAAACATCATTTAAAAAGAAATAAACTAATAGTGCTATTTCTATTAAAGTGAATTGAATTTATAGTTAAAACCCTTCCCATAGAGAAAACTCCATGCCTAGATGGCATACTTAGTGAATTCTACCTAACATTTTAAAAAGAAAACATCAATTCTACGCAAACTCTTACAGAAAATAGAAGAGAAGCACCCTCTATGTTCTTTAAGGTCAGCATTGTCTCAATATAAAAAACAAAGATAACCCAAGAAAAGGAAACTGCAGACCAATATTCCCCATGAACATTAAGCAAGGATATTTTACAAAATTTAGCAAGTTAAATCTAACATCTTGACAGAGTGAGGGTTATTTCAGGAATGCAAATTTGGGTCAACATTGAAAAAACATACAATGTAATTCACTGTGTTAATAGGCTAAAGAACAAAACCGTATGTCCCAATAGCTACAGATAAAGCAGTTAACAAAAAATGTTCAGCCAACTAGAAATAATAAAGACAGACAAATTTTCCACCCTAAATAATGATAACTACCAAAAGACTATTGTTAACTTGATAGTTAATGAAAAAAGATTCGATATTTTCCCCTTAAGATAGAGAACAAAGCAAAGATATTTGCCCACCGTATTTTTATCCAGCATTACACTTGAGGTCCAAGCCTTCTAATAAAGAGGAAGGAGGAGAAACTAACACACACAAATTGGAAAGGAAGAAGTGAAACTGTCTATTTTTTCCCACAGATGACATGACTGTGTTAGAAAACCTAAAGAGTACCCCAAAATTCTACTAGAACTATTAAGTGATTTAGCAAGGTTGTGGAATACATAGTCAACAAACAAAAATCAGTTATATGTCTCCATATTAACAATAAACAATCAGACATTAAAACTGTCTAAAATTAAATTTGTAGTAATGTAAAAAATGTGTAATATTTAAGGAAAAATCTAACAAATATGTACAGTGTTGTACACTGAAAACTACAAAACTTTGAAGAGAAAAATTAGAGAAGATGTAAGTAAAATGGAGAGATAAATTTTGTTCATGAATTAAATGACTCAGATATTGTTTAGATTTCAGTTTTTCCCTTATAGATATAGAGATTGCAATCAATAACAAAATCCTATCAGATATTTTATTCAAATTTAACAAACATTTTAAAATTTATATGAAAATGCAAAGACTAGAATGTCCCTTTTTTAAAAAAGTAAGGAATATTTAAAACTCAATAAATAATAAGACAACAATATAAAGTGGGCAAAATGTTTGAACAAGCATTTCATGAGAAATGATAAATGAATGGCCAATAAGCACATCAGAAGATACTCAACATCATCAGCCATGAGGGAAAGTAAATTAAAATTGAGATACCACTACCCACCCACTGGAATGGCAAAAATTAAAAAGATTGGCAGTATAAAATTTTTTAGAGGAAGTTGAGCAACTGGAACTCTTACACATTGCCGATGATGATGTAACATTAAAACAATTTGGGGAAACAATTTGTCAGTATCTTATGAAACTAAACATACATTTATATGCAACCCAGCTAATTCACTCCTAGGTCTTTACCCAAAATAAATGAAAATACATGTCCATACAAAGGATTTCAGATTTTCTTCTGAAAAGCTGGATCTAAAAGTGGATTAGAAATTTATTTCTGAAGTAGCACAAGATCTAAAGCGTGTATTATAAGCTGTATTAAAATGTTCACAGGTGCTTCATTTATACTGGAAGTATATGTCCAAAAACTGGAAGTACATGTCCATCAAGAGACAAATGTGCAGGCAAATTGTAGTATATTCATAAAAAGTATTACTACTTAGCTACTGAAAGAAATGAGCTATTGATATAAGTAATAAGAATGGAAAAAAAAATACATTATGTTGAACAAAAGGAGCCAGGCATAAAAAAATGCATTCTGTTTTATTCCATTTATATGAAATTTTATAAAAGGGAAATTTAATCTATAATGACATAAAACAGATCAGTGATTTCCAGAGACCAAGGGTGAAGAGAAGGGACTAACTGCAAAAAGGCATGAGAAAACATAATTCAGTGATGTTTCCATGCTTTGTGCTAGTAGTGATGCAAGTGCATGCATTTGTCAAATCTCATTGAACTATACATTTCAAATGGGTGCATTTGATTGAATATCAATTATATTTAAATAAAGTTTATTAAAAATAAAATTTTAAAACCAAAGGAAAAATCTTCAAGTGGCTAATGTAATATCCAAGAACTAGGAAAACTTGATATCATATTATATTATAATATTGTCTGAACTTCCCTAGTATTCTGTTTTTTCACTTCAGTTTTTCTTAACATTTTTATTTTTCAAAAAGGCGAATTGGTGGAACTTCCCTTATGGCGCAACAGTTAAGAATCCACCTGCCAATGCAGGGGACACAGGTTTGATCTCTGGTCAAGGAAGATCCCACATGCCACGCAGCAACTAAGCCCCCTGTGCCACAAATACTGAGTCTGCGCTCTAGAGCCTGTGAGCCACAACTACTGAACCGTGTGCTGCAACTACAAAAGCCTGTGCACCTAGAGCCCATGCTCTGCAACAAGAGAAGCCACTGCACTGAGAAGCCTACTCAGCACAACAAAGAGTAGCCCCCACTCACCGCAACTAGAGAAAGCCCACACACAGCAAGGAAGAAACAAAACAGCCAATAAATAAAGAAATTAATTAATTAATTATTTCAAAAAAGGTGAATTGGTAAGTGTGGGGATGTAGTCCTAATTTTAACATGAATTGCAATAGCTAGAGGACCAGAAGATGTCTTATTTTACAAATACTTAAAGGGGAAGAAAGCCTATATTAAAATAAGTATGCATTTGATGACTAAGAAGTGTGTCTGATGTAATTATCTAAGGATCCAAAGCTTTCTATCACAAACACACTGGTCATTCTTTCTGAAAACTCATGACGGACAAAGGCAGTATCCACTTTTTTAGAAAGAGTTTCAAGTGTAGAAGCCATTTACAGATTTTTGGCCTTGACTCCAAAGATCTTAGCCTTCTCTGGGGTTTGAATTCTCACTTTCCTGAGTTCTAAACTATTTCCTCTCTTTGCTCTTAAAATGAAGTAAAGTTCTAATCAGGAATTTCCAGAAACACAGATATGTATAAGGTAGAATAAGGTATATTTTTAGGGAGATGAATAAAAAGTAATTTTAGAGCACCACCCTAGTACTGATCAATAATAAACATGGGTATTTTAGAAAATTCCAAATCAGATACATATAATTGCCTTATGTGATAGGCATACCTGTGTTCTTATTTGTGACGGATAAGTATATACAGAAAAATCAATGCATAATTATATTGCTATAAATGTACATAAATATCTGGAAGTCTGTGTCCGTATTTAAAGGAAATATATCTTCTAATATCCTGAAACAAGAATTGTCTAATCAGTCCCCCAATTACTTGAATAGATGAATTAAGATACTCTGCGAGGCTTTTAATTCAACAATTTTTAATTGTTATAATTAACATACAATATTATATTAATTTTAGGTGTACCACATTGTGATTCAATATTTCTATACATTATTAAATGATCACCACAATAAGACAAGTTATCTGTCATGATACAAAGTTGTTATGTTATTGACTATATTCTCTATGTATAGAGAATATTTTATACCTGGAATTTTGTACCTCTCAATCCCCTTCACCTATGTTATTTGTCCCCTATACGCACCTGCTCTGGCTACCACCAGTTCATTCTCTGTATCCATGAGTCTGTTTCTGTTTTGTTTTATTTGTTTGTTTTGATTTTTAGATTCCACATAAAAGTGAGACCATACAGTATTTGTCTTTCTCTGTCTGACTTATTTCACTCAGTACAATACATTCTAGGTCCATCTATGTTGTCACAAAAGACAAGATTTCATTCTTTTTTGTGGCTGAGTAATATTCCTTTGTGTGTGTGTGTGTGTGTGTGTGTGTGTGTACCACATCTTCTATATTCATTCATCTATAAATGGGTACTTAGGTTGCTTCCATATCTTTGCTATTGTGAATAATGCTGCAATGAACATAGGGGCACGTGTATCTTTTCGAATTGGTATTTTCATTTTCTTCAGTTAAATACCAGGAGTGAAATTGCTGGGTTGTATGGTATTTCTATTTTTAATTTTTTGAGGAACCTACATATGTTTTCCATTGTGGTAGCACCAATTTACATTTCTACCAACAGCACATAATGGTTCTTTTTTATCCACATCCTCATGAACACTTGTGTTGTCTTTTTGATAACAGCCATTCTGACAGGTGTGAGGTGGTATCACATTATGCTTTTGATATGCATTTGCCTGATGATTGTGATGTTGGGCATCTTTTCCTGTGCCTGTTGGCCATCTGTATGTCTTCTGTGGAAAAATGTCTATTTTTGTTTTACTTGTGAAAGTAGTACACTAATTCAAGTTTAACAAAACAGAGAAAAGTTTCACAAATAATTGATTATTTTGAATGAAACAAAATTAAAATAGTATTTATAAATTCATGAATTTATTCTTCTAACACTATTTCCACTCCATAAATAGAAGTTCTATGCATTCTGAAGCCATTAGGGATATAAAATGGTAAAATATGAAATCTTTGGTTTCTTTGGAGAGTTTCCTAGGTGACAAATGTGACATGAAGCAAAAATTTTTTTCAAAATACAAGGCACACATGTTCAATGGAAGGAAAGATATGTGTAGTAGAATAAGACTGAAATAGCCACAAGAACATAGAACACTTTTAACAAAGAAAAGAGTCAAAGACTATTCTAATAGTTATAAGATGTTTGGTTTATGGGAAATATTATGGAATTAATCAACAGTAAATCATAATGGTTAAGAGGGTTCAAGTCAAGCCACTTACATCCAAATCTTGCTTGGCCAGTTAGTGCTTATGAACTTGGGTAGATTTTAACCCTCTGATTTTCAAGAGCTCCCTAGGATTTTGTATGGCTTAAAAATGAGAAAATATATGTAAAAGTGATTGCCATAAAACTTAGTATAATAAATACAGTTATTATTATTAGATTTATTATTATTAATGCCTGTATTATAAATAAAAATAATTTCTAAATTGATTGAAGTCACTAGAGAAATTGAAAAGGAATTGAAATAATTCTCACAATTCTTTTAGGAAATGATCTAAACTATAGGTTTATAAGCTATATTGAAACAACTTGAATGGCATAAAAATAATTTTATTTTCTTATTTTCAAAAGGCAGAATTAGTTCTATAGGTTACTCAGCCACCAGTGGGACAAGCAGGGATAATCTAAAAAGTAGGATACAAGAGAGCAGTCTTCTATATAGTAGGCATTGACCTACCTGAAATCAGAGGGATTAGACCAGATTACCACCTATATGGTATATTTCTTTTTAATCCCATGGTCTTTAACAACTGTTTGTGTCTCTTGGGGGATAAAACCCTGCCAAATGGCTTCAAAGCTGCAATTATAATGCATCTACACGCGACAAAGGTGGCAGATTGGAGTGTGAAAATTGCTTAGGAGATCTCCTGCCAATCTACTCTTGATAATGCTCTGGCAGGATTTCTCCACTGGCTGCTTCCTCAAGTGTTAAAATGCACTTCTCTCAGAGAGCTTGTGTGGCTGCAGAGGAGGAAGCGTTGCCATGAACTTGATCTTTACTCTCCATAAATTCCAGGAAAAGGCATGTGAAAAGTGCCATCTGTAGTACGTGGCTCTTTCTGATCTAATGCAGGCCTTTGAAATTAATAGAAGAGTGTTGCAGCAACTTCTCAGAAAATGCAGATGTCCAGAAATTGTTGATTTCCTCTCTTTTTAAATCTACCATTGCTGTCTCTAGATGAGCAGGCCAGGATAGGATCTGGTATTTTCTTTTCCAGGTTACATCACAAGTAAAATGAGGGGGAGTAGTAGGTGATCATCAAGGTGATGATGTGAGACTGGTTTGCTATTCATATCCTCCTATTTGCTCTCTGGGGATGTTATTATTAAAGCCATACAGAGACCTTCAGATATATCTTTAGCTCTACATTTTTTTGATGAGTAATGGGGCAGTGAGGGCCAAGGGTATACTAGACCTTGGGTCCACAGAAATGTGTATCTTTTTTAGACAGGTAATTTCTGACTGTGTGTCAGGAAAGCAATAGCTTACTAAAGAGCTACTTTATCTAAATTAAATATCATGACAGACTAATAATTAATTGGTCACTCAAATTGCACTCTGCCAGGACAATAGCCATGGAATTTATCCTCTTACTTGTCTGCTAGCAATTAGGTATTAATAGGAGGCTAAGGAAGAAAATAAATTCAATGTGGATTCATTGGTCATTTTTCCTCTGACTACAGTTTGTTTGTTTCCCTTGGCATTTTAGGCCCCTAATTGCTGAACTATTCATTTTCCAAGAGATCTCAGACACATTTACAATGCTATGGCAATAGAAGTTCTTGGGAATTCACACAGTGACATTTTGTTAGCAGGGCTTTTCAGAGAAAGTTAAAAACAAACACAATATATGGAGAAGCACAATAGTGAGGTGTTAAGGAGACATCTGGGACTATAACACCCTAGAATGTGATATGTAGGATAATGAAATAAACTTCTTAACAAAGTTTCACAACTAACAAAGTCCCATGTCCTGTCTGTGTGTGAGATATCCCTGAAAACTTTTCAACTTAGTGGATACTGGGAGAGTGTTTTTTGGTGGGTAGGGGGTGCAAGGAAGAGAGGAAGGGTAGGTTGAGAGAAGAGGGTAGAGATGGACCAATAGGGAAATATTTATGCATGGATTGCTTAGGGAGGAAAAAATACATTGAGAAACACCTTAGCTGGAAATATGAGAATTCCATAGAGAAAAGATCATTTTAAGAGGGGTCAAATTGTACACCCACATTCGCAGCAGCATAATTTACAGTAGCCAAAAGGTGGAAACAACCCAAATGTCCACTGATGAATGGATGAATAAACAAAATGTTGTATATGCATATAATGGAATATTATTCAGTCTTAAAAGAGAATGAAATTCTGACACATGCCCCCAGCATGGATGATCTTTGAAAATATTATGCTATGTGAAATAAGCCAGACAGAAAAGAACTATTACACGGTACCACTTATATAAGGTACTTTGAATAGTCAAATTTATAGACACAGAAAGTAGAATGGTAGTTACCAGGTGCATGGAGAGTTAGTATTTAACTAGTACAGATTTTCAGTTTGGGATGAAGAAAAAGTTCTGGAAATGAATGATGGTGATGGTTGTAAAACAATGAGGATATACTTAATACCACAGGACTATAAACTTAAAATGGTTAAAATCTCAAATTTTATGTTATGTATATTTTACCATAATAAAAAAGGGGATTCAAATAAACATTTTAAAGAATTTTTCAAACTGGTTCTAAAAGCTTAACAAAAATGGAATCCTTCTTGAGTTATTCTAATTCCAGTTGGTGTAGAAAATAATTTTATGAAGATGCTTGATCAACCACATTTGGTTATATCTTTGACAAGATAAATAAAAACTTTGAGGAAATGTTTTTGAAAATAACAAATGGACTAAATTTCTTTTGAATTTCTTAAGACAACTATGTTTACTGAGGGAACTAGCAGATAGGATTAGCAGAACTCATTCTTTTCAGTAGCTATCCAAGTACTAATTTGGGGATGGGGTGGAGGTGGATAAACTTTTATTAGATGCAAACAGTCCTTCTATAATCTTTGCTACTGTTTCTTTTAATTTGTACCCTAATCATTTCTCTCATCAATTATAAGACTTTTGAGAATAAGGCCCAGTAAATAACTGTGAAACAAATTTTCAAATATGTACCTCCTACCTCCCACCTCCCTATAATGTTAGTTTTGTAAACCATGGCCAAGTCACTGAACATTACTAAACTTTATTTCCCCATTATTAAAACAAAACTGTGGTGAGTATGTGGCAGATGCCTGGATTTTGATTTTTAAAAACCTGAATAAAAACATCAAAGAAACTCAACAAACTATAAATAAGATGAAATCAAAGAGACCTATACTGAGACATATAATCAAAAATTTGAGCCAAAGACAGAAAACTATTTAGTAGTTTCCTTTCCTCTTTCTCTCCTCTGTCTCTAACTACAATAAATTCTTTCATAAATCATTCCCCTAAATGCTACCTTGTCATGTTCTAGAATATAAAATTAAATAGCATCTTTCTGTGCTTAATAGAACTTTCTAAGTAATTTCTATCATTGACAGTTTCTTCACCTCACCAACTCTCTGTTTCAGCTCTCATTCAAGAAAAGCTCTCTATTACCTACACTTGTTAATTGTTCTCTCTCTCCCTATTCAATTATTTAATATTTACCTTGGCAGATGTATTTAACTCCAAAATTATTAGAGATACAGCATGGGCTTATGCTGATAATTAAATTTAGACCATCACACATGACAAGAACCTAACTCACAAGAAAGAGTTTTATTTGTCCCTTTAGTGTACTGTCCATACTCATGTTTCATGATGGATTTAGAAATATTGCAGAAGTGGAACAGTGCAATTACAAATGGGATTCGAAAGTCAAGACAAAAGAAAATATTTAAAGCTATTTGAGGTTAAGAGGCAAAGGGATGCAAACAACTTTCACTAGTTTCTGCTGTAGTAGACAAGATCTTATCCAATGTCCAGGAAGGAATTTAAGGCAAAGAAAGATGTTCGCTGGGTTGGAGTAGAATACTGGCAGAAAAACTGCATCAAGATAACAGAAAAAGACTAGGATGATGTACTTATGCATTCCCTCTAATTAAGAAAAGGTAATTAACTTAGTAAAAGAATCTAAGTTTTACTTACTTTCCTTTTAGGTAAAGATGTCCTAAATTTGAGGAGTTGTATCGTATCTAATCTTTTTCAAAATGTGTATCTAAAAAGGAAGAATAAAAAGTAAATACATCATAAATGGATGTTGAACTTTGTCAAAAGCTTTTTCTGCATCTATTGAAATGATCATATGTTTTTTATCCTTCAATTTGTTGATATGATGTATCACGTTGATTGATTTGCGTATATTGAAGAATCCTTGCATCCCAGGGATAAACCCCACTTGATCGTGGTGTAGCACTAATTGATGAGTTTAGTAAAGTAGCAGGATACAAAATTAATGCACAGAAATCTCTTGCATTCCTATACACTAACAACGGAAGAGCAGAAAGAGAAATTAAGGAAACTCTCCCATTCACCATTGCAACAAAAAGAATAAAATACCTAGGAATAAACCTGCCTAAGGAGGCAAAAGATCTGTATGCAGAAAACTTTAAGACATTGATGAAAGAAATCAAAGATGACACAAACAGATGGAGGGACATACCATGTTCCTGGATTGGAAGAATCAACATCGTGAAAATGACTGTACTACCCAAAGCAATTTACAGATTCAATGCAATCCCGATCAAATTACCAACGGCATTTTTCACAGAACTAGAGCAAGAAATCTTACGATTTGTATGGAAACGCAAAAGACCCTGAATAGCCAAAGCAATCTTGAGAAGGAAAAATGGAGTTGGTGGAATCAGGCTTCCTGACTTCAAACTATACTACAAGGCCATAGTGATCAAGACAGTATGGTACTGGCACAAAAATAGAAAGGAAGATCAATGGAATAGAATAGAGAATTCAGAAGTAAGCCCAAACACATATGGGCACCTTATCTTTGACAAAGGAGGCACGAGTATACAATGGAAAAAAGACAGCCTCTTCAATAAGTGGTGCTGGGAAAATTGGACAGCAACATGTAAAAGAATTAAATTAGAACACTTCCTAACACCATACACAAAAATAAACTCCAAATGGATTAAAGACCTACATGTAAGGCCAGACACTATAAAACTCCTAGAGGAAAACATAGGCAGAACACTCTTTGACATACATCAAAGCAACATCCTTTTTGACCCACCTCCTAGAATCATGGAAATAAAATCAAGAATAAACGAATGGGAACTCATGAAACTTAAAAGCTTTTGCACAGCAAAAGAAACCATAAACAAGACTAAAAGGCAAACCTCAGAATGGGAAAAAATAATTGCCTATGAAACAATGGACAAAGGATTAGCCTCCAAAATATACAAGCAGCTCATGCAGCTTCATACCAAAAAAGCAAATAACCCAATCCACAAATGGGCAGAAGACCTAAATAGACATTTCTCCAAAGAAGACATACAGATGGCCAACAAACACATGAAAAGATGCTCCACATCACTAATCATCAGAGAAATGCAAGTCAAAGCCACAATGAGGTATCACCTCACACCAATCAGAATGGCCATCATCACAAAGTCTGGAAACCACAAATGTTGGAGAGGGTGTGGAGAAAAGGGAACTCTCCTGCACTGTTGGTGGGACTGTAAGTTGGTACAGCCACTATGGAAAACAATTTGGAGGTTCCTTAAAAAACTACAAATAGAACTACCATATGATCCAGTAATCCCACTCCTGGGCATATACCCAAAGAAAACCATGATCCCAAAAGAAACTTGTACCATAATGTTTATTGCAGCACTATTTACAATAGCCAGGACATGGAAGCAACCTAAATGCCCATCAACAAATGAATGGATATAGAAGATGTGGCATATATATACAATGGGATATTACTCAGCTATAAAAAGGGATGAGATGGAGCTATGTGTGGTGAGGTGGATGGAACTACGGTCTGTCATACATAGTGAAGTAGGTCAGAAAGAGAAGGACAAGTATTGTATGCTAACTCACATATACGGAATCTAAAAATGGTACTGATGAACTCAGTGACAGGAACAGGGAAGCAGATGCAGAGAATGGACTGGAGAACTCGAGGTATGGGAGGGGGCGGGGGGTGAAGGGGAAACTGAGAGGAAGCGAGAGAGTAGCACAGACATGTATATGCTACCAACTGTAGGGTAGTCGGTGGGAAGTTGTTGTATGGCAGGGGGAGTCCAACTCGAGGATGGAGGATGCCTTGGAGGACTGGGGCAGGGAGGGTGGGGGGGACTCGAGGGGGGGGGCGTCAGGGAAGGGAGGGAGTATGGGGATATGTGTATAAGAACAGTTGATTGAACCTGGTGTACCCCCCAAAAAAAATAATAAAAAAAAAAATAAATAAATAAATAAATAAAAAAGTAAATACATTATGCTTGTGCAAACTTTTTGAACATATTATTTGAAACCATCCAGAATCAGGAGGCTATACTCTATTAGTTGGATAAAGATTCAAATAACTATTGATTAGTGTTGTCTGACTCTGGAAGTGCTATAGAAAGAGAGTGAAATGGTATGTTATTATCTTAAGAAATAGACACATGCTCAGATGGCAAAATATATCACACACACACAAACACACACATATGAAGTTGATCAATTAAATAAGATAGGAAAACATACAGAATATAAAGCCTTAACTTAAGACACAGCCAATCTAATCTTTAAAATATTAAGAAAAGAAAATTCAATTAATAATCCTCAAATAAATATTCAATTATGATCCAAATGTTTGTCTACAACATAATGTTGATATTAATGCAGTTACATTTTCACATCCCCATGGTGCTGTAGAGAAATCACTATATTCTATGATTTGTGAATTAATATGTTAGATAACAGATGAAAAAATATAGGATGTCATATGAAAGACCTTCTTGAAAATGAAAATTACAGAAATAAAATGCATAGAATATGGATTTTAAAATGAACTTAAATTTAAAATGACTAGTATTTTACAAATCTTCCTTACATCAAATAATAGCTTGGTTTTATTATCCAACTGTATAAACTTTATATACAAATGAAATGATGTTGTAAAGTGAAATAGCTAAAACTTATATTCTACATCTTTTAAGCAACATGATTAGGCAACTAAATACAGAATATGTAATTACTCCTATATAATAAAAAAAATTACAAATGCTCCCTATGTAAAATTTTAGGAAAATTTGATTGTAAAACTGACTCAGTCTGATCATCAAAATAGCATATAGCTCTAAATTGAATAATGTCTTTTTAATTTTTAATAAGTAATGTTAATATCTTATATTGTATTTGATAGCATAAGACAACAAAACAGAAGGCCAAAATAGCTACATGAAAAAAAGGCAACCAATGAACTGTATGTATGAATCCATATGTTAATATCTAGTCAATTAGAAATGTATATACTATATCTTGATCTTATGCTGATAGCACTTATCCATAAGCTTTAGTGTCATCATCCCCCTTCCTTTTTTAATATTTACCCTGGAACATTTCTCAAGGAATACTTTTTAGGTGTGTATGTTTCTGAACTCTGGCATGTACCTTAGACTGTGCTTCTTAAAATTGATGGCCCATGGAACCACTCCTCATGATAAGCTGATCTCTCTTCATAGTAATATTTAACATTTTTCTTTTTATTTTTTAGTGGGTTTTTGTTGACTTTAGGTGGACCAGATCAACTTTTTTTCTTAATTGGGGGCAATGCTCTTCCTCCAAATAGCCCCCTAATATTCCCTTCTATGTGAAGGGGGTTTCATTCTCCTGTTTCTTTTGGTACTTCCCTCTAATCTCTCCTGAATGAGAGATCTGACTTATTTGATGATTTGGGGAGATGAATCGGGTATACATGTCTTAGCCCTTCCTGCTCACTTATTATTTATGCAATACATGCCTACAGGGAGCAAATTTTCTCCTCTACTTCTCCATCCTGTAAGAAACACAAGATAGGCCCCCTTTGGAGAAGTCATGAGTTCTCGATGCTACCTGAGCCTGTGAGACTGTATCTGATCATTTATACTATAGCATCTACTGTTGACACAAGCCTAAATCACATTCTCCAACATTAGCTTTAAGAATAGTAATGGCTCTTCTTCTGAAATGCTTTGTCTATGTCTCAACTGATTCACAAAGCTGGTAGGAAAGAAGGGCATTATAATTTAGTTGTCCTCCCCAAATCCCAACATTCTCCAACCCCCCAAACTATTTTTGTTTTAGGGCCGCTTTAGCAGGAGAGAGGGAACCAAGGAGGTATTTTTTCACCAAGTAGATTAAGAAGGTTTTGAAACTACAAATGTCATGAGTTGAAAAAGAATAGGAATTGTCTTTTAAAATCAAATTCATTGGAATCATAGAATCTGATTTTAGGACTTCAGTACCTTTCCTAAATGAACCTTTATACAAATAATTATTAAATAATAACTGGGCAATGTCCTGTTTGCAAAGTCAGTTAATTTGTTATTTAACTACATGAATTCCAAACATATTTAGTAGAGCCTATATTACTAGGAATTAATTTTATCCTTTAAAAAAAATCTGTGAAATATTTTAACAAATATCCACTGATTATCAATTTTACATTAAAACTCATCACTGAAATCACCATATTTTTAAACAAGAAAATTAATTTCAGTTACAAAAGCTAAAAGGTTAGTCCTTTCTCTGATTCAGTGAACCCAGGAACTTGACTTGAAAGGCCAGAGTCACAGAGGGAGCCTGCCAACACCATGCATATTAATGGACTTGTTGTTCTTGTGGTAAGTACTCTCCTGACAGCCAGTGCTAAATCTAATCAATCATCCCTTAAATACATCATAGTGTAGATTCACCTCACTCCTTCATTAGCATTCATTAGCAATTAATCAACACAGCAGGAGTCTCTAGAAAGTTCAACAATCCATAAGGTACATTTACATTAAAGATGAGCCAATATGATGAGAGATAAAAAAGAAACAGGAGATGAGCAGTGTCAAATCTGTGGCAGAAAACTAGTTTGATTTGATCTTCAAAAAACAAAAATCAACAGAATTTGGTTATTCAGCCTTAAACTCTTGATTAACAAGCAGTAGCCTGCGTAACTCTATTACAGTTGTCACAGACAGATTTATGCTCCCATCAGCCTGCTGAGTACATTTGTTCCACTTCAAGAAAGCCTATGTATTGTCATTATATCTTCAAAAGGAATGAAAAGACGTTGTATCCAATTTTTTGCAATTGTGGCAATAGCTTAATTCAGTCCTTAACTGTGTTCTTGCGGAGAGTTGAGGGTTATAATGGAAGCCTATTTCCCTGCAGGATGAAAAGGAGTCCTGCTGTGGAGTATAATACCCTGAACCTATGGCTGAGAGCTGTATTGTGCCCAATGTAGTGTCTCTCTTCAAAATGAGAGAAATAGGGAGGGGGTGTATTTTGCTGGTCAGCATCGGCATAGGATCAAGAATCATGAATTCCTCTCCTGTCTAACCTCACTGAATTTTTCTGAGCTCTCAGCCAATCTAACTTAGTTTTCCCATCAGGAAAAGACAATCTCAGGAATTATTTCTTGAGAAAGAAAAAATTAATAATGCAAAAAAAACTTTTTGTATGTACATTATTTTAATGCCTTGGTTTAGTTATTCCAACTTACTATCTGATTTAAAAGTAATACAGAATCACTGTGTCACATGAGAAATGTGATACCTAAGTTTCAAAATAATATTAACTTACAGAAATATGTCCAAAGGTGTCATAGAAGTAACAACTACTGAAGCCACCCAAAGCTAATGTAAATAGTACCTGCTTAGAATATAAATGCTAAACTAGTGATATATTTTAGCATGTGATACATTTAATTTAGACATACATGTACTTGATTATAACAGAGTTATTCACTTGGTCCACACATGTTGAAGTCTTTGACTCAGGCCATGACTTGAAACCATTTATCCCCAAACAAATACCTCAAACTTTAGTTTAATCCAAACACCTTGCATCGGTAAACATCTCAGCAAGCATGAACACCAAATTGCTACCAACAGGATTGCTTTATTTTGGGAGAAATAAATGGCCTTCAAAGATTTTGGTCTCAAACTGCAGTGAAAAGAAAGACCTAGACTTTTTTTTCTTTTCCCTTTAAAGAAAAGTTTACAAATGCCACAATTTGTTGAATTGGGCCAGTCTGGTTCTCCATGGTTATAAGTCAAAATAAGAGTGAAGTAGCTGGCTGCCCAGCATGGCCCATCATTTGAGTTTCAGAATAGACTTCTGAACTCTTCAGAACAACTGCTACCTCTCTTCTTGAGTTGTTCTGGATGTTTTCTGAAAGCAGACTATGTTCTGGATTTATTTTGAAGAAAATAGTCTTTAAAATTTTTTTTCGATATTATTTATTTATTTATTTATTTCAAATACCTTTTGTCAAGGTTTAAGCTCATTTCTAGTGTACATTTCAGAAGCTAGTAGGGTTATGCTTAGAAATTTTTTTTCTTATTTTGCTTTTCCATTTTATCCCATCAATTCACTGATCTGAAAGAAAACAATACAGTCTGGATAGAAAACTGAATTGGCTGATAAAAGCATTAAATTAGAAACATGTTAAGATATCACTCAGGCCATTGCAGACTCCACAGTTCTCTACTTAAGTCCAGCAGTAGCTCACATCCTCATCGCCAGAGCCTCTGACTGCAGTCATTGGCAGTGACTGACAGGCTCACATCAAGAGTCATCAAACCTTCATACATTTTTAAATACTTCAAATGATCTTAATGGAGAATTTAAAACAATTTGGGGATTCGATATTAGGGAAATGCATTCAAATGCAAGATCAGACAAACATATTAGCCAATGCTCAAAGTATTAATGGACCTAAGAACTAAATCTGTCCAGTTGAAGACAATTCATAAGCCTTTCCGGACACCAGGGATGGTCTTTAGGGTGGGGGTGGGGAGGACGCAGTCAGGAAATGGGAATAAAGGTGAACAAGATGAGGAAAGAGAATGGAGGTCAGTGCCACTGAGACAGATGCAGACAGAGAAGTGACTGGTTTTGCATCTTCTGTTTTCGGACAAACTGAATCATGCCTTATATAACTTTCCAGCTTTCAGTTAAAGTTAGCATTTTTGGTCTCATAAAGACATGAGTTTAAAAATTAACAAAATGAGGGGAGGGATAATTTGGAAGATTGGGATTGAAACATTACTATGTATCAAATAGATAAGGACCTACTGTATAGCACTGGGAATTCTATAATGGTCTATGAGGGAAAAGAATCTAAAAAGGAGTGGATATATGTATACGATAGGTGTAACAAATTCACTTTGCTGTACACCTGAAACTAACAAAACATTGTAAATCAAATTTACCCCAATAAAAATTTTAAAACAATAAAAATAAAATAAAAATTAACAAAATAAAAAAGATTTCACATGGTCACTATGTTCACAATAATATGGCATGGAGCCGCCACATTACTCCAGAGGTAGCACATTCTTAAAGCACAGAATGGAGATACTACTCATTCTCATTTTTAATAAAACTTAGGAAAGACAGAAAGCTAAACTTCTTACAGTAATGTGATTTTAGGCACATTACTTACTATCTCTGCTTCAGTTTTCTCATATATAAAACAAAAGTAATAGTACCAACCTCTCAGGGTTGTTATGAGGGCTATGTGATTCAATATTTGTAAAGGGCTTAAAAGAAGGCCTGGTATATAGTAAACATCATGTATGTATTGCTGTTGTTATCACAATCTTAAGTCTTGGAATTTCTCAAGTGTGATGAAGTAAATATATTTTCTATAAAAGGTGATTAGTTCATATTGGAAGGTCTAAATTTCCTATTTCAATTCCTGGCTCATTAAATGGTGGATATTAGTTCATTATCCTTATAGATACTAAAAATACATTAGGCAAAAAGCCCAGGGAAAAGATTTAAGAATACAGTTCAGAAATGCCTTGACAAACTCTTATTTAGCTGCAACGTATGTAAGGGTAGCTCCAGTTGTTTGATGAAATAAATAAAATACCCTTGTATCCATGGTTTGCAATGTTTTCATGTATATGGATGAGTTTATTAAAGCAATGGACCGCATGAAATACCCACCCCAACTTTCTGGGTTGTCTAATAGATTCTCAAGAGGACTTTGGAAAAGAGCAATGCATCTAATGAACCTCTCATAAAGCATGCTACAAATAAAATATGACTGTACAGGAGTTAAAAATATAGACATTGTCTTATTACAAACATAATGCTATAAGAGTTTAGCTAAGCTATCTGAAGTTCTCTGGGCCACAAATTGTGACTTAAGAGTGAGAAATCTTTTTTTTTAATTAATTGATTTATTAATTTATTTGTTTAATTTTGGCCGCGTTGGGTCTTCATTGCTATGCATGGGCTTTCTCTAGTTGAAGCTAGTGTGGACTACTCTTCATTGTGGTGTGAGGGCTTCTCATTGCAGTGGCTTCTCTTGTTGTGGAGCATGAGCTCTAAGGGAGCGGGCTTCAGTAGTTATAGCATGGGGGCTCAGTAGTTGTGGCTCGCGGGCTCTAGAGCTCAGGCTCAGTAGTTGTGGTGCACAGGCTTAGTTGCTCCATGGCATGTGGGATCTTCCTGGGCCAGGGATCGAACCTGTGTCCTCTGCATTGGCAAGCAGATTCTTAACCTCTTGCGCCACCAGGGAAACCCCAAGAGTGAGAAATCTTTCTATCCGTATCCATTTATGGAGCAAGTGTTTTGTTTTGTTTCTCCTTATTTCTTGGCAAAGTGTCATAACTGATACTGAGGAATGATGGAGAAGAGGCCATGTTTCAAAATGAGAACTTGGAAAGCACAAACAAGTTCAGCTTTTAAGATAGGGCAGTTGCACATGGATATGAGTTCAAGAGTAGGCTATAAAAGGAGACAAAGAAGGCACATAACCATTGAAAATGACTCAAATCTAGTGGGAAATTCAACTGGGTAAAAAATATAGAGGGCTAGGCTGATGCAAATAAACAATGGATGTCTACAAACCAGAAGGAGTACAGGAAGGCAGACAGCCAGTGTCAGACATCAAAAAATGATATGAAGCCTGAAATTTAGAGATAGGATGCAGTCAATAAAAGCAAGAAATATTCAATACCCTTCAGATTATCTACCAACTAAAAGGATAGAGAAGAATAAGGGAAGAACCAAGTCACTGAAGAACCAGAAAATAGAGTAGGAACATGCTGCCACAGACCTGGAGTATAGGATAGGAGGATTTAAGGCATTAGGCAGTCACAGAAGGATTGGAAGATAAAGCAAGGGCTTAATTTCCAGAGAACAGGGTATGGAGTTCATATTAGGAGTAGCAGCCAATCCTGCTCAATCTTCGTTTCTTTTTTTTGGCCACACCATGAGGCATGTGAGATCTTAGTTCCCTGATCAGGGATCAAACCTGTGCCCCCTTCAGTGGAAGCACAGAGTCTTAACCACTGAGCCACCAGGAAAATCCCCCTGCTCAATTTTGAATCACTGGATTACCTATCCAGAGATCTTCTGTCTGTGCTCCAGACCAGAGATAAGACTTATTCTGGAGTTCTAGATAGGAAAGGTTCTTATGACTCATTAAATGATTCCAATTGTTAAGATTGAGAACAAAGGGCTAGCAGCAGTCTCTGTTCCATGGATAATCCAGCAGCTTCACTTTAGCTTCTTTCCTTGTTACTTTGACTTCTTGGTCCCTGACATTGAACTATAGCTCTCTTCAAGTTTAAGATAACTTTTTTTTTTCATGTAAATGTTCTGGATTCACACAACTACGTTTATAGCTAGAGCTATAATAATGTGTAAAATGAAAAAGAAATCAGGAATCCATATCATATGTCATCAAGGAAATAAAAATTAAAACAACAAAGAGATACCACTATACACCTATCAGAATGACCAAAATCCAGAATACTGACAACACCAAATGCTGGTGAATATGTAGAGTGAAAGGAACTCTCAGTCAATACAAAATGGTATAGCTACTTTAGAAGATAGTTTAGAGGTTTCTTACAAAGCTAAAAAAATGATCCAGCAATTGTATTCCTTGGTATTTACCCAAAGGACTTGAAAATTTATGCCCACATGAAAACTTGCACATGAGTGTCATAGGAGCTTTATTCATACTTGCCAAAACTTGGAAGCAACCAAGATGTCATTCAGAAAGTAAATGAAAAAATAAATTGTGGTACATCCAGACAATGGAATAGTATTCAGCACTGAAAAGAAATGAGCTATCAAGCCATGAAAAGACAGGGAGGAAATTTAAATGTGTATTACTAAGTAAAAGAAACCAATCTTAGAATGCTACATGTTGTAAGACTCCAACTATGTGTCAGGCTGTTGCAGGGACTGGGGAGGGGGGAGGTGTAAATAGGCAGAACACAGAAGATTTTTAGGGCAGTGAAAATACTCTGTATGGCACCATAATGGTAGATTCACATCCTTATATATTTGTCTAAACTCATAGAATGTACAACATGAAGAGAGAACCCCAGTGTAGACTATGATCTTTGTGATTATGATGTGTCAATATAGCATCATGGATTGTAACAAATGTACCACTCCAGTGCGGGATGTTAATAATGGCAGAGACTATGCATGAGAGAGGCAGAAGGCATATGGGAAAACTTTGCACCTTCTCTCAGTATTGCTGTGAATTTTAAACTACTCTAAAGTAAAATAAAGTCTCTATAACAACTTAAAAGTAAAAAGAATTCAGCCATTTCCCCACACAGATGCACTGCCTGCTTTACAATGACGTACCATCAACATAGGTGGTTCTTCATGATCAAGTGCCCTGCAATTCTCAATGGACATAAGTTATTTGGTTGATCTCCATTCTTAATAGAAAAAAATGTTTCTAGATAAAATCTTTAAAATGATTTTTGAGCAGTGAATTAGTTTATGAATTGCATGAAAATTAGAAACGAGAGAAGAAGAATTAAGAGTTAGAAACATAATAGAACCTTGGAAAATAAAAAGAAATGACTAGGAAGGGGAAATAAAGAAAAGAATATAAGAGCTTTCCTGTTTCTATTCTTGTTCATTTTGTTTGCTAACTGTAGAAGTATAATTTTCAAAAAGGCAAAATCACGACATTCAAGCAAATAAAAAATGAGCACATCAGACAATTTAATTTAGTAATTAATGAGGGAACCAATAAGATGTTAAAGCTGGTCCAAAAATTTTTTATTTTGAGAAACTAGTATATAAAGGCAATTTAGCAAAGAAATATTTGGATAAGATTGTTACATTAGACATAAAACAGATTAATGTCTAACAGGGTCAAAAGCTGAAACATTTTGCGTTATTTATTTTATTGGACAGATATTGTTTGCATCTTTCCTAAAAAACAAAATCTACAAGTTAATATCTGCCCTTAGAATGTTGAAAATTGTCCAGCCAATAGAAAGCCAAGCCAAGCACTGTGGGGCTTCCCTGACTGGACAGTGGTTAAGAATCTGCCTGCCAATGCAGGGCACACGGGTTCGATCTCTGGGCGGGGAGGATCCCACATGGCATGGAGCAACCAAGCCCACGAACCACAACTACTGAGCTCCCATGCTACAACTACTGAAGCCCATGCCCCTAGAGTCCATGCTCCGCAACAAGAGAAGCCACCACAATGAGAAAGCCACACACTGCAATGAAGAGTAGCCTTCGCTCGCCACAACTAGAGAAAACCTGTACATAGCAATGAAGACCAACACAGCCAAAAATAAAATAAATAAATAAATAAATAAATCTTTAAAAAAAGCCAAGCACTGCAATGAAAGAACATTCAGTAATCTTATTTGCCTATTTCTGTTTTGAACACTTTTTTCTGACAGTATTGTATTACATGCATGCTTTCTTTAAAAAGGAAAATCCATGCACACTTAACCAAATGGTTTTACAAACAACAGAGGAATAACTTATCTGTTGTCAGTATGAAAATCTTACTATGATGTTCTGTTCATACAGAATATCCCTTCTCCCTATAATTCTCGGTCATTGTTTTCTTGAGAATGCTCGGCTGAGCAGTTTATCTAAAAATCAGATCAACTTCATGACTGGCACTCTTGCAATCATATTTTGCTTATAATCAAAAGTTGTTCTCAATAAAACCAGAGAAAAATGTTAGACATTTCAGAGTAATAATCACAGTTTAGTTTGTTAGAATTTATGTCTTAATTGTAGTTCTATGCACCTAAATATGTAAGCTAAGACTGTATATATTAAGATATATATACTATACATATATATAAAGCAAGATAGATCAGAATTAAGATACCTGTGGTCATTAATGACTTTGTAAAGTGGTAAGATATAACATCATGGGTAATGAATATTACATCTACTGAGAATGTTACACTTCTGTTATTAACATTAGTTACATAGTAGAATTATTAATCAGACAGGTTTAATTCTAGTTCTATTTTATGAAGGACAAATAAGAAATTGATTAACTTTTAGTTGCAGTGACAAACCTGTTGGAAGTGTTTTTTATTTTTGATTCTTAACGAGACCAGATTAGCACAGAAGAACATTAGTCAGAGTCCTATAACTAACTTACATGTAACTTAAGTAACTCAGATTTTAGTTAAATCTGATTTTAGCGTAAAGAATCCAGGAATAAAGCTTGAAGCATTATAGCAAATAACAATGATTTGGAAAGTTTGTATCCTAATAGTGACCATAACCATATCTGGCTATTTTCAAATACAGAAGCAAAATTGCCCCTCATATAGTCACAAGTAGTAGCACAAAATCAAAATTAGGGACAACTGCATTCACATGGCCATCTGATACCTATTTAAATGTGTCCTTCTCACTACACAGTTAAGAACATTATAAAGAATCTGAAGGGGGTGATGATTAAATTCATTAAGAGATTTCTTGTATAACAAATTTCCCTAAAACTTGTAAGTTGTGTTTCAATTTACAACATTCAGTTTACTTGGAATTATCAATTAGCACATTTATTACCAACAGCCATCTTTATCAGTACTTTCATGTAGATCCCATGTGAAAATTAATTCAATAAACCATATCTGATGGTATACTATCTTTTTCTAGGAAGACCCCCAATAGCAATTTATATACTTTATTACTGGGCACAAGAAAAATGAAAACCCCAGTTTCAAGGGGATGCATCTGGTATACATAATCAAACTCTGTGATGACATGTGTTTTTAACTATGTTGATTCCAGATTTCCTGGTTTGCTGGAAGTTGCTTGAAAATTTAAATTGCATAATCCCCTGAAACCACTCTACAAATAAATGTCCTCTATGCACATTGGTCAAAAAAAGAGGGAAAAATCCCAAACATCTAGTTTTCCATTCATAGCATCAACTGCATAACTATCCTTATGTTTGGACTTCTTCCTCAAAAGTCCAATTAGGATAAATTCCACCCCTTTGAAAGACGTGGAACCACTCACAATTATTTGAGGCATGCATGTGAATGATTCTCAGATAAAGAATGAGTCCCAAGGCTTTGATTTTCAAAGTATTGTGCTAGGTATAGGCCTCAAAATGGGCAATGGTGTGAGAAGGAATAGTCCCCTTGGGAGTCCTTGTGCCTGCTCTTTGGAACATGCTCCCTCAATTAATGATGAGATTCAACCCAACAAAATTGATTGTAGCATACTTGGGGGTTCAGGCATAGTGTACTATAGAGGCACGTTAATGTTCTTGATTCTGTATTTGAAATCTTCCTGGTGGATTTCTTCATCAACATATTCCAGGCACTAGATTACTATCTAGCACATAAAATCATTACTGAATGAATGAGACAAGACTTATGAAACAATTAGGAAACAAGAAAATTCAGTTTAAAATATTTCTGGGCTAAATATAGCCAATGAGTTAATAAGCACACACATAAAACAGGAGAGAAAATCAGCATTTGTTGGAGTTAAAGGAAAAGACTTCATAAAGGCATGATTTGCCTTTGATTGGTTGGCAGAATTGATGAGGCAAAAGAAAGGGAAGCTCATTAGTGTGAGCAGCTCTACAGAGCACACTGCACTCATTTCACTCACCTTAGTGAACTTCATAATAACTCGACAAAACTCAGCTATTGTAATGTCAGAAATTCAATAAGAAGCCTTAATATGAAAATGCCCACTTTGTTTTCACTGAAATGCTGGTTATTGTTATTTCTCGTTACATTTTGCTTATGAATCCATTCAATTAAATACTGGTTGAATGCCTACAATATAGGAAGCTCTATGCTAAAGCTTAGAGATTCAAATAAAATTCTGTCTCAGTCCCTGCTCTTAAATGTTTCACAGTCTCATGAGGATGACTGACAAGTGGACAGAATATTACACAGTGTTATAAACACCAAGGGAATATTCTGAAGCCACATCTCACAAAGGCCAAAGAGTTCTCATTACCTTTATGAGATCAGTTTCTCTGTAAGCTGATGTGTACCATATATTTTTAAAGAGAGGATTTTTAGGTGGTTAATAAAATTTTATTTTTTCTCCTTTTATGGATTTGCCGCTAATACCATGCCATTAATTCAATAGACTAGAATATTCAAGACACATGAAAAAAGGGTGAGAACTAAAGGATGTTCATCCACAGATTGGCCTCCTTTTAACAAACTCTTCATTATCTTCCACTGGCATTCAAGAGACCTAGGAATCTCAAATCATTCAGTCCAAATATCTCTGATTAAGCAAGGCTGTTAAATTATGATTCTCATGAGAGAGCCTAACTTTTCAAAAGCATTTAAAACTGTTGCATTTCCATGTTCTTAAAGTTTCTTAAAGTCTAAATAAAATAGACTTAAAGGTCTGTTTCTTATGTTTCTTCTTTGATTAAATTTATTGTGAATTGGATATAATGAATGCAACACTTCTGGTCCATAGCCAGCCTTCAATTTAAGTTAGACATTATTAATTAATGAAGATCTCCCTCAGAATTTACTTCTCTATTCCATTGGAGAGGCAGATGTGAGGAGTGGTCATGGACTACCTCCTTCCCCAACCTCTGGAATGGTGGACACACTATAACACTGCTGTCAGTTATTGTCGTGTATTGAGCAGTTCCTTTAACTCAAACTCTTTACAGACATTATCTCTTTTAATTCCTAAATAATGCTTTAAAGTAAGAATTATCCCTATTACACTGAGATCATGAAATAGAGTTTTATAGAGGTTAATTAACTTGCCAAAGACCTCAGAGCTAGTAAACGGCAGAGATGTCTGGCTCTATCCCAAGTCCTTCATTCTCCAAAACCCTGAATAATACTGCTTCCTGAACCTGTGAGGGGTTGGGAATAAACTCAGTCCATTTCTAGAGGCCTTTATGAATAAGCAGGGATGCATAATTCATGATTTTTGCATTCCTTTCCTAGACAACTCGAGCCCCATTTACTTTGGTGCATGTAGCTACAAAGGTCTTCTAGGATTTTCAGTTAGAAAGTCAAGAAAGCTGGTTCAAATTCTATGCAGAAAGTGGTTTGCACTGCCTAGTGCATGGGTTCTTTGTTTCTCAGAATGTCAGTTCGGAAGTATGTTAAAAATAGTCACCTCTCAGACTCTCTTGCAGCTAGGAAGGCGTAAACAGAAGTATACTGTGTAGAGCTTTGCAAAAAGCTGTTTTCCTGATGAAAGATGATAGTCTCAGCTATACTTCTTTCACCCTTTTGTTCTTTTCCTCTTTCTGTCTAGAATGCAGATTTGATACCTGGAAGAAGAGCAGCTGTCTTGTGACTTTGAGTATAAAATCCTCTCAGTAAAGATAACAGAGCCAGAAGTTGGAAGGAAGTCAGGTCCTTAATTAATTCCTTGAGCACAAGTCTGGAATTGCCTATTTCCAAGAGTAGAAAAGTCAATCCTGATTTGATTAGGCAGCTTTAGTAATGTTTACATTACATTCATTTCCAAATTATATAGACCTTATTTTTACCTCAATATTTTTATTTATTGTCAGTCCTCAGCTAGAGAAAAGTTAGTTAAAATAGACTTTATCATAGTAAATCTTAGTTATAGACTTTACCCATGAGCAAACATAACTGTGGATCTCTAGTTTTCTCTTCAATACTTCATAGGCAAGACTTTGAAAAAATAAGCAGAATTCTTTTTTATTCAATTTTCCTCCCATTTAGAATGGAATTAGTCATTTTTACATGTAGTCTATCTCAAGGCTCCATGTGAAAATGAGTTAAAATATGTACAGTTAGTTATACTGAAGAATGGAACTGCTTGCATATAAAATATAATTAGTAATGTATTAAAAGTTTGCTCTGATTACTGCCTGCTATTTTAAATTTGTTAAAGGTTGTTGAAATTTCTTATAAAAATTTTTAATGAATTATGAGTAAAACTCCGCCACAATATGGCACACTATTTTTATGAATATGAAGGTAATCAGTGGGTTTCTAAGGCTCTAGAATTAAACACAATTAGGCTCCAAAATGATCAGTTCTAGAAATTAGCTAAAACAGAAAGACAATAAAAATGAAAAAAGATAGAGACATAGGGCTGCATAAGATTTTTAAAAAGGAAGAAAACTTGCTCAAATGGGAATCACTGAAGTGATCTCTAAAAATAGATCTCATTAAAGTGGAATCATGCTATGAATAATGTTATCATAAATATCATGCTAACAATTGAATAATTATTCCAATAAAATATTTTAAATCCATTGAATATCTTTCACAAAGAGAAATTTAAACAAGAATATGAGTAGGAAAACAATAAAGGTGTATCTTGCCGGTGAATTCAACTAGCACTTTCATCAAATCCCAGCTCTCGTTCATATGAATTTAGGATCCACATAGTTTGCACATTAATGTTCAATAAATATTAATTAATTTTCTTTCCCCAACTAAAAAAAAATATACTTGATCCAAATTGGTGGGTAATTATAAAATGATTTTCAATGGTAATTAGAAAGATTAGGAATAAGAAAATGCTACATAAATGCTTTCTTAGCATGGATTTTTTTGAAGACTTTTATAGGGTTAGAACATTTTAAAACATAACTTCTACACAAAAGGTTAAAATGTGCCAAAAACTACATTCTTGCCCTTAAGAGATACAACTTTAAAATTTCATTTTTAAATGACCATTAGACTTGGAAAAAATGTGATCACATTAATGTCAGTTTTGCAGAATGGTCATAAATAAAAGGTGATGACAATCAGCAACCTTCAGAGCATAGAGCTACCTCTTGTGAGGGCCACAGGGGTTGGCATGAAGCTCCTGTCTTCTCTAACATCTGGATTATTGATGGTTAGCATTAATGATGTGAAAGCAGAGCACACAGCATGTTAATAAAATTTGCAGATGTTACAAATTTGGAAGCTGTTGCACACACCAGGAGACTAAGAATTAATACAAATGGATCTAATGAGATTACAAATTTGAGAAGAAAAGAGGAAAATTAGATTCCATTTAGAAAAGTGCAACTAATCAGTCTGGGGGGAGATAATCCAAAACATTCACTCAGCAGGTCTGAAGACAAACCTGAGAAGTAATCAATTTAAACAAAAATGCAAAGTACAATAATAAGACTGCTGGGATCAGAAAAGCAGTATAGTTCCAAGATCACTCAGCAGTGCCATACTTGAGCCTTTCTTATCTGAAACTGCCCATGGAATGAGTAAATCTGAAGGCAGAGGCCTGAAAGAGAGGACTATTCATTTGAAAGTTAGGAAATAAGAGCAGTTCCCTGGTATAATGGTAATACCAATAGCCACTTCCAAGTTCTGGGTTGAGCAGCATTGTGTGTTCTAAATTGCCACAGTGTTAAAAGAATGAGTGCTCTGCCTAAGGAGGCAAAAGACCAAAAGGTATGCAGAAAACTATAAGACACTGATGAAAGAAATCAAAGATGATACAAACAGATGAAGAGACATACCATGTTCTTGGATTGGAAGAATCAACATTGTGAAAATAACTATACTACCCAAAGCAATTTACAGATTCAACACAATCCTGATCAAATTACTAATGGCATTTTTCACAGAACTAGAACAAGAAATTTTACGATTTGTATGGAAGTGCAAAAGACCCCGAATGGCCAAAGCAATCTTGAGAAGGAAAGACAGAGTTGGTGGAATCAGGCTTCCTGACTTCTAACTATACTACAAGGCTATAGTAATCAAGGCAGTATGGTACTGGCACAAAAACAGAAATGTAGATCAATGGAACAGAATAGAGAGCCCAGTGGTAAACCCACATGCATATGGGCACCTTATCTTTGACAAAGAAGGCAAGAATACACAATGGAAAAAAGACAACCTCTTCAATAAGTGGTGCTGGGAAAATTGGACAGCAACATGTAAAGAATGAAATTAGAACACTTCCTATCACCATACACAAAAATAAACTGAAAATGGATTAAAGACCTACATGTAAGGCCAGACACTATAAAACCCTTAGAGGAAAACATAGGCAGAACACTCTATGACGTACATCAGAACAAGATCCTTTTTGATCCACCTCCTAGAATAATGGAAATAAAATCAAAAATAAACAAATGGGACCTAATGAAACTTAAAAGCTTTTGCACAGTGAAAGAAATCATAAAGAAGACAAGAAGGCAACCTTCAGAATGGGAGAAAATATTTGCCAGTGAAGCAACAGACAAAGGATTAATCTCCAAAATATACAAGCAGCTCATGCAGCTTAATACCAAAAAAGCAAATAACACAATCCACAAATGGGCGGAAGATCTAAAAAGACATTTCTCTGAAGAAGACATGCAGATGGCTAACAAACACATGAAAAGATGCTCAACATCACTAACTATTAGAGAAATGCAAGTCATAAGCCACAGTGAGGTATCACCTCACACTAGTCAGAATGGCCATCATCAAAAAACTTAGAAACAATAAATTTTGAAGAGGGTGTGGAGAAAGCAGAACCCTCCTGCACTATTGGTGGGAATGTAAGTTGGTACAGCCGCTATGGAAAACAGCTTGGAGGTTCCTTAAAAAACTAAAAATGGAACTACCATATGACCCAGCAATCTCAATCCTGGGCATATACCCAGAGAAAACCATAATCCAAAAAGAAACATGTACCACAATGTTCATTGCAGTACTATTTACAATAGCCAAGACATGGAAGCAACCTAAATGCCCATCAACAGATAAATGGATAAAGAAGATGTGGCACATATATACAATGGAATATTACTCAGCCACAAAAAGGAATGAAATTGAGCTATATGTAATGAGGTGGATAGACCTAGAGACTGTCATACAGAGTGAAGTAAGCCAGGAAAACAAATACCGTATGCTAACTCATATATGAAATCTAACAAAATGGTGCTCATGAACACAGTGACAGGGCAAGAATAAAGATGCAGATGTAGAGATAGGACTTGAGGACACGGGGTGGGGGCTGGGGGTGAAGGGAAAGCTGGGATGAAGCGAGAGAGTAGCATTGACATATATACACTACCAAATGTAAAATAGATAGCTAGTGGGAAGTTGCTGCATAAGACAGGGAAATAAACTCAATGATGGGTGATGACTTAGAGGGCCAAGATAAAGAGGGTGGGAGGGAGTCACAGGAGGGAGGGCATATAGGGATATATGTATAAATACAGCTGATTCACTTTGGTGTACCTCAAAACCTGGCACAAGAGTGTAAAGCAATTATATTCGATTAAAGAGCTTACAAAAAAAATGAGTGTTGAAAATGCTATCAACATAACTCTCCTGGCCTAGGCCTATCTAGGTTCATGGTCCAGGGCAGCTATTCTTCTGATTCTCAAGGAACTGAGGACTTTAGGAAGTGAGATAGGGCTGCAAAAATACCCTTATTCAAAAGTATAAATGTAGCCTAGGGGAAAATAGACCAGCATAAAAGTAAGAAACACCTTTGGTGTCAGCTCTATCAGCTCTATCTATTTGTAACACTGGGAAAACAATTTACCTTGTTCTAAGCTATTTAGCTGCTATATAAGATATTTAATTTCTCTAAGTCTCTGTTTTCTCATTTGTAAAATAGATAGAATAATACCTGATTTTCAGAGCTGTTGAAGGATAGGAAATAATATCCATAAAGTGCATACTAATAATTTCACTATGAATTTGGTTGTTTGTTATTCTATGTAACTGTAAAGTGCTTTGAAGTCAAAAGGCCAATTGGAAATCCTCCATCAATTATTGAGAATATTTTGTTATAATTTTCATTCTTAGAAACTACATGCAGACAGACTAGAAATTGTCATAATCAGACTAGATATGATCACAGCTGCACAAAGAACAATGTTATAATAATTAAATGGCAATTAGAAAACCAAATTACCCAGGCCAGCATGTCCTTGGAGAGGAAGAAGGACAGTGAGGTAATGTAATACTGAACACTGAAAAATCAAGGCCAATTGGGTAGCAGGTCTCAGCTCCAAAGACTCATATCTGGATAGCAGGAACATTCATGAGAGTCACCCTTTCAAGATTCAAGGGTGGTGTTTAAAAATCAAACTGGAAACATAAGGCAGGATGTGCAATAGTGAATCCCTAGAAGATAGTCTTCTGTCACTGCCAAACAAGTGCTTTTGTAGCAAAGTTTCACTGGGTTGAGTCAGCAGAAAGGGCAAATAATAGCAAAAGTCCCCAGAATTTGGCAAAGAAGATAAACTGTGGTCATTAATAGCAGAGTGAGCAGAGACCACTATGAAAGGCCAGGAGGAGGTAGCCCAAGATGAGGACAAAGCAAGGAATTGCTTCCAAGGAAGTAGAGATGGTACTATGGGTGATGGTCTGGGAATGTGGGCAGAGGCAGACTCAGGTGAATCAAAGCTCTGGAGATAAATGCAACAGAAAACCCCAAACAAAAGACTACCTGGCCAAATCCCACAAGCCATGAGACCCAGAAATCATACTCAACATATTCCTCTCCATTATTTCCCTATATTGAAATCTTCCTTTGGTCCTGATGATTTTACCTTTGTCAGAACTCTGCTGTCCATTTTTTTTTTTTTTTTTACATTTACATGGTCACTGCTAAAGTTCAAACCAACCATCCTCTTTCATCAGGACTGTGCCATATGCTCTCAACTGACCCGTCTGAATCCATTTGGTTTCTTCTTTCTGACACACTCTTCCCAATCCATTCACCAAGTGGTAGCAAGAATGATTCTTTCAAAAGACAAACATATTCATGCACACATATTCCATTTCAGACTTCTGTTTAACATGCTTCAGTGATACTCCATTGAGATTAAGATAAAGTTGAAGTAGTGAATGTGGTGGCCAAGTCCTGTTTGGTCTGGGCCTGCTTTTTTCTACAGCTTCATCATGTACAACTCCATTCACACTCTCCAATCATCTTTCTATTCAATCCTGTGCCTTCCTTGAACAGGGCTATTACTATCCTCCACCTCCATTTTTCTTCTTTTAATCTAATGTAACTCTCCTGCTACATCTAAGCTCAATCAGCACTTCCTCAAAGAAGCCTTTTGTAAGTGAGTCACTGTTCCTTCTAGTGGTTATCATGTCACTGTAACATTTATCACAATTGAAATTTTACATCTTTTGTGGGATTCTGTGATTAGAGTCCAGTCCTACCTATCTCCTTTAGGCTCGTTGAGGGCAGATTCGTGATTCTTTATACTGCCCCAAACATCTCTAACATAGGGCATTATTTGGAAGTCTCTATACTTGGCTAGAGCATTCAGATAGAATTTCTGGTTCTTTCCCCAGTCTTCTTGGTGGAAGTTGCCTTTGTCTTCAATGAGACCTATATAGAAAGACTGGTATGGTATACAAATAAAGGCCACCCAAATATGCCCCACATCCTAATCTCTGGAATCTGTGAATATATTAGATCATGTGGCAAAGGGGAATTAAGGTTTCAGGTAGAGTAAGGTTGCTAATAAGCATACCTTAAGATAAAGAGATTATCTGGGATTATAAAGGTGGCCCAATATAATCACAAGGGAGTGACAGAGGGAGGCTGCAGAGTCAGAGAGAGGGAGATGTAGCTAACAAAGAAGATCAGAGTGATGTAAAGAACCTGATCTGATATTTCTGATTTTGAAGATGGAGGAAGGAATCCAAGAGCCAAGGAATGCAGGCACCTTCTAGAATCTGAAAAAGAACACAGATCCTTCTCTACAGTCTCAGAAAGAACTCAGCCCTATCGACACCTTGAATTTAGCCAGTGAGACGTGAGTCAGCCTTCTAACCTGTAGAACTGGAAGATAATAAATTTGTATTGTTTTAAACCACTATATTTGTGGTAATTTGTTTGTAGTCATGAATAAAAAAATAGTAATCTTTATCTCTCTTGAAAGTATGTAGACCTTGATGGTCATTCATACTGTATTACAAGGGTAATTATTTTTAGATGTTGAGAGGCTTGGACATGGCTTCCTCAGCTCTGTCTTCTCTTCCCAATGGCTAATTCTAAAGTGAAGCAAGCTATTGGTAGACTCCCAGTAATTGTTCCTATTGGTGCTTCCTCTAGGCCACTTTCCTTGGGGGCAATTGCACCTTCTTGAAGTGACAACAGCTGTCTGCGACTCTTACTATTAGAGGACTCTCTCTGCTCTATCTCCTAAAACCTAAATTTCTCAGAGTCTTCTGGTCTTGGCAGTTCCCAATTAGTGGCTCTTTTAGGAGCATAATTCTCCCAATGTTCATGAACATGATTAATATTCCATTAGAACAAAATAGATCAAGACTACTTCCTCCAGGAAAATCACTCACACTGTGAGACCTGTGGTGTCAATGGCCCACAAAGTTTGTTTCGTGTTCAAGTCTTTCTCTATCATCTGAGAGAAGCAAGACTGTGAAGCATGACACAGAAACTCCACACGTCAGCCTTTCCTCTCTTTCTCCCTTTGCTTCATCCTACTTTTTTCTGAGGTGAACAAGGGAGTGCTACCCTCTGATGACTTAAGGTTAGAGTTCTAATGTCTGTACAAAGTTTCTAAGAAAGCTGTGGGAAGAAACGACAACCTGGGTACCTAAAACTCATGGCTTCACCCCCAAATTCTTCTAAACATGTCTATTCACAAACTGTTGGAACCACAAGTGCAAATATAGCCCTAGAAAGTCTAAGATAGCCCATAGTTCCATGAGGTAGATATCCAACTTAAACACTAATAATCATTTGGTTACCCATACAACTCAAACTGACACATTGTGAGAGGCTTACCAACTCAGGCACAAAGTCAACTTTTAGTAGCTAAAAGATTGGAATATTATGAAAGAGATGCAGTACAGTACAGTGGGAAGAACACAGACTACTAATCATGAACACATGAAGATCATGTCCATCTTCAAACATTAGTTCTGCCGCTTACCAGTTTTGTAACTTTAGAAAGCTACTTATACTCTCAGAGCCTCAGTTTCCTTATCTGTAAAACAGAAATGAGAACATCTCTTTCATGGAAGAGATTAGAAGGATTAAATAAGACAATAGATGTAACATTTACTGTGTCTGGCAAATTTTCAGCATTCAAAAAATAAGTCCTTGATGCTCCTAGAATAAAGAAATGTTGTTGGTGAATTCTTCCTAAACTATAAAACTATCCATGGGAAAAAATCTCACTAATATGGATTGTCATATATGGCGTAATGGTTACACAGATTAGTTTTGTCATTAGGGTCCCTCAATTTGTCCTTTTCCCATACAACCCTTTGCAGTCACCTGTCCCCTTCTTTTTTTCCATACTTGATCAGATACAACTAAGAATCACCAGTTCCCCTTGGATCAATTCATGATCCTTCCTAAAGCTCTGCCTGGCCTTCCTTCCTGCGTTCAATTCATCCGGTCATAATGTTAATAAGATTACATCTGGGTGATGAGATAGATTTGGTGACATACTTAAATTACAACCCATTCCTCTCATCCAGTATAACCACCTTACACACAGAAACATGAACATATTCAAGAACTCAAGGTTACTCCAAGAAACTGAAAAGCTTAATATAACACTTCCTACAATGTACTAGATACAGTGTACTTGCTTAAGGCTTAAGTATAATCTGATTCAATCTATTCAGTTAAATAATAATTAAAGTTAACACTTACTGGGTATTTTCTATGTGGAAGGCACTGAGAAATCTATCATCTCATCTAATCCTCACCACAATCTTGTGAGTTAAAGCTTTTCATTATCTCTATTTTACAGATGAGGCGATTGAGGCATAGAATATTTAAGCGGCTTGACTGAGTTAGTGACTTAAAAAAACCTGTTTATACTTTATTCAAACTTTCCAATTTTCAAATGATTCACATAGATTTCTTTAGCTTATGCTCTTCATGCAAGTGAGTTAAAAGTAATTTCTTCTAATGACACCTTAGAACAGAATCACTCATTTCAATCATTTAACTCATAATTTGGGTAGTTAAAAGCAAAACAAAAACTATAACAAACTGAAGACTGCAACAGCTATTATCATAATGGTAATGCTTTAAGTGTTTTATATTTTCATATTTATTCCTCTCACTTTCAACTACTATATTTACTTTTTATTTAAACATTGAAATGTGTCAATATAAATCCTTGATACGTGCAATGAACTGGAAGGAGTAATTTAACTTTAAAACATTATAAAAATCATAAAAATAACTATTTTTACATTTTTAGAAACTTTGATGGACTATTTTACTGCGTGACAGTCAATAGGAGCAGACAAGCTATGCAACATAATTAGATATCTACCAACATACAGAGCTGTTGGATTTCTCAACCCCACGGGCAAAAGAAATGGCAGAGCAGATTTTTGGGAAATTTTACACATTAGTACATAAACAGTCTGTCAAGAAATCACACTTTTCAGATGTCTACCTCCTACAGTTTTCAAGACATTACAAACTATCACAAATGTGATTTGCAAGGGAAAAGTTTCCTAGCCTCAATACAAAGTGATTGTCATCACTGACAAAGTCCAGGAATATCAAGTGAAAAATAATCAATCCTTTTAAAAATTGAGCTGGCAGTGCATTGTGCACCATTACAGTGAAAGAAAACAAAACAAAACAAAAACCTTAATAAAGGTTTTTTTTCAGAGATTTAATATGTTGCCAGCAAGAGCAGATTTGAATTATATTGAGTAGGAAGCCAGATTTGAAAAAGGACATACTAAAAAAAAAGAAAAAAAAAAGTATGCTGTAAAGCAGCCCTGAAAGTATATAAAAGCATAAAAAATTAAAAAAAAAAAAGCACTTGGTGACAGTTTGTAAAATGGAATGAATCAAAAGCCAATTAAGAGATCAAAATATATGGAGCCAATATCATAAGAGTAAGGGCGACATATAGGCAGCTTGGAAGCTAATTAGAAAAGAGAGGTGATAATTGTATGCACTGGGGGAAGGCAAACTGTAGAGTGTTGAATTGAAATGAGGCAGAGATTGAGAAGGAAAAGATCTCAAACACTTCTGCAGTGTGGTAGTAAATAGTATAAAACAAAAATGTGAGAAATGAGCCCCTTAGTGAGGTGAAGAAAACCTCTTTACTAACCCCAAGGTTCGTGGTTTAATATACTCTAAAAGGCCATGGTTCCTTGAAAAAAGAAATTGTGGGTTTACTCTTCACTCCCACTGGAAAGAGGATGCCCTCCAGTCATCTGTGTTCTCCCTCTTTTTCTTTTAGAGTGGGCTTGAGAGAGTCTGAAGATTAGGGATTAAAGATCAAGTTCCACTTCAGTTTTTAAACTGTTTCCCTGGGCTGGGCTGCATGCCAAGTTATTTCTTTTTGTTTTGTTTTGTTTTTCTGTTTGTTTGATTTTGATCTTCCAGTCTCCATTGCTATAGGTTGTTGTTGTTGCTTTTTCAATAAAGTTTGTCCCAGTCTATCTTGTTTGTCTTATTGCTGTTCATTTTTTGTATATTATTAGCCTTTCCCAGAATTTCTACAAAATCTTGTTCCATCTCCCTCCCTGTTGATGACCTATTTGATCAGAATGCCTGTAGATCTTTACTCCAGATGGCAAATGGAGCAAAACGAAAATTTTCTTTTAATTGGCTGAAGTGACAACTCCCAGACCTTGGCTTAAAAGTACCTTGAAGTTTGGTGAGACCCAAAATTCCTATGTTTTCTTATTTCCAACACTGAGTGTCTCTGAAAGCAGAAGTTCTAGGCAATCAGCTTCCCATGGCCTTTGTCAAAGCAGCAATATGTTTACATAAACACCCCTGTAGGTCAATCTCTTCCAAACTTCTTCCACAATTCTATCTCTTGATAAAGTGATTGGAAGAATAGTTGCTTTAAGGCAAAGATAAGATTGCTTTTGTTTGGTTGCTTGTTTGATTCTTGCCCAGTAAAATAGTGTTATTTAAGGACATCTGAAAATGTTATTCAAATAAAAAATACTAAAGCCACAGTTTGTAATTTTTTAAATTAATGAAGTGTCAAAATCTACAAAAAAAAAGTACACAGAGGAAAGAAAACAGAGTGTATGTGTGTGTGTGTGTATATATATATATAGAGAGAGAGAGAGAGAGAGAGAGAGAGAAAGAGAGAGAGAGAACACAATGAAATGCTTAGCTTTCTCCAAATAATTCTTTTGGAGAATACACAATTTTTAATTACCCTAGAAAACTTTACAATTCTCTATTCATCTTAAACATAAACATTCTTCCCCTCTAGAAAATATTTATTATAATTACTGCCTTAGTATTATTTATTTATTTATTTATTTATGCTGCATTGGGTCTTCGTTGCTGCATGTGGGCTTTCTGTACTTGTGGCGAGCAGGGGCTACTCTTCGTTGCAGTGCGCCTGCTCCTCATTGCCGTGGCTTCTCTTGTTGCAGAGTACGGGCTCTAGGCGCATGGGCTTCAGTAGTTGTGGTACATAGGCTCAATAGTTGTGGCTCACAGGCTCTAAAGTGCAGGTTCAATAGTTGTGGTGCGCAGACTTCGTTGCTCTGCAGCATGTGGGATCTTCCTGGAGCGGGGATTGAACATGTGTCCCCTGTATTGGCCGGTGGATTCTTAACCACTGCACCATCTAGGAAGTCCCTAAAAAGTGAACACAAATGCAAAATAAAACACAAAGCTAAACCATACTGCCAATTTCCACTTCCAATCAAGGTGAAATAACAGGAAATAGATTTACCCTCCCATCTGAAACAACTAGAAAAACAGACAAAAATATGAAATAATCACTTTCAACCTGTTGAACATCAGGCAACAAAGGAGAATAATCCATGAAAGACAGGAAATGAAAGAGTTGAATCCTACAATTGTCCCAGCATACTACGCCTTGAGAGAAGTTTGAGGACATTGCACAGAGACTAACATATATAGAGTGAGACACACATCTTCAGTTGAGGAGACAGAGTTGAGAAATCAGAGAAACCGAGAAGACTAATATTCACAGAGCAGACTACTGGAGAGTAGAGATCTGTACACAGAGAAAATCATGGATATCTTTAGAAGTTCCCCTTGAATATTCAGCAGAATATTAATCAGCACATGCACATTAACAGAGTCCCCAAGGCAAGAGAAACAGCTACCTGAAAGAATTAGAAGGAGTAGCACTCAGAGCTCACACAGGGCTGGGAATATAAATAGTTTAAGTTTTGTTGTAGGATACAGTTAAGTTACTTGAAATCAGACTGATCTTGTCAGGTTCTTCTTTAAGATTTATTAGGTGGGACTGTTGCAGAAAAAAGCTGATCCCACGAGAAACCAAGCACAACACTCGGAGAGTTGGAAAACTCAGGTTTATTGAGCCAGCGGACCCAGACGAGCTAACGCTCCAAAATTCTGGGGCCCCGTTTCAGGGGAGTCTTCTCCTTATATAGGTTAAAACATACAGCTATAATTGGTACAAACTGATTGGCTACAAATTACTATAAGTCATGGGCAGTTACAGAGCGCAGCGGGAGTTGCCATGGGTTACACACATAGTAGGGGATCCTAACAGGAACTTGTAGGAGCCAGATATTCCATTCTTATCAGGACTAAGGTCACAATTTGCATTCTCATATTGGTTGCAGGTTGAGGTTAATGGTCACTTAACAAGTCTATGTGCGAAGGGTCTCAAACAAAGGCTTGGGGTGGGTGCCTGAGAGCGAGACATTCTTTCCTTATCTGATCACTCTTAGTAATTCATTTTACTATTTAACTGAGAGTGGCAAGCAGGCCTTTGCAAGATAGAGGAGAGTAAGCAATTACAAGCATGGAAGTTTCAATTTCCTCATCAGGACCAGTCATGTTTTACCTATGGCTAATTGATCCTGCACCACTGAAGTCAGGCCCTTCTGAGCATTCTGTTCAACATACCATGGATTTTACACTCATTGCACACAACAAGGGTTTATATTGACATATTTTAATGTTTAATTTAAAAGTGAACATAGTAGTTAAAAGTAAGAGGGACAACTATAAAAATATATAACAGTTCGAGCTTTACCTTGGAATTTTCAGAATGACGGGGTGTCTCTGTTATTCATGGTGTACCCCTAGTTTATGCTAAGGAGATGACTGAAAATAGGGGCTGGATATGCCAGAAAACTAACCATGTGATTAGAAGGGTTACAGCTTTGAACCATGTAATATCTGTCTAACCTCCCGGAAGGAAAGGGGAGTTGAAGGTTGAGTAAGATGGCTAATGGTCCAACCAATCATGCCTACATAATCCCTGCTAAAAACTATGGACTTCAAAGATCAAGGAGGGGAAGCATCCCTGCTTGACAATACTCTGTGTATTGTCACTCATCATTGGTCCAGGATCCTCCCAAACCTTACCACATGCGTCTCTCTCTTTGGCTATTAAATTTGTATCCTTTTGCAATAAAACTGTAATTGTAAGTATAGAACTTTCCTGTGTACTTTGAGTTGTTCTAGGGAATTACAAAACCTGACAAGGGTAGTGAGAACTCTTGAATTTGTAGCCAGCTAGTCTGAAGTGAGTGTGACCTGGGAACCCCTAAACTTGCAGCTGGCACCTAAAGTGAAAGCCGTCATATGAAAGACTATGCCCGTAACCTGTGAAATTTGGTCTAACTCTAGGTAATCGATGTCCTAGAGCCTTCCTGCCTATGAGCCTTCCTGCACGAACTATTATGTGAATAAGAGATGCACATTTAAAAAAATTAAGCCAATGAGTTTAAGGAACTTATAGCAACTATATTTACCCTATCTGCATCACAGCTAGCTCTCTCTTGCCTTCAGTATTTTCTCAAAAATTCATCTCCTAGTGAGACTTTCTCCATTTATCCTACCTAAAATTTTACCACCCTCTAACATTTCATATCCCCTTTACTGTTTTATTGTTCCTCTTAACACTTATTATTTAATACTATAGCAGTGTATATAGCTAATTTTCTACCTCCTCTAACAAAATGTAGGCTCCAAGAAGGTAGAGATTTATGTTTTGTCTGTTCACAGTTTTATCTGCTGTGTTGAGAATAGTGCAGCATGTAGTAAATGTTTACTGAATAAATGTATGAATCAATAGACACAATGTGTTAGATGGAAAATCAGAATGCAATGAAAACAACTCATAGAATTATTAAATTGCAATTACCTAAAAATGATAAAATAAAAACTTTAGACTAGTGACAATAGGATTTGAAGAAGAATGGTAAATGTTCAAATCATTTAGTGATAGAAATCACAGGGCTTGGAACCTGTTTGGAGAACAAGGAGAAAAGGAAGACATTAATGAAATCACATTCAACAACCTGGGGGACTGAGGAAGTTATGAAGCAGTTAGCAGAATTATGGACCTCAGGAAATAAATTCAGTTTAGATGAGACAATAGGCTCAATTTGGGACAACTTCCAAAATCACATGGCCAAACCATACAGTAAAGAATGTCTGGATGTTAAAACACAGGAAGTAGAAGTAGAGGAGTGTTGTGAAGGAAATTTCCATATTAAATGGGAATATCACAGGTTTATGCCAATGAGATATATTGTCTAACTCTTTGTGGAATAAAAGCAATTGTTAAACCAAACAGTTTTAATTCAGGTTCAATTTATTTCTCTAGTTTATGTCTTTTAGAGACCCACAAATGAACACTTAGAGAGTATTAGAACCTTACTGAAACTATTACATTAGAAACTCTCAGGCATAGAAATTATAGACCAGCAGGGATATTTACTACCTTCAGCATCTACAAAACTCTTGAGAATTGAATAGACTGTATCTTTATGGCTGAAAATAAACCTAGAGTACTTCATTATTGCTTCTTAATAACAAAGCCTTTTTGCAAACAAGCAGGTCATGAGCAGAGCTTAAGATGAGATATCACATCCAAACAGTTTAGATGATCAATCATCTTATATACGCATAAAATATTAAACATAATGAACATGTTAGAGAGCTATTGATCTATTCTTGTCCAAGTCACAACAAAACACGAATGGTTTCTTAGTGATTGAGAGCCTTTATTAGACCCTGGGGTTTATACATTTGAATAAGTAGAAGGCCTTCAATGTATGACTTCCAGTAGAGACCAAGCAGCTGAACTCCTAACTCACCCAAGATCACAGCAAGATCTTTTTATTGAATTAATATAGAAAGGCTGTTCTATAATAGGCCATATATTCACAACTGTGTCTATTTACAGTGTCAATTTTATAACTTCAAGTTTTATCCCATCCGCAAGTCTCCATAATTACGGAATTCCACAGTCATGAATTCCAGAAAACAGGAGAAAAGTGTCAGTTTTTACCTGAGACTTTTTATTTTTAAACCCCTATACAAGATTTTTTCTGGACATGTCATGGTTGGTTCCACTCTGGCACTGTGCTGCAGCAGATAAACAATTGCTCGTGCCCATTATCTGGTCTCAGATACATGCCTTCACTCTGACCACACACGTGGGATGCCTAGTAATTGCTACATGTAGATTGTTAGGTCTGACAATGACCGATTCTCCACCTTTATAGTTAATTATCTCAAAATGTATGTGTGATGGGAGAAGAGTGTCACAAACGCTTCAGAACTGTTTGGATCTCCTCAACCTGGTGGCTCCTTGAAGCACACAAACAGCTGACTGTTGCTGCTACCTCCATGTGCCTGTACAAATAGGTAAAGGAAGCACTGGGGAGCTTCCTCACTAAATTGGGTTCTTAATTTGGAGTTTATCCTTTGTAGTGGTTAATGCTGAAGTCAAAAATAATGATAATAACTTCATCCAGGACCTAATTATCATTTTTGTCTATACTTGAACCAGATAAGTCTGGCACATCAGCACCTCTGGTGATTCTTACGCACACAAAAGTGCAAGAACTTTTATTTTTTTAGGTCTTGGTACATTGTTACAGTAATGGGCCCCAATATATTCATAACTCCCTGTAAGCATGTCCCTTTGCCATATGACTTTGCCATTTCTTTTCTCAAGAGAGGATTCTATTTCTCTGCTTCTTGAATCTGGTCTTGGCTATGTGACTTGCTTTCACCAAGAATCAATAACAAATGTGATACAAACAGAAGGCTTGTGCATTAGAACTTGCCCAGTCTGGCCTCTGGAAACCCCTTTCCCCATGTGAATAATTCCAGGCCAGACCATTGGATGAAAAGCAACCACCTTAGAGAGGTTCCAGCCATTCCAGTTGTCCTAATTCTTCCAGATATCTCAGCTGAGGTCCCAGACGTAAGTTAGGCCATTCTATACCAACCTTCCACAGCCAAGTCAGCCTAGACTATAAGAACCACAGAGCTAAGCCACAGATTTTTAAGAAAAAAATAAATGTTCATCATTTTAAGCCACTAGGTTGTTTTTTTTAATATATTTATTTATTTATTTATTTATTTATTTAATTTATTTATTGGCTGCATTGGGTCTCTGTTGCTGCACATGGGCTTTCTCTAGTTGCTGTGAGTGGGGGCTACTCTTCATTGTGGTGCGTGGGCTTCTCATTGTAGTGGCTTCTTTTGTTGTGGAGCACGGGCCCCAGGCACATGAGCTTCAATAGTTGCGGCACATGGGCTCAGTAGTTGTGGCTCACTGGCTCTAGAGCACAGGCTCAATAGTTGTGGCGCATGGGCTTAGTTACTCCGTGGCATGTGGAATCTTCCCAGGGCAGGGCTCGAACCCGTGTCCCCTGCATTGGCAGGCGGATTCTTTACCACTGTGCCGCCTGGGAAGTCCAGCCACTATGTTTTGAGGTGGTTTGTTTCAGAGCAAAAACAAACTGATCCAAAGGCTCAACTCAGAAGACTTTATTTATTCACCTCCCTCCACCTCAGAGCATAGCCACTCTTTCTTCTCTGTTCTTCCAGAGAAATCACTGTTTTGGTTGTGTATTAACTTCTAGAACTGCACTAATATTCATCATATCTACAGGAAAAATAATAGTATCCCCATTTTATACACATGAAAACTAAGGCTTAAAGAGGTTATGTAAATTGCTTAAGTTCATATAGGTAGTACTAATAGTAGATATAGTATTTAAATCCACCGTAGATTCTGGGTACCTTGAGATTCAAGACAATTTTTGGTCTTTTTAACAAAATACTTGACATAATGCTGGGAATGACACAGGTGCTTAATAACTACTTACTGAACTGAACTGATCTTTAATGTTATATTTATCTTCCCAAGCCTTGTTCCTGGTTTGTCTTTGTTCAATTTTTACCTATCTCTTCACCCAAAATAAACAAATAGACAAAAAAGCAAACTAGAAGCATGAAAATGACATATTTATGGTCCCAAGTACTCTGAACTCTAGTTTCTTTTAAAATGTTTTTCATAGATCTATGTCACTTTTAGGTTTCTGACTTTGGTTTTATGCCCTTCCCATAATAGTCACATTGTAATGCATTTGAATGACCTGGTATTTCTGTGCCTTACATAGATACCACAGCATTCATATTTATTAAAAAGGAACATGTAAAGAACAAGATACAGGTAGAAACTGTAAACATTAGTCTCTGCCTTATATAAGAATAGGGCTTAATAATTTTTTTCTGGTTCAATTTTTTCTAGGTTCATATACACAAAATCAATCACTTTGAAACCATTCATGTTTTATTGTCATTCCATTTAAATGAATACTGTGGCATTATTTCTGATTTAATTCAAGACTAATTTTTTTTTCTACATTCATATTGCTGACAAGCATTATCCAGTTAATTCTCAGTGTCTCGTGTGTGTGTGTGTGTGTGTGTGTGTGTGCTTGGAGGAGAAAGAGCACATGACATCACCAATGTGAGAGATGAAGAAACAATGACCTGGAAGGGTTTTCAGCTTTTCCTGATGGAACATGAGCAGCAAAACAGGACAAAAGTTACAACTCCCTGGAATAAAGTTTTATTTTTCCTCCAGGCAGTTCTGGTCTTGATTTAAGATTGTCGAGATCTTCAAACTTTTTCCCAAACATTTGGGGTTTTCAAAAAATGGATATTGCTCCCAGGCAGCTTTCCCTTCTTTTCAGGAGAATTTTTTTTAATGCAACATTTCTCATTTAAGTAAGTGTAAATCACTAAAAAAAATAAAAATAAATAAAAAATTAAAACATACTGAATGCCCAAAAGTGTTTAAGAATTTTAATCTATCTTTTATCCCATTCCTTAGAATTACTATTCAAATGGTTTGGATTTAGCCAAACCTAAAATAGTTTTTTTCAGGAGTCTTTTCCCCTCCCTTAATTTTTAAACCCATGTGTATTTTGAGGAAAATTTAATACATATGCTTCTAATTCATGTGCACTTAACTCATCAGACTGTTGTTTTGTAAGACCTGTTTGAAGTTTAAGAAGTCTTTTTGGAGACTCCCTTTAATAAGTCTTTTCAAGCCTTTATTCTTAGAAGAAGGAAGTCACATTTTGTCAGAAGTAAATGAATTTCAACCACCAAAGTTTCACATTTAGTCTAAAACTGGCGGCCAAGACATTTTGTAACTTGCAAAAATGAGTTCTTTTACTCGTAAGATAAAGTTGTTCAACTTTTAAGCACCAAACTCAGAAAACATAGAAGTGCTTTCATCCATCTTATTTGAACATATGAATTGTCAGTTATGTTTTTGAAAGAACATAATTTTAAAACAATTTTTCTAAATGCATCTGGAAATTCCTAAATATTTGTTAGTAGATTTTTGCTTAAAATTCTGATAAGATTTTTTTCTCAAAATAAAAACACAAAAAGTAGTAGATATTGAGCCAGAAGTAAATGATAATTCAGGGGGGTTGTAAAGTGAGATATGGAGAGATATCATTTACAGAGTAACAGATGACAACAGATCAGTGCGTATAAATACAGCATTACAAGGACTTTGATGCATTTTATCACAGGTCCATGTGTCAGAGAATCTGACATATATGAAATATGAGGATTAAAGAAGAACAAAGGGGCTCAAGACAAGATGCTGAACAAGATGCCATTAATGAATTATGAAGACAAGAAAGACAACAGAGAAATCTCAGTATTTTTAAAAAATTACTACTTGGGCTAAGATAATATCCCATCAAATTTATTTATTTCCTGCTGATGGCTGCAGCTGTTCTTTCTGATTTTCTATCTTAGTGCAGACTCCTTGTGTCTGGAGCTTATACACAGGGAAGAGGGTCTGTCCTGCATCTGGGTGGCCAAAGAAGGGCTAGTGAGAATCACAAAGGACAAGGAATCACAGTTACCTTGGTTTCTTTATAATCAATTAATAAATAAAACAAATAATGCTCGTGATTATAAGCAGAATAATAAACATTACACTTTTTATTTTGCTTTCTGTTGAACAGAACATGTGTGTAACCCAGTGACGTAATGGAGAAGTTGAAGTGCAACTTGGCCTGGAAGAACAACCGGAGGTTAAGAAATATTTATTCATAAAAAAATGATTCTCGCACTAGAAGGATTTTTGCCTGATTTGAGGAAAGTTCTCGTTCCCTCTCTTGTTGAGGAAGTAGACAGAGAGACGTGGCTCTACAGTGAACTGGGGTGGCTTGCTGGGGACCAAGCCCATCTGGAATAGCCTGCATTTTGACATTTTGGAGGGAGAGCCCAACATATCAACAAACATTCTCTTCTTGCTCTGTCCCCTACTCAGGAAAGAAGGCTCTCAATGAAAACCAAAACATTACTTAATAAATTGTGTTTGTTCCTCCTCTGCTTTGCATTTTCTCTTTGTGTTTTCCATTAGCTCCCTCTGATTGTATCTCATTCTTTTCTTGGAGTCCACAATTTTTTTTCCTTTTCTTCTACTACAGTCGCTTTACCCTTCCCACTTTGCATTTCCTTCATTGTATTTCTCACAAATCTTTTTCTCTGTGCCCTCATCACATTCCATCTGTTCTTTGTCCCCAAGTTCACCTCTACCCCTGCCTTTGACTGGTCTGGACTGCTTTTTTTCTGTGCCTAGGAGCACAAAGGCAGCTGCTCCTTTTATTTTTTTTTTTCTTTTCCTAACATCCCTTCTACCTCAAGCCTCAGCTCTGCACAGTAAATTGGCAATGGCAGTAGGAAAAATCCACATTAACTCTTGCTTGAAAACAGAGAAGAAAGGAAAAATGTATACATCATTAGGAATTGGCTCCATGTAGAGGCACAGATGTGTTTGACATATTAGTGGGTCAATTGTGATATTAACCATTAAGTTCTCAACTGTTCATTGTGCTGTAATCCTGCTGAGGCAGCAAATCATCACATCAAGAACTAAGATTGATGTAGCAGATCAGCTAACCCAGCTTCCTATCCAATGCAGGAATTAGGCCAGTCTCATGCTGATAGTGGTCATGCCACCTCTGACTGAATACTTCCAACAGTGACCTTACTATTTCAGGAGACCACCTCTTCTACGATTAGAAAGCACTAATTTTTTGAGCTTCCTCTTACTGAGCTCAAAACTGCCTCATTGTGATTCCATCTGTTGGTCACACCTCTCGAGTACTGGAGTAGCAATATCTTTACCATAAGACTAGCTCTCTTATCATGGAAGTTTCTAAGTTTTCTCCAGTACAGATATCAATGGCTTTCCCCACCACATCATAAGCTCTGTGAGGACAGGTACTATGTCTCTTGTTCACCTAGATATTCCCAACCCTCAGTAAGGTGTCCAACATATAGCAGGCACTAAATAAGTACTGATTGAATAATTAAATTAGCCCTTCTTAGAGAAGAGAACATTGAGCATAGAAAGTTTAACTAGCTTAAGTTCCCCCAGCTGGAAAGTAAGGGAGCCAGATATATATTTATCTTGCTCTCTCAGAAACCCAGGCCATGCATTTATGCTCCACAATATTTTGCCAGCAATATTTTTTCATATAGTTACAATGGCCAAGAGCTATGTGGGTGCTGAGAGAACCAGAAGAGTTAGGAATAATGGCCACAGGAAGCAGATACCTCTCAGGTGGAGACTGTGGCAGAGATACAGCCAGTTCCACACACCACACAAAATAAGTAGAAGGGACCAGCCCTCCCTAAGGAGCACCAGGGCAGGATTCTCAGAAGCAAGATGCAACCAACTATACCACACTCCGCGGGAAACAGTCTATGGCCAAAGGAGAACATGCAGACAGGAGCCCTCTCCTAAAGTCATTAGCATGTGCAAACTTGCTATGCACTGTGCCCAAGTACTATTTTGAGAAAGAGGAAAAAAGAAAAACCCTTTTAGAGAGGCAACAAACACCTCTAGTAGTGAGTCTGAAGTTTGAGTTAATTGAAAGAGGTTCTTGAAGTTATGTGCTCTCCCATTCTCCTCATTTAGGGGATGGGGCTTTCAAAGCAAGACAAATTCTTTTTGTTTTCTTTTGGCACATTTGTGCAGTGTTGAAATTTTCAATCCTTCTGTGAGGTTAATCAACTAGTTATTAAGTTATATCTCTGTAATCCACAGATATTGTTCAATTCCTTGTCAAATATACATTTTTAACAGAGTGAAAGAACCATTTATATTTTGTGCATAATATACAGCTTGAAAAGTTCACTCTTGTGAGCTATCTAATATTAACATCTAGATGTTCATCCCCTTCTACACATCTATTTTTATTTGAATGATGAAGTTTCCGCTGAACTTCATTTGCTTGCTCCTGAATATTATAGATTATATTAACAATTATTCAAAAGTATTAAAACCATGACTTTACTTTTAGTTTCTCAGGCAATTTCTCTTAGCATAAATTTCAAATTCAAATGTGTCATGATATTAATATAAAAATACTACAGATATTTTTTCCACATTGTTGACTACATAGAAAAATTGGATTATGACCAATTTGCATATCTTTTCATCTTTATTTCAAATAAACTGGGAATGAGTCATGATTGCTGGTCACTCATTATGGGGGAAATATAAGACTCTTCCCCTATTCTCTCATCCTCCCCTACCCCCATCACTTCACACCTCAAGAGAAAAAGATATGACAAAATAGAATTCTCAATATTTCAAAATGGGATACTATTATGGGGAATAGAGTTTTCAGTGGGATGACTAAAGGATTATAAGTAGAACTAGAAAGAAAAAAAGTCTCTTTTTCTGACCCCTCCCTTTGCTCTTCTTCTTCTTTTCTCCTGTTTAACTGCCTTTGGTAAAACCAGACCTAAAGGTACCAGCTGAACAAACACACCATTATCCTTGGGAAGCCAAGTAGAGAACCTCTACAGAGGTCTTTGAGGAGAAGCCGCTTTCTATTCTTAGATTCTACACCTTGTGTGACTTTCTTTCCTTCTCTATCTCTGTGGTAGCTAACTGGGTGGAACAAGTCCTAGAGGTGCCTCTTTGCATTGAAATACTCATAGCCTGAATGAATCCATACTCAGGGCCAGAGAAGGAAACATATGGAGGAGGGAGGTAGGCTGGCTCACCTCCAGGCCTTAAGGGAGATAGGTTCTCTTTTTGACATCCTATGTTATGGTAAAGGGGTAAACAATTATTCCATTTTATAGAAGAGGAAGATCGTGATCAACAAGATTTAGGAATCTGCATAATGAAGTGGCAGAGACTGATCCAGGCAACTTACCAGAGAAAAGAAACAGGTAGGGATTTAGAGCTAAAGACCTAGCTAATAATGTAAAATGTCTATAATGCCCTCTGCTATAAAGCCCAGGACAACTAGTGTGGAAGTGTCAGTAAAAGATTCAGAGATTTGATCCAGATCACATAAGTCATTTTGGATTTACTACTGACCAAGTTATAATGATAACTTGGGGTCCTCATTGCAAACAAAGGATAAAAGTGCTTCCTCCCTTCGTGCCTGTCTGTTGTACCTCAGTTATACACAAACATTGGATACCAAAATGTTTCCAAGATAAATGGGAGAACCACCAATTTCTGAATATCTGAAGTCTTCTTTTAAACCAAAAGAGGTGTTTAGTGTATGATTCTCTATCCTCACAGGGAATCTCAGACATTCCTTCAGACATTTTGGAGTGTGATTCTTAATCAACCCCATATAACTTTTTCAAATACATATTTTTATATACAGTTTACCAAGTTATAAAAGTACCTGAACTTCTTTTTACTAACCATATAAATATATTAGGGAATATTTAACTAACTTATACCCACTCTTACAGTCATGAGACTGTATCTCATGGGAGTTTTGATTTGCAATTCGGTGATGACTAGTGATGTTGAGAATCTTATCATGTGGCTATTGGTCACTTGTATATCTTCTTTGGAAAAATGTCTATTCAGGTCTTCTGCCCACTTTTAATCAATTTTATTTATTTTTTATTTTTTTAGGCTCTTTATTGGAATATAATTGCTTTACATTTTTGTACCAGTTTTTGAGGTACACCAAATTCAATCAGCTGTATTTATACACATATCCCCATATTCCCTCCCTCCCATGACTCCCCTCCACTCTCCTCATCCAGGACTGGAGGACACGAGGTTGGGGGGGGCAGGGGGGTGAAGGGGAAGCTGGGATGAAGTGAGACAGTTTCATTTTTAATGTTGAGTTGTATGAGTTATTTGTATATCTTGGATATTAACCACATATTGGATATATAATTTGCAAATATCTTCCCCCTTCAGTAGACTACCTTATGTTTTGTTGGTAGTTTCCTATGCTATGCAAAAGCTCTTCAGTTTGATGTAATCCTATTTGTTTATTTTTGCTTCTGTTTCCTTTGACTGAGGACAGATCCAAAAAAATATTGCTAAGGCTGATGTCAAAGAGTATATTGCATCTGTTCTCTTCTAGGAGTTTTATGGTTTTAGGCCTTACCTTTAAGTCTTTAATCAATTTTGAGATTATTTTTGTATATGGTGTGAGAAGATAGTCCAGTTTGATTGTTTTGCACATATCTGTCCAATTTTCCCAACATCATTTATTGAAGAAACTGTATTTTTCCCATTGTATATGCTTGCCTCCTTTGTTGTGGAGTAATTGACTGTATATGTATGGGTTCATTTCTGGACTCTGTATTCTGTTCCACTGATTGATGTATCTATCTTTGTGCCAGTACCACACTGTTTGATGACTTTAGCTTTGTAGTATAGTTTGAAATCAAGGTGTGTGATACCTCCAGCTCTGTTCTTCCTTCTCAAAATTGCTTTGGTTATTCAAGATCTTTTGTGTTCAAAAGGACAGCAAATAAGAAGCGTTGATAAGGATGTGGAGAAAAAGGACCCCTCATGCTTTGTTGGTGGGATTGTAAATTGGTGCAGCCACGATGGAAAGCAACATGGAGCTTCCTCAATAATTAAGAACAAAACAAAACAAAACAAAAAACAAAAAAACACTAAATGATCTAGCAATTTCACTTCTGGGTACTTACCCAAAGAAAAAAAGAAAACACTAATTTGAAAATACATGTGGAGAAGTGGCCAAGAGTCAGAAAACCCTGAAAACTCTCCCACAGGCACATCAACATTCCAACTATTTAAAAACCAACTACCAATGAGAATGACTTACAGATTAGCAGAAAAGAGCTTGTACAACTAAAGATATAAAGAAGGAAACATAAGATGGGAAGGAGGGGCAGAGACACAGTATAGTCAAGACCCATGCCCCCAGGTAAGTGACTCACAAATGGGAGGATAATCATAACTGCAGATGTTCTCCCCAAGGAGCAAGGGGTTCAAGCTTCAAATCAGGCTCCCCACCCTGGGGGTTCTGCACCAGGTAGATGAGCCCCCAGAACATCTGGCCTTTAAGTCCAACAGGACTTGCTTTTAGGAAAGTTAGAGGGATATAGGAGACAGACTGTTCATAAAGAGTGCATATAAAATCTCACATATTCCAAGACCCATGAAAGAATCAGTAATTTGAAAGGAACACGTCTCAGACATACTTACTGATCTTGGAGAGCCTCCTAGAGAGGCAGGAGGCAACACAGACTCACCCTGGGAACATTGCTGCCAGTGGAAGCCATTTGGGGAGCTCATTCTACTATAGGGACACAGGTGCTCTCAAGTGCCATTTTCAGTACTCTTTCCAATATATTAGCCCCAGGATCCAGATCCACCCACCAGCTGGTCAGCATTAGCCCTGAGACCCCACCCCAAGGCCAAGGAGGCAGACAAGCAGGGCAGAGCCCTACCCACCAGCAGGCTGGCAGCAGATGTTGGCTCCCATGATTCCTTAAGCCACCCCAGGATCTAACTCTGACCACAGCAGATGGATACCAACCCAAAGATCCCCTGGGTACAAGCCTCAACCAGCAGTGAGTAGACAGCAGATCTAAGGCTCCCATGGGGCCCATAGCCAGCAGTGCCAGGTCCAAGCCCTGACCACCAGCAGGCCAGCACAGCCTTGAGACCTCCAACTCCATCAGCCACCCCAGGACCAGACCCCACCCACCAGTGGCTGGCAGCTTCTGCACTAGGCAGGACCTGGCAACCAACAAGGCCAATGGCCAGCCATGTTTACCAGTATATCTATGGTAGTCTGTCCTGCTACAATTGAAGGACCTACTCAGCCCACATAGGGGGCATCCCTAAAGCATATAGCTCTGGTGAACAGAGGAGAATGTGCTGCTAGGCCAGTAGGATGTCACCTACATAAGGCCACTTCCCCAAGATCAGGAAACATAACTGACCTTAATACATACAAATAAATCAGGCAAAATGAAGTAACAGAGCAACATTTTTGAAATGAAGAAACAAGATAAAAACTGAGAAGAGAGCTGATCAAAGTGGAGATAAGCAATCTATCCAATAAAAATTTCAAGGTAATGATCAGAAAGACACTCACAGAACCTGGGAGAAGAAGAGATGAACATAGTGAGAAGTTTAACAAAAATTTAGTAAATATAAAGAAGAACCAAACAGACCTGAAGAATACAATAACTGAAGTTAAAAAATACACTAAAGGGAATGAAAGATAGATTAGATAATACAGAGGAATGTAGCAGAAAATGGGAAACAGAGTAATGGAATTCATTGAAGTTAAACAGAAAAAAAGAGAAAAGAATTTTTAAAATGAGGAAAATTTAAGAAACTTCTGGACTTGGGCCTGAGGCTCTGGGTTGGGAGCACTGAGTCCAGGATGCTGGACCACTAGAGAATCTCCAGCCACAGGGAACATTAATCACAGAGAGCTCTCACAGAGGCCTCTATCAGAGCCTAAGACCCAGCCTCACCTGACTGCCTGCAACTGCCAGTGCTGGGTGTCTCACACCAAACTACAAACAAGACAGGAACACAAACCCACCCATTAGCACATAGACTACCTAAAGTCATATTAAGCTCAGAGATACCTCAAAACACACCAGCTTACATGGGCCTGCTCATCAGAGGGAAAAGACTCAGATCCACCCACCATAATTCAGGCACCATTCCCTCCCATAAGGAAGCCTACTCAAGATACTGGATGAGCCCCACCACAGTGGGTAGAGAACAAAAGTAAAATGAACTATGACTCAGCAGCCTAGGGAAAGGAGACCTCAAATACTGTAAATTAGACAAAATGAGAAAACAGAGAAACATCTTGTAGGCAAAGGAGCAAGATACAACCCCACAAGACCAAATAAATGAATAAGAAATAGGCAAATTGCCTGAAAAAGTATTCACAGTAATGGTAGTAAAGATGATCCAAAATCTCGAAAACAAAATAAGAACTTCTGGGACAACATTAAGCATATTAACATTTACATTATAGGGGTTTCAGAAGAAGACAAGAAAGACAAAGAGGCAGAGAATATATTTGAAGACATAATTGCTTTAAAACTTTCCTAAGCTGAGAAAGGAAACAGACATCCAGATCTAGGAAGCACGGAAAGTCCCAAATAAGATCAACTTAAAGAGGTCCACACCCAGACACACTGTAATTAAAATAAAAATTAAAGATAAAGAATATTAAAAGCAGCAAGGGAAAAGCAACTATTTATGTACAAGTTAATCTCATAAGATTGTCAGCTGACTTTTCAGTAGAAACCTTGCAGACCAGAGAGACTGGCGCAACATATTCAAAGTGATAAAAGAAAAAAAAAAAAAATACAATGAATAATACTCTACACAACAAAGCTATTTTTCAGATTTGAAGAAGAGATAAAGAGTTTTAAAACAAACAAAAGCTAAAATAGTTCAGCACCACTTAACCAGCTTTAAAAGAAATGTTAAAAGAACTTCTCTAAGTGGAAAAGACCACAACTAGAAATATGAAAATCAAAAAAAGAAAAATCTCATTGGTAAAAGCAAATATACAGTAAAGGTAGCAGGTAAACCACATATAAAGCTATTAGTAAAATTAAGAGAGAAAAGTAGTAAAATAATGTATATACACCATAACTAGGTAAGGGATATACAAAGCTAAAAAATGTAAAATATGATGTTAAAAATAATAAATTTGGCAGGAGGGAGAGTAAAAATGCAGAATTTTTAAAGTATGGTCAAACAGATTATCAACTTAATCATATATGTGTATATACATACATATATATATTTCATGGCAACCACAGCCTCCCCTTCCCAAAAAATTAGATACCCATACAAAAAAGAAAAAAAAAAGAGAAAGTAACCCAATGTAACATTAAAAATAGTCATCAAGTAGCAAGGGAAAAGAAAAAAGAAGAAACAAAAAAGAACTACAAAAACAGCCACCCAAGTGTTAGCAAAATGGCAATAAGTACATACTTATCAATAATTATTTTAAATGTAAATGGATTAAATAATCAAAAGACATAGAGTAGCAAAATGGGTACAAAAACATGACCCATATATATGCTGCCTACAAGAGACTCACTTCAGACCTAAAGACACAAACAGACTGAAAGTGAGAGGATAGAAAAAGGTATCCATAAAAATGGAAACAAAAAGAAAGCTGGAGTGGCAATACTTAGTTAAAATAGGCTTTAAAATGCAGACTGTAAAAAGAGACAAAGAATGACATTACATAATGATCAAAGGATTGATTCAAGAAGAGATATACCAATTGTAAACATATAGGCACCCAACATAGGAGCACCTAAATACATAAAGCGAATAGTACAGATATAAAGGGGGAAATTGACAGAAACATGATCATAGTAGGAGAGTTAAATACCCCCTTACATCAATGGACGGTTAATCCAGACAGAAAGTCAAGAAGAAAACTTTGGCTTTAAACAACACAATACCAGATGCACTTAATGGATACATGTAGAACACTCTGCCAAAATGAACAGAATACACTTTCTTCTCAAGTGGACTAGAACATTCTCCAGGATAGATCACATGTTAGGCCACAAAGCAAAACTAGTAAATTTAAGAAATTTGAAATAATATCAAGCATGTTTTCTGATCACAACAGTATGAGATTAGAAATCAACTACATTTTAAAAATTGCAAAAAACACAAATATGGGGATCCTAACCAATATGTTACTAAGCAACTAATGGATCACTGAAGAAATCAAAGAGGAAATAAAAAACACCTAAAGACAAATGGAAACAAAGATACTACAATCCAACATCTATGGGAAACAGCAAAAGCAGATTTAGGATGGAATTCTATAGTGATACAAGCCTACCTCAGAAAACAAGAAAAATCTCAAACAACCTAACTTTATACCTAAAGAAACTAGAAAAAGAACAAATAAAATCTAATGTTAGGGATTTACCTGGCAGTCCAGTGGTTAAGATTTTGCCTTCCAATGGAAAGAAGAAGAAGAAGGAGAAGGAGAAAAGAAAAGAAAACATCAGTGAAACTAAGAGCTGGTTCTTTGTAAAGATAAACAAAATTTATAAACATTTAGCTAGATTCATCAAGAAAAAAAGAGAGAGGGCCTAAAGCAATAAAATCAGAAATGAAAGAGAAGAGAAGTTACAACTGACACCATACAAATATAAAGGATCATAAGAGATTATTACAAACATACATCAGTAAAATGGACAAACTAGAAGAAATGGACAATTCCTAGAAATGTACAATTTCTCAAGACTGAAAGAGGAAGAAATAGAAATATATGAACAGAATAATTACCAGTAATAAACAACTCCCAACAAACAAAATTGCATTACCAGATGGCTTCACAGGTGAATTCTACTTAACATTTAGGAAATAGTTAACACCTATCCCTTTCAAACCATTTCAAAAATTTGAGGAAGAAGGAAAGCTTCCAAACTCATTCTATGAGGCCAGTATCATCCTGATACCAAACCAGACAAAGAAACCACTACACACACACACATACACACACACACACAGAACAATATCACTGAAGAACAATGATACAACAATATATAAGCAAACTGAATGCAACAATACATTAAAAGGATCATGCCTCATGATCAAGTGGGATTTATCCCAGGATTGCAAGGATGGTTCAATATCTGTAAATAAATCAAAGTGATACACCACACTAATATACTGAAGAATAAAAATCATATGATTATCTCAATAGATTCAGAAAAAGTTTTGACAAAATTCCACATCCATTTATAATAAACACTGTCAACAGTGTGAGTATAGCGATAACATACCTCAACATAATAAAGGCCATATATGACAAACCTACAGAAAAATCAATACTCAATGATGAAAAGCTGAGAGCATTTCCTCTAAGATAAGGAAAAACAAGGAAGTCAACTCCCATTACTCTTGTTTAACATAGTATTTGGAGTCCTAGCCACAGCAATCAGACAAGAAAAATAAATAAAAAGAAGTCCAATTTGGAAAGGAAGAAGTAAACCTGTTACTGTTTGGAGATAATATGATACCATACATAGAAAATCCTAAGGATGCCACCAAAAAACTATTATAACTGATGAATTCAGTAAAGTTGCAGGATACAAAATTAATATGCAGAAATCTGCTGTTTTTTATGCATTAACAATGAATTATCAGATAAATAAATTAAGAAAACAATCCTATTTACAACTGCATCAAAATGTATTAAATACCTGGGAATAAATCTATCTAAAAAGGTAAAAGACATATACTCAGAAAACTATAACACACTCCTGAAAAATTTGAAAATAACAAAAGCAGATGGAAAAATCTAATATGCATACAGATTAGAAGAATTAATATTGTTAAAATGACCATATCACCCAATACAATTTACATATTCAATGCAATTGCTATCAAAATACCAATGACATTTTCACAGAACTAGAAAAATAATTTAAAATTTCTATGGAAACACAAATACTCCAAATAGCAGACAACTTAAGAAAGAACAAAGCTGAAGGTTTCACACTCCCTAATTCCAAACTACATTACAAAGCTATAGTCATCAAAACAGCATGATACTGGCACAAAGACAGACACATAGACCAATGGAACAGAATAGAGATCCCAGAAATGAACTTATACTTGTGCAGGCAATTAATCCATGACATAGGAGGCAAGAATATACAGTGGGGAAAAGACTGCCTCTTCAATAAATGGTGTTGGGAAAACTGGACAGCTACATGCAAAAGAATCAACCTGGACAACACTTTCACACTGTACACAAAAATAGACTCAAAATTGATTAAAGACATGAGTGTAAAGACTTGAAACCACACAACTCCTAGAAGAATCCATAGAGAGTACACTTTTTGACATTAGTCTTAGCAGTATTTTTTTGGATGTGTCCTCAAGCAAGGGAGCAAAAGCAAAAATAAACATATGAAACTATATACAAAAAAAATTTGCACAGTTAGGAAAACTATCACCAAAACAAAAAGGTAGCCTATTGGATGGATGAAGATATTTGCAAGTAATATATTTAATAAGGGTTTAATATCCACAATATACAAAGAACTCATACAACTCTACATTCAAAACAAACTCAATTATAAGATAGAGAGAGGACCTGAATCTACATTTTTCCAGTGAAGACATACAGAAAGCCAACAGACACATGAAAAAATGCTCAAAATCACTAATCATCAAGTAAATGAAAACCAAAACCACCATGAGAAATTACCTCATACCTGTCAGAATTGCTATTATCAAAATGACAGTAAATAACAAGTGTTGGCAAGGATATGGAGAAAAGGGACCCCTCATGCACTGTTGTTTGGGAATGTAAATTGGTATAGCCCACTATGGAAAACGGTATGTAGGTTCCTCAAAAAATTAAAAGCAGAAATACTGTACAATGCAGCAATTCCACTCTTGGGTATTTAAACAAAGAATATGAAAACACAAATTTGAAAAAATATATGTACCCTTATGTTCATTAAAGCTTAATTTATAGCAGCTAAGAAACAATCTTGGTGCCCATTGATAAATGAATGGATAAAGAAGATGTGAGATTATATATATATACACACACAGACATATCTATGTATATATATATTTTTATATATATTATATATGTAAAATACTCCATTATATAATGGAATATTACCCAGCCATAAACAAGAATGAAATCTTGCCTTTCATGACAACATGGATGGATCTGGAGGTTATTATGTTAAGTGGAATAAATCAGACAGAGAAAGATAAATACTGTATGATCTTATATGTGGCATCTAAAAACAAAACAAACAAAGAAAAATTGAAACAAACTCCTAGATATGAAGAATAAAAAGGTGGTTGCCAGAAAGGAAGGGGGTTAGGGGGAGGGCAAAATAGGTGAAGCGGATTAAGAGGTACAAACCTCCTGTTATAAAATAAATAAGCTATGGGTATGTAATATACAGCATAAGGAATATGGTGAATAATACTGTAATAACTTTGTATGGGGACAGATGGTTACTAGATGTATGGTTGTGATCATTTCACAATATATGCAAATATCAAATCACTATGTAGTACACCTAAAACCAACACGATATTGTAGGTCAACTAATTTCAATAAAAAATATATTTAAAAAATAATGTCTGCTTATTATTTTCATTGCTCAAAAAGAGAAGTTCCTCACTTGGTTATCATATCTTCAAGGATCATTATATAACAGCAGATATCCAGGATATAAAAGTCAAAGATAAATTTGTTATTAACTTTTAGGATGTGTTCAAGGCTTTCTTCTTGAGTAAAGAATGAAGGTTCATCTTGGGGACTTTTGCCAGACTGGGTGTTTCTGATTTTTGTGGTTATCTTGGAATGAAAAGTTGCTTTTGTTTCCCTTCTGAGCCTCATGTGAGCCTCAAAACTAAGTCATGTGGTGGGTAGATGCATGTTGCTGTCTCCACTGAATAGATGATAAAGCTGCAACTGGAGCTTAGAGGAGAATTGCCCATTACCAATCACTGAACAGTGACTGCACTGAGATTCTAACATAGAACTTCTGATGGCAAATCCCATTATATTTGTATGCCATTACCTCTAACCTGTTGGAGAATGAAAGCATACTGTGTGTGAATTTCTTTCTTCTTCAATATATATTTTCATCAGATTTTTAAAAGTAGTTTTATTACTTAATTTCTAGTGTGGTTTATGAAATGAGTTTTCGTATTCTTAGGGTAACTGTCACAGTATTTGAGATATGTATTATAGTGTTTGAGTATTTGTCACAAAACAAGTAAATACTCAACCGGGTTTTAATTTTCATAACAGCTGGAGGCAGTCATAGCTGGTTTAGCTGATAAAGGAGAGTTTAAAAAAAATTAGGGGAGAGAGCAAAAAAGCTAGAACAATTGCAAAGAACAGTAAGCAGAAGTTGAGACAAAAATTTTTTTCTCAAAATTCCCTCTATTCTGGTTAAATATTCTTTGATGTTCCAGTGCTGTACTGGAGCCATTCACCACCAGCTCCCAAGAGCCAGCTGTTAAATATTTAGAAATTTTGTGAATTGGTAGCTTAAGAATTGGCCATGATGAAAATATTTATCCCATAAATATCAGCAAACATCACAAGTTAGTAACTTTTCCCCTCAGAGCACGTTTACCAGCACACCACTGGATGTCATCCACATTTAATACTAGAGATGATTTTTTAAGTGATGTTTGCACGACAAAAGCAATTGAACAAAACAATAAAGTTAAGAAAAATAAATATTCCTTGTATGTATTTTATATTTTAGAGGTTATCATATATTATCTCATTTAATCTTCACAAAAATCTTGTGAAAGCAGTAGAGAAGGTATTATCTATCACCCCATTTTAGAGATAAGGAAACTGAGGCTCCAGATACCAGGGCTGGTAATGATAGTGTTGAAGCTGTAATCAAATTTTTCTGTGTCTTTGTCCAATATCTTCTTTACTATGATACATTGCCTTAGACCTGCTCCCTGGGTGTGCTTTACTAGGGTAACAGTTTGTGCTTTGGAGAGAACAGGGCAGAAACACATAAGTTTTATGCAGACTTTGCCATACTTGGAAATGGATGGGAATTCTGTTTTTGTTTTTCCACTGACAATCTGTGGAATCTCGAATGTTTTTCCTGAAAAATGAATCTACATAGCCATGTGCTAATGTGAGATTTTTTAGCCCTGGTTTGCCACATCCCTCTGTTTGTTTTCTCTTAAATGTTAATTTCTAATTTGAAAAATCTGCTCAGAGAATAAACATTAAACTCTTCAAGACTATTTTAAAATATCTTCTTGGTTTTGCAGTTAATTGGAGCCTGTATATGCTAGATTAACAGTTTTAATGATTGAATCTATTTATTTATGCATAGCTTAGAAATAGTACTAGGGTTGTGGGGAGTTGGGGTGGGGGAAGAGTGAGGTCAGCAAGATGATGGAATAAGAACTTCCCTAATTCAGTCACAGAAACACAGATTTAACAACAATATAAGTAACACAATACCTTTAGGAGCAGTCCAGAATGCAGTTAAGAATTGTAATATGTCAAATAAGCACAAACATGAGATCAGCCAACTGAAATAGTAAGAGGAGCAATTTCACTTTACCCACATCAGCTCTTCCCCAAGTTGGCCAACTCAGTTTCGAGAGGGATTGTTACTCCTTTTGGTGGGGGGAGGTGCAGGGAGAGAATACAGTCAAGATCTCTAGACTTTCACTGTTCTTGCCAATGGGGTTGGTATCTGCCTTTACTCACACAAGGTGCTTAGAACTGGCATGGTCCAGACAACTGGAACAACTAGGGACTTTCTTGTAGCCAACAAGACTCTGAAAGTTTTGGGGAAAGCACAAAACTGAGACCTTTCCTGCAGGAAGGAGGGACAAGTGAAGCAAGGCTTCATGTCCTTAGCCTTTCAGTGTACTCTCCAAGTGGCTGATACTATAGACAGAATGTTTGTGTCCCCCTCAGATTCATATGTTGAAATCCTAAGCCCCCAAGATCAAGTATTAGGAGGTGGAATGTTTGGGAGATGATTAGAACATGAAGGTATAGCTCTCACAAATTAGTGCCTTTATGAAAAACACCTCAGAGAGTTCCCTCAACATTTCCACCAACTGAGGACACAGTGACAAGATGTGTCTATGAATCAGAGAGTGGGATATCACTAGGCACCAAATCTTCTGGCACCTTGACTTCAGTCTTCCCAGTCTCCAGACTGTGAGAAATAAACTTTGTTGTTTATAAGTCACCAGTCTATGGTATTCTGGTAGAGCAGGCTGAACTTATTTTATTAGGCCAGCATTACCCTGATACCGGAGCCAGATAAAGACAATAGAAGAAAAGAAAACCACAGCTCAATACCCCTAATGAGTATAGATGAAAAAGTCTTCAACAAAGTGCTAACAAACTAAATTCAGCAACACATTAAAAGGATTATGCACTAGGAGCAAGTGAGATTTATTCCTGGAATGCAACAATGGTTCAATATATAAAAATCAATTAATGTGATGCACCATATTAATAGAATAAAGAATATAAATCACACAATCATCTCAATAGATGCAGAAAAATCATTTAATAAAATGTATCACCCTTTCATGATAAAAACTCTCAATAATGTAGGTATGGAAGAAATTTACCCCAATACAATAGAAGTGATATATATAAAGCCCACAGCTAACATCATACTCAGTGGTGAAAAACTGAAAACTTTTCCTCTAAGATCAAGAACAAAGCAAGGATGTCTACTCTCACCATTTCTATTCAACTATAATACTGGAGCTTTATTAATGTGTAAATATGCTATATATATTCCAACAATAATACTAGAAGTTCTAGTGAGAACAATTAAACAAGAAAAAACAAAACAAGTCAGACAAATTGTAAAGAAGTAAAATTGTCTGTTTCTAGATGACATTATCTTAATTGTAGAAAATCCTAAAGATTCCATAAACAAATTGTTAGAGTTAACAAAAAAATTTAGCAAAGTTACAGAACACAAAATCAATTGCATTTCTGTACACTAACAAAGTATCCAAAAAGGAAATTAAGAAAACAATCCTATTTATAATAACTTCAAAAAGAATCAAATTCTAGGGAAGAAACTTAACTAAGGAGGTTAAGTGTACAACCAACTTGTACACCAAAAACTACAAATGACTAATGAAAGAAATTAGGGAAGACACAAATAAATAGAAATATCTCACATATTCATAGACTGATATAATATTAAGATGTCCATGTTACCCAAAACTATCTGCAGATTCAATGTAATACCTAAAAATACCAATGACATTTTTTATAGAAAAAGGAAAAAAAGCTAAAATTATATGAAACCACAAAAGACTCCAAATAGCTAAAGCAGTCCTGAGAAAGAAGAACAAAGTTGGAGGTATCACACTTTCTGATATGAAACTGTATTACAAAGCTATAGTTATCAAAAAAGTATGGTACTGGCATAAAAACAGACACATAAACCAACAGAACAGATTATAGGGCCCAGAAATAAACCCAAGCATACATGGTCAACTAATCTTCAACAAGGGAGTCAAGAATACACAATGGGGAAAGGATAGTCTCTTCATTAAATGGTTGTATAAACTAAATATCCACATGCATAGAAATAATTTTATGCCATGCATAAAATTCAACTCAAAATTAATTAAAGATTTAAGTGAAGTACTAGAACTGCAAAACCCCTAGAAGAAATATAGAAGGTAACTCCTTGACATTGGTCTTGGCAATGATTTCTTGGTTATGACACCAAAAGCAAAAGCACCAAAAGCAAAAATAAACAAGTCAGACTACATCAAACCAAAAAGCTTCTGCACAGCAAAAGAAATAATCAGCAGAGCTAAAGGCAAGCTACAGAGTGTGAGAAAATATTTGCAAACTGTATATTTGATGAGGGATTAATAGCCAAAATACATAAGGAACTCATACAACTCAATAGCAAAAATAACAAATAACCCAATTTAAAAATGGGCAAAGGGCATGAATAGATATTTCTCCAAATAAGACATACAAATGGTCAACAGATACCTAAAAGATGATCAACATCTCTAATCATCAGGGAAATGCAAATCAAAACCACAATGAGATATCACCTCACACCTGTTTGGATGGCTATCATTAAAAACACAAAGGATAACAAATGTTGGCAATGATGTGGAGAAATTTGAACCTTTGCACATTGTGATGGTAATATAAAATGATGTAGCTGCTATAGAAAACATTATGGCTGTTCTTCAAAAATTCAAAATAGAAGTACCATAAGATCCAGCAATCCCACTTCTGGGCATATATCCAAAAGAACTGAGATACATGTACCCCACGTTCATTGAAGCATTATTCACAATAGTCATCATATGGAAACAGCCTAAACATCCATTAACAGGTAAATGGATCAAAATTTGGTATATACATACAAAGTAATATTGTTCATCCTTAAAAAAGAAGGAAATCCTGCCATATATGACAACATAGATAAATCCGGGGGATTCATGTTATGTTATATGAAATAAGCCAATCACAGGACAAATACTTTGTGATTCTACTTAACAAGCGGGATCTAAAATATTTAGATTCAAAGAAACAGAAAGTAGAAGGGGGGTTGCCAGTGAGCTAGCAGGAGGAAGAAATAGGGAGTTGCTATTCAATGGGTGTAAAATTTCAGTTATGGAAGTTAAATAATTCTAGAGATGTGCTGTACAACATTGTGCCTATAGTCCACAATACTGTATTGTGCACTTAAAAATTTGTTGAGGGTAAATCTCAAATTAAGTATTCTTAAAATAATTTAAAAAAATCACATAAAAAAAGAGTTGTTGGTATTGTGCTACAGAAGCCCTAGCAAACTGAGACAGAGTTATAAAAATGTAAACAACACTGTCAATCAACTTCATCTAATTGACATCTGTGGAGCACACCACCCAATGATAACAGAACACACATTTCTTTTAATTGCAAATAGAATATTTACTAAGATAGATCATATTCTGGGCCATAAAACTAATGACACAGGTCATACAAAGTATGTTCTTTCACCACAATAGAATTAAATCAGAAATCAATAACAGAAAGTTACTTTTTACTTTTTTGATACATAAATTGATTATTTTTCAGTACTTATATATATAGTGGAATATGACATTCAGATTATCTTCCCATATATTTAAAATTATGTAGTGAAGAATTTGGGAGTGGACAAAGAAAGTCTTCCATTTTAACCAGATAGGTTTTGAACAAAAGCCTTTGTTAAGTGCATACTATTCCAACCAGGAAATTTGGGATTAAGTTATACAAATATCCAAAGACATGTGCACTCAAATATATATTATCGCTTTTTTAAAACCACAAAAATAGAAACAATGTAAGTATCAATATTAAGCATTTTAGTAACAAAAGAAAAAAGAATTTGAAAAGGAAAATGTTAGTATGTTGCTCAATTACCAGTACTTAAAGTCCATCAGTGACTTCGTTCGTATTTCAGGAAATTCTACATTAACTAAAAAACAACCAAAAAAGTTGAATGTTAAAACCCAAACCATCAATTTTTAGAGAAAGTATAGCCAATAAAACATTTAATAATCCCTTTAAGCCAAAATAATAGTAAGAAAACCAATGTCATTTTACATTTACATAGGAATTCCAATTTACAAAATGATTTCTTATGTATTACCTCAACAAATTTTCAATATGTCCATAAAATAAACAGGAGGTGTTTACGCTCCATCTTCAGAGGAAGAAATCAAGGCACAGAAATATTAAGAAAATATAAAAGTCTGAGCTAGGAACCAGTTATTTTAATGCCTAAACTATTGAATTACTCAACTATGTATGATTGTATGATTTACAATGAACAATCACATGGCTTGTGGGATCTTATTTCCCAACCAGAGATTGAACCCTGGGCCATGGCAGTGAAAGTGCCAAGTCCTAATCACTGGACAACCAGGTAACTCCTCCCAATGAACATTTTTCTTTATCTTGAAGTTTTATATATTGAAGTAGATTAATTTATCAACATTATTTTAAACCTATAGTAAAAATGTGTCAAAGAATAACATTCTTCCAAATTACATCTGAAAAAGTGTAATCTATGCTGTTTATCATGGTCCCAAAGTAAAGGAGTTACAAAGCTCAAAACAGAAATCACGTCTGATCAAAATGCAAGTCAAATGGCCCACTAATTTTCTTGCATATGTGCACATCCAATTTCTCCTGCATTGTTGAAGTCTCTGGATTCCATTACAGTGCCATCAATGTAATGAGTGCAGAAATAAATGAATAAAAGAAAACAAAACAATATGGAGATGTGATCTTTTAATCATTTTTACCAATACTGAAAATATAATAAATGAACCTATACTTCTTGAGAAAGACTGAAAAGAGGTTTTTTTATTCAGATATGCCCAGGCAACCTCATGGTAACATGGCAGTTACCTCATCATCAAAAGGCAAAAAAAAAAAAAAAGCACGCTTGTCTAGGCCCATCTTTAGCTTTTTTAGTTTAGTATCCATAAGATGAAATGCTTGCAAACAACTTTCATGGTGTTCCCTGACTGTTAGGTTTTGTGTCACATGTTGAACACAGGAAGTGCTAGTACCCTAATGAAAGCACACCCTTTGCTTTATGAAAATATGAGCAAATTTGCACTATTACAATTTCACTCTTTATCATATTTCCTTCCACTGCTATCTTTTCTCACTCAAATGAAACAGCACAATTTATTGAACATCTATGAGCTTTTTACAGTCATACTCTGTAACCTCATGTAAGATTTAAACCATATTAAAAGGTAGGTATAGAATCACCAATTCACTTTTGCTATGACAATGTCAATAAAGAACTCTGACCCCTAAGAGAGCCACCAGAGAGTATCCATTGAGAGACTATGTGTTATAGAAGCATTCATCATTTAGTATCAGAAGATATGGGATGGACCTTGACAGCATTATGGTAAGTGAACAGAGAAAGACAAATACTGTACAATCTCATTTATATGTGGAATCTAAAAATCAAACAAACTGAAAAACAAATAACCTAACTCACAAAAAAAGAGATAAGACTTGTGGTTATCAGAGGCAGAAGATCAGATGAGGGGGAATTGAAAGAAGGCAGTCAAAAGGTAAAAACTTCCAGTTACAAGATGAATAAGTACTAGGGACCTAATGTACAACATGATGAAAATATGTTGTATGATACATAGGATAGTTGTTAATAGAGAAAATCCTAAGAATTCTTATCTCAAGGGAATTTTTTCTTTTTTCTTTTCTTCTTACTTTTCCTTTTACTGTATCTATTTGAGATGATGAATGTTAGCTGAACATAATGTGATAAACATTTCACAACAGATGTAAATCAAACCATCATGCTGTATGCCTGAAACCTATACAGTGATGTACGTTAATTATTTCTCAAAAATTTACAAGAAATAATCAGAAAAGAAAACATGGATTCCAGAACCTAGAAAAGTATTAATGGGATGAATGAATAAGTAAGTGATTTAATTTCTGATCTCATGACTCAAAAAGTGAATAATATTAGATAAGTCATCTCAAAACTTCAGACAGATTATAATAGTCTTACTTTACAGGACTGTGGTAAGTTCTAAAGAAAATAAGGTATGTAAGAGTGCTTTATAAATAGATATATGTTACATAAATATGATATCTTATATAGAAGATATGGAAATATGGAACATTTGTTTTCATGCTCAAATAATAGGATGTTATTTCAACCACTATGGATAAAACTCACAATGCATCCTTTTTCAGGTACATTACAGTCGTATTTATTTAACATGTCCATTTTCCAAAATAACATAGTAAAATATTAACCATTTGATGATATTTATCAAAAAGAACCAGTTTTGGGAATTGCCATATATACATTAATATGTATAAAATAGATGACATAAGAAAAAATATCAAATTGTACACTTTAAACATATGCAGGTTATTGAATGTCAATTACATCTCAATAAAATTCTTTTTAAAAGAAAAAGAATCAGCTTTGTGTTCCCCAGTAATTGGTGTCTAAATTTGCAAATTAAGATGAATTTAAATGTAAAGTTATGTCACTTGATATCTAATACATTGGATTGTGTGAGTTATTTTCTTTAGTTCCTTCAATTGGCAATGATTAATTTATAGTGTATATGTGTTTCTGGCATCTCCTGTGGGTTTCTCCATTGAGAGTAAGGATTTATAAGTTGGAATTTGAATGAAGTAAAATAATTGTTAAAAAGAGATGGAAAACATTATATCCTTAATTATTTTTCCACACCTGCATTTATTTATGAGTTCCATTTTGGGGGAGAGAAAAAGATATAGAGGCAATTAAAGAAGTTGTTGCATGGACTGTATTGGTGATGAGTCATTACACAGTTCACAGGGGCATTATAGTATTGAAGGAAATCTAAGTGCCAAAAGACATAGAGAAAAGCACCTAGTACTTAATTACTAATCGTGGAGGTTAGAGTTAAAATGAAACCATGGCATTCAATTAATAAATCCACATTAATTTTTTTTTGAATGAAGGTTGACATTTATTTATTTATTTGGTGATACAATGAATTTGACTTTTTTAAGCTCTTTATTGGAATATAATTGCTTTACACTGTTGTGCCAATTTTTGCTGTACATCAAAGTGAATAAGCTCTATTTATACATACATTTCCATATCCTCTCCCTCCCATGACTTCCTCCCATTTTCCCTATTCCAGCCCTCTAAGTTGTCACCCATCATTGAGTTTATCTCCCTATGTTATGCAGCAACTTCCCACTAGCTATCTATTTTACTCTTGGTAGTGTATATATGTTAATGCTGCTCTCTCACTTCATGTCAGTTTCCCCTTCACATTCCCCACTCCGAGCCCTCAAGTCTATTCTCTACATCTGCATCTTTATTCTTGCCCTATCACTGGGTTCATCAGTACCATTTTGTTAGATTCCATATATATGAGTTAGCATAGGGTATTTGTTTTCCTCTTTCTGCCTTACTTTGCTCTGTGCGACAGCCTCTAGGTCCATCCACCTCATTACAAATAACTCAATTTCATTCATTTTTATGGCTAAGTAATATTCCATCGTATATAAGTGCCACATCTTCTTTATCCATTTATCTGTTGATGGGCATTTAGGTTGCTTCCATGTCTTGGCTATTGTAAATAGTGCTCCAGTGAACATTGTGGTACATGTTTTTTTTGGGATTATGGTTTTCTCAGGGTATATGCCCAGTAGTGGGATTGCTGAGTCATATGGTAGTTCCATTTTTAGTTTTTAAGGAACCTCCATACTGTTTTCCATAGTGTCTGTACCAATTTACATTCCCACCAACAGTGAAGAGGGATTCCCTTTTCTCCACACCCTCTTCAGCATTTATTCTTTCTACATTGTTTAATGATGGCCATTCTGACTGGTGTGAAGTGATACCTTATTGTGGCTTTGACTTGCATTTCTCTAATGATTAGTGATGTTGAGCATCTTTTCATGTGTTTGTTAGTCAGCTGAATGTCTTCTTGAGAAAAATGTCTATTTAGATCTTCCACCCATTTTTGGATTGGGTTGTTTGCCTTTTAGAAATTAAGCTGTATGTGCTGCTTATACATTTTGGAGATTAATCTTATGTCCATTGCTTCATTTGCAAATATTTTCTCCCATTCTGAGGGTTGTCTTCTTGTCTTATTTATGGTTTCTTTTGCTGTGCAAAAGCTTTTAAGTTTCATTAGGTCCCATTTGTTTATTCTTGATTTTATTTCCATTATTCTAGGAAGTGGGTGTAAAAGGATCTTGCTTTGATTTATGTCACAGAGTGTTCTGCCTATGTTTTCCTCTAGGAGTTTAATAGTGTCTGGCCATACACTTAGCTCTTTAATCCATTTTGAGCTTATTTTTGTGTATAGTGTTAGGAAGTGTTCTAATTTCATTCTTTTACATGAAGCTGTCCAATTTTCCCAGCACCACTTATTGAAGAGGCTATCTTTTTCCATTGTATATTTTTACCTCCTTTGTCAAATAAAAGGTGCCCATATGTGCATGGGTTTATCTCTGGGATCTCTATTCTGTTCCATTGATCTTCCTTTCTATTTTTGTGCCAGTACCCTACTGTCTTGATCACTGTAGCCTTGTAGTATAGTTTGAAGTCAGTGAGCCTGATTCCTCCAGCTCCTTGTTTCCTTCTCAAGATTACTTTGGCTTTTTGGGGACTTTTGTGTTTCCACAAATCATAAAATTTCTTGTTCTATTTCTGTGAAAAATGCCATTGGTAAATTGATAGGGATTGCATTGAATCTGTAATCTGCTTTGGGTAATATAGTCATTTTCATAATGTTGATTCTTCCAATCCAAGAACATGGTATGTCCCTCCATCTGTTTGCATCATCTTTGATTTCTTTCATCAGTATGTTACAGTTTTCTGCATACAGGTCTTTTGCCTCCTTAGGTAGGTTTATTCCTAGGTATTTTATTCTTTTTGTTGCAATGGTAAATGAGAGTGTTTCCTTAATTTCTCTTTCTGCTCTTTCATTGTTAGTGTATAAGAATGCAAGTGATTTCTGCACATTAATTTTGTATCCTGCTACTTTACTAAATTAGTTGATTAGTGCTTGTAGTTTTCTGGTAGCATCTTTAGGGTTTTCTATATATAATATCATGTCATCTGCAAAGAGTGACCATTTTACTTCTTCTTTTCCAATTTGGATTCCTTTTATTTCTTTTTCTTCTCTGATTGCTGTGGCTAACACTTCCAAAACTATGCTGAATAATAATGGTAAGAGTGGGCACTCTTGTCTTTTTCCCATACTTAAAGGGAATGCTTTCAGCTTTAACCATTGGTGTTGGTTTGTCATATATGGCTTTTATTATGTGGAGGTAACTTCCTTCTATGTCCACTTTCTGGAGAGTTTTTTTTTTTTTTATCATAAATGGGTGTTGAATTTTGTCAAAAGCTTTTTCTGTATACATTGAGGTGATTATATGGTTTTTATCCTTCAGTTTGTTGGTATGATGTATCACATTGATTGATTTGCATATATTGAAGATTCCTTGCATTCCAGGGATAAACCCCACTTGATCATGGTATATCATCTTTTCAATGTGCTGTTGAACTCTGTTGGCTAGTATTTTGTTGAGGATTTTTGCATCTATATTCATCAGTGATATTGGCCTATAACTTACTTTTATTTTGACATCTTTGCCTGGTTTTGGTATCAGGGTGAATGTGGCCTCATAGAATGAATTTGGGAGTGTTCCTCCTTCTGCTATTTTGGAAGAATTTGTGATGGATAGGTGTTAGCTCTTCTCTAAAAGTTTGGTAGAATTTGCTTGTGAAGCCATCTGGCCATGGACTTTTTTTGTTGGGAGATTTTTCATCACAGTCTCCATTTCAGTGCTTGTGATTGGTCTGTTCATATTGTCTCTTTCTTCCTGGTTCAGTCTTGGAAGATTGTATTTTTCTAAGAATGTATCCGTTTCTTCCAGGTTATCCAATTTATTGGCATATAGTTGCTTGTAGTAGTCTCTCATGATCTTTTGTATTTCTGTGGTGTCAGTTGTTATTTCTTTTTCATTTCTAATTCTGTTGATTTGCATCTTCTCCCTTTGTTTCCTGATGAGTCTGGCTAATGGTTTATCAATTTTGTTTATCTTCTCAAAGAACCAGCTTTTAGACTTATTGATTTTTGCTATTGTTTCCTTCATTTCTTTTTCATTTATTTCTGATCTGGTCTTTATTTCTTTCCTTCTGCTCACTTTGGAGTTTTTTGTTCTTCTTTCTGTAATTGTTTTAGGTGTAAGGTTAGCTTGTTTATTCAAGATTTTTCTTGATTCTTGAGGTAGGACTGTATTGCTATAAACTTCTCTCTTAGAACTGCTTTTACTGCATCCCATAGGTTTTGGGTTGTTTGGCTTTCATTGTCATTTGTTTTTAGGTATCTTTTATTTCTTCTTTGATTTCTTCAGTGATTTCTTGGTTGTTTAATAATGTATTGTATAGCCTTCATGTGTTTGAATTTTTTATAGTTTTTTTTCTGGTAATTGATATATAGTTTCATGGCATTGTGGTCAGAGAAGATGCTTGATATGATTGCAATTTTCTTAAATTTACCAAGGCTTGATTTGTGACCCAAGATGTGATCTATCATGGAGAATGTTCCATGTACACTTGAGAAGAAAGTGTATTCTGCAGTTTTTAGATGGAATGTCCTATAAATATCAATTAAGTTGAGATTGTCTAATGTGTCATTTAAAGCTTGTGTGTCCTTATTTATTTTCTGTTTGGATGATCTGTCCATTGGTGTCACTGGGGTGTTCAAGTCTCCTACTATCATTGTGTTACTGTTGATTTTCCCTTTTGTTGCCATTAGCATTTGCCTCATGAATTGAGGTGCTCCTGTGTTGGGTGCATAGATATTTACAATTGTTATATGTTCTTCTCAGATTGATCCCTTGATCATTACGTAGTATCCTTCCTTGTTTCTTGTAATAGTCTTTAAAGTCTAATTGGTCTGACATGAGTATTGCTCCTCTGGCTTTCTTTTGACTTCCATTTGCATGGAATATCTTTTTCCATTCCCTTACTTTCAGTATGTATGTGTTCCTAGGTCTGAAGTGGGTTTCTTGTAGACAGCATATATAGGGGTCTTGTTTTTGTATCATTCAGCCAGTCTGCATCTTTCGGTTGGAGCATTTAATCCAATTACATTTAAAGTAATTATTGACATGTATATTCCTATTACCATTTTCTTAATTGTTTTGGGTTTGTTTTTGTAGGTCTTTTCCCTCTCTTGTGTTTCATGCCTAGAGAAGTTCCTTTATCAATTGTTGTAAGGGTGGTTTGGTGGTGCTGAATTCTCTTAACTTTTGCTTGTCTGTAAAGCTTTTGATTTCTCTGTCGAATCTGAATGAGATTCTTGCTGGGTAGATATTCTTGGCTGTAGGTTTTTCTTTTTCAAGATTTAAAGTATATCCTCCAGAGTTTCTGCAGAAATATCAACTGTTATCCTTATGGTCTTTCCCCTATGTATTATTTGTTGTTTTTCTCTTGCTGCTTTTAATATTTTTTCTTTGTGTTTAATTTTTATTAGTTTGATTAATATGTGCCTTGGTTTGTTTCTCCTTGTTTTTATTCTGTCTGAGACTCTCTGTGCTTCTTGGATTTGATTAATTATTTCTTTCCCCATGTTGAGGGAGTTTTCCACTATAAACTCTTCAAATATTTTCTCAGACGCTTTCTTTTTCACTTCTTCTTCTGGGACACCTATGATTCGAATGTTGGTGCACTGAATGTTATCACCCAGCTCTCTTAGACTGTCTTCCATTCTTTTAATTCTTTTTTCTTTTTCCTACTCTGTGTCCGTTATTTCCACCATTCTGTCTTCCAACTCACTTACTTGTTCTTCTGCCCCAGTTATTCTGCTGTTGATTCCATCTAGAGTATTTTTAATTTCAGTTATTTTGTTGTTCATTACTGTTTGTTTACTCTTTAGTTCTTCTAGGTCTTTATTAAATGTTTCTTGTATTTTCTCTATTATGTTTTCAAGATATTGGATCATCTTTACTATCATTACTCTCAATTCTCTTTCAGGCAACTTTCCTATTTCCTCTTCAATTGTTTGATCTTGTGGGTTTTTATCTTGCTCCTTTGCCTACAAGGTGTTTCTTTGTTTTCTCATTTTGTCTAATTTATAGTATTTGCTGTCTCCTTTCCCTATGCTGCCTAATTGTAATTCTTCTTCTTTCTGCTTTCTGCCCCCTGTGGTGTAGTTGGTCCAGTGGCTTGTGTAGGCTTCCTGGTGGGAGTGTCTGATGCCTGCTTTCTGGTGTGTGGATCTGTGTCTTTTCCCTCTGATGAGCAGGGCTATGTCAGGTGTTGTGTTTCAAGGTATCTGTGAGCTTAATATGGCTTTAAGTAGTCTGTGTACTGATGGGTGGGATTGTGTTCCTGTCTTGTTTGTAGTTTGGTGTGAGGTATCCAGCACTGGCAGTTGTAGACAGTCAGGCAAACCTGGGTCTGTGTGCTCACTTTCACCATGCGCAGCTTCACCTGCTTTGGCCTGAACATGTCTGAGCCTGAGCATCACTATGAAGAGTAGCCCCCATTAGCCACAAATAGAGAAGGAGCATGTGCAGCAACGAAGACCCAATGTGGCCAATAAATAAAAAAATAAATTTATAAAGAAATAAAAAAATAAAATAGTCATTTTGGTTTCTGCTAAGTGTATTAGAAAATGGTATAAAGAGTATAGGAGGTTGTATTTCCACAGTGAACTTGTTTAATTAGCTCTCATATTTCACCAATATTTTTCTTAGTTCAGGCGGCAAATAAACATCTTATATTTGCTGAGGGCCTACTCTGTGCTATGACCAATGTAGTGCTAGTTAACACTTTATCCTAGGGAAATCGTTTCTTCTCTCAGGCACTTGCTCTGCTGTTGAAATACAATCTGCCTCTGATTCCTGGCTCCTATTATATGCTCTTGGAGCAGATGCCAACTTGCTGTGTAACACTGTTTGAATAAAGGCTGTTTAGCACTAGGTCTGCTAAGTCCCTAAGGCTCTGGTCCATATGGCAATGAATTAATTTCAGGGAAAATGAAAAGACTGTTGGGATTATTTTGTGAAAGAATGATTCTTTCTCTCAGTATTGGTTAAGAAATTTTTGGTAGTGCTTACTAAACAAGACATTTTGAGAGCAGAGGAAAAGACCATCAGCAGTATCCTTCTCCCCATCTACATTAAACTAAAGCCACATGTGAATGTGGATATTCTGGACATGGAGGCATCCTATTAAAAATGCATGGAATACAAAGGTTCTACTTTCCACATCTTAAATATTGTCATATAGGACAGTAAGTTATTTTTCTTTCACTACAAAAATGAATGATAGGAAATACTATAAGGCAGTTGGTTAGGTCCCATTTTGATGTCATGAAAAGAAAATTACACATATTTTGCTCAGTGCAATAATATGAGAGATGATTTAGAGAAAAACATATTTACTAAATAAATATTTTCTATGGAATGTGTTTGGGTATAAATACTTTCACTGTAATTGAATTTCTCTGCTATTTATGGTGCTTGTATTTTTAAAATCCAACTAGGTGACTTTTATTTTTGTTAAAATTGCCAAAATGTTTAAGATAACAGTTTTACTGGTGCCAATCATCAGCCACAAATTTCTTCTCAATGCACTCAACTCTTTCCAAGATCTTAAGAAATTATACCTCATGTTTCTTGTAATGACCATCACTCTCAAATTTGTATAAACTCATATATGTGGTTATTTTTGAACCTTGTTTATTCAATTAAAATTCATAGTTTCATTCATTTTATGTTTAAGGAAAGGTTAAAAGATTTATAATTATTTATAGTACTTTAGATCATTGTTAACTGGACAATTAGTTTTAATCTTATTAGAGGAGAATTTCTCTTGGATTTCTTGTTACTATTAGACTGTGACCATATTGGCTATTCTGGTATCTCTTTCTTTCCCAAGTGCACATTCTGGTAGTTTTTGCTTTTGTTTTTAGAACTTCATAAGTTTGTGATAAGAATTAAATGAAATAATCCATATCCAATGCTTAGCAAAATGCCTGACACATTGTAAACTCTCAATAAAGGCTATTTTAAGACATGCATAGACACACACACACACAGAATATGGTGATGCTATTTGGCTTCAGATAGAAAAGGCCCTCCCAAAGGGATTATAGAAGGCTGTTAATTGTTTACTGGGCAAAGCACACTGACATCAGTTCTTTACTTTTCAGTTCTTCCTTACTCATCAATCAAATATTTGTTGACTCCCTACAATGTGTACATAACTTACCAGGGTGCTTAGAAAAATAACAAGTGGTATAGAATAATTTGCTTCTTTCAAGAAGTTACAACATAACCACAGAGACCACTTCACCCAAGAAAAAGTATTATTTCAGACCAATTGCAATTACTTTCATTTTCTTAAATCCTCAGTAATAAGAACTGAAGCCCTATGTTCTCAATCATCACCAAAGTATTTAATCACAGCTCCCAAATTCTGAAAATTCATTCTGATTTCAGAATCAATTGATTATGAATTCATCCACTGATTCTGATTTCAAAAGTCTTTGGAGGGATTTCCTAGGTGGTGCAGTGGTTTAGAATCCACCTGCCAATGTAGGGGACCTGGGTTTGAGCCCTAGTCTGGGAAGATCCCATATGCCGCAGAGCAACTAAGCCCATGTGCCACAACTATTGAGCCTGCACTCTAACCCATGAGCCACAACTATTGAGCCCATGTGCTGCAACTACTGAAGCCCATGCACCTAGAGTCTGTGCTCCACAGCAAGAGAAAGCCACTGCAGTGAGGAGCCTGCACACCACAATGCAGAGTAGTCCCCACTCACTGCAACTAGAGAAAGCCCATGTGCAGCAACGAAGACCCAACACAGACAATAAACAAATTAAATAAGTAAATAAACTTAAAACAAACAAAAAACCTTTGGAAAGGAGTCAAGTTGGCAGAGGAGTATTGAGATATGGAGTTCATCCCTCCCCATAAATGCATCAGAATACATCTATGAATGGAATGATTCTCACAGAGCATCCAGCTAAACACTAGAAGAGGACCTCAGACACCTAAAAGGACAAGATAAACAGGTAGGACCAAAGAAAGAAGAAGGGAAAAGGAAGAGGAGAGGAAGTAGGACAGGAACTGTGTCCCTGAGGGGGAAGCTGAGGGAGAGGAGAGGTTCCTGTATCTGGGGAAGCTCCCAGCTGGCAGTGATATCAGTTGGGACAGAAGGGGAGCTTTGGGGGCTATTGGAGGAGAATAGAGCAATCAGTCTGTGGCAGGCAGGACAAAGTGAAATCTACACAGATGGTCCAAGCCACAGTCCTGTATGCCCCAGCCTGAGACATGTGTCCACCAGTGCAGATGGGGTTGGGTGCTGGAACATGGGGTTTGGAGAGCAAACCTGAGCAGAGGACTGCTGTTGGCTGTGAGGATACAGCCTGAGTGATGAAACTGAGAACTGGGAATGCTTATGGAGGAAACCTGAACCACCATAAGCACCATCGTTGCACCATTGTTGAGTGATGTGAGGGGGTGGGGGGCACCATTGCAGCCTCTCTCCCCACACACTGATCCCTGCCTCCCTGGGCTCTAGGGTGAGCTCCCACAGGGGTAGATGCTCCTGTGACCCCAGTGGCCACGACTTCCTCTTCTGTGCCTTATCCACTTCATGGCAGGTGCTCTCACATGCCTAGCATATGCCATCTCTGTACCCCCTTCTCACTAGGGCAGACGTGTTCTCTGGGGCAGGCTTGGGAGAAGACCCTTATGGGTGGCCCACACACAGAGGTGGGGCTGAAACTGAACCCCAGAGGCCATACAACTAAGGAAGAAAATATGAAACAATTAACTGACACAACTGCAACTGGCTTTATAAACTCAGCACCAACCAAACATCTGAACAGACAATAAGTACTCTTAAAGCAAAGATGGGTCTAGCTTTAGCAGCTGTAGATTTTGTGGGCATGTACACATGGGGGTTTGGCCAGGCCAGAGTCTGAGCTGCCCTCATAGCACCCACTGTGGGTCCATTTCCATGATTACTGCAATTCTGGGACCTGACTTCAGAGGATCTATGTTGGTGTCCTGTTGAAAACAACTCCTGAGAGACACCAGGAACAATTGCCAGCATACCCACAGTTATGGTGGGGACGAGAGCAGTGACAACAACAGTGTAATCTGAGAGATTTCACAACAGGTGAAAGGTGACACAACAGAGCCCACTCACAGATGAACAGCTCCAGGGTAGGAATACTCAGTGGCTTCTCTCCCAATGGGACTGCTCCAGTCCTGCCTACCTCACATCACAGATCAGAAACACAGCTAAGAAACAGATCTGGGGGCCTTGACTTCAACAACTAGGGAGCAGACCCTGCCCATGACAGGGCAGTAACAGCCACAAAGCAAAAGGGAGGCCCCACTCAATATCCAGTGCAGGCTCAGGTCACCACAACATAAGTTGCACCTCCTATCAAGGGGTTAATGGCCAGCATACACTGAGGAAAAAGGTGGCAGACATCCATACTAAAAACAGCACTCACATAAAACATATTAAACCCATTCAGGCTACACAAGGAAGTTTCCACAATACTAATAGCCCTTTAAGACAGTCTGTGGGTCTGGCATCAGGAAAAAGACCCCCCAGAGCATTTAGTCTTGAAAGCCAGTGGGGCTTGAGTGCAGGATCTCCACAGGACTGGGGAAAACAGAGACTCCATTGTGGGGGCAAGGACACTGGTAGCAGAAACCCCAGGGAATACTGATTGGAGTAAGCGCTCTTGGAGGTCCCCATTTTGGCACCAAGACCTGGCCCACCCAAAAACCTGCAGGCTCCAATGCTGGAAAACCTCAGGCCAAAAAATCAACAAGATAGAAACATATCCCAACCAGTCAGAAGACAGACTGCCTAAAGTCATACTAAGCTCATGGCCACCTCAAAACACATCCTTTGACAAGGCCCTGCCCATGTCAAGGGTCAGGTCCTGTCCCTGCAAGGGACAAGACCCAGCTCCACCCACCAGAGAGCAGGTGCCAGTCCCTCTCACCAGGAGGTCTGCACAAAGCCCTGGATCAACCTCAACCACCAGGGGGCAGACATCAGAAGCAACAGGAACTACAATCCTGAAGCATGTGGAAAAGAGACCACAAACACAGAAAGTTAGACAAAATGAGATGACAGAGAAATATGTTGCAGACAAAGAAATGTGGTAAAAACCCACAAGAAAAACTATATGAAGTGGAGATAGGTAATCTACTTGAAAAAGAGTTCACAATAAAGATAGTAAAGATGATCCAAAATCACACACAAAAAAGGAGGCACAGATCAAGAATATACAAGAAAAGTTTAACAAGGAGATACAAGATTAAAAGGACAAACAGAGATAAATCATACAATATTTGAAATAAAAAATACAGTAGAAGGAATCAATAGCAGAATAACTGAGACAGAAAAACAAATAATTGAGCTGGAATACAGAGTGGTGGAAATCACTGCCACCAAACAGAATAAAGAAAAAATAGGAAAAGAAATGAAGAGAGTCTCAGAGACATCTGGTATAATGTTAAACATAACAACATTCATATTATAGGAATCCCAGAAGGAGAAGAGAATGAGAAAAGGGCTGAGAAAATATTTAAAGACATTATAGCTGAAAACTTTTCTAACATGAGAAAGGAAACAACTCAAGTCCAGGAAGCACAGAAATTCCCATACAGGTTGAACCCAGGGAGGAACACACTAAGACACATATTAATCAAACTGACAAAATTAAAGACAAAGAAAAAAGTTAAAAGCAACGAGGTAAAAGTAACAAATAACATACAAAGGAATCCCCATAATATTATCAGCTGATTTTTCAGAAGAAACTCTACAGGCCAGAAGGGAGTGCAAGTAATGAAAAGGAAAAATCTACAGCCAAGAATATTCTATCCACAAGGCTTTCATTCAGATTTGGCAGAGAAAAGCTTTACAGAGAAGCAAAAGCTAAGAAAATTTAGCATCACCAAAACAGCTTTATGATAAATGCAAAAGGAAATTCTCTAGGCAGAAAGAAACCAGCAACTTAAAATAACCTTGTACATATACAAACAGCTATATAAAAACCTCATGGGAAAAGCAAACCCAGAAACTACAATGGATACACACACAGAGGAAAAGCAACTCAAACACAATAGTAAAGATTGTCATCAAACCACAAGAGAAGAGAACAAAAGAGGAAGGGAAGAAAGAAGACCTACAATAACAAATCCAAAACAATTAAGAAAATGGTCATAGGAATATACATATTGATAATTACCTTAAATGTACATGGATCCAACCAAAAGATACAGACTGGCTGAATGGATACAAAAATGACCCATATATATGCTGTCTACAAGAGACCAACTTCAGACCTAGGGATACATATAGACTAAAAGTGACAGGGTGGAAAAAGATATTCCATGCAAATGGAAATAAAAAGAAAGCTGGAGTAGCAATACCCATATCAGACAAAATAGACTTTAAAATACTGTTACAAGAGACAAGAAAGGACATTACATAATGATCAAGGGGTCAATTCAAGAAAACAATATAACAATCATAAATACACCTGCACCCAAGATAGGAGCACCTCAATATATAAGGCAAATGCTAACAGCCATAAAAGTGGAAATCAGCTGTAATACAATAATAGTGGGGGATTATAACAACCCACTCACACCGATGGACACATCAACCAGACAGAAAATCAATAAGGAAGCACAAGCCTTAAATGACACATTAGACCAGATGGACTTAATTGATATCTATAGGACATTCTATTTGAAAGCAGCAGAATACACTTTCTTCTTAAGTGCACATGGAATATTCTCCAGAATAGATCACATCTTGGGCCACAAATCAAGCTTTGGTAAAGTTAAGAAAATTGAAATCATATGAAGCATATTTTCCTACCACAACACTATAAGATTAGAAATCAATGACAGGAAAAAAAGTTGTAAAAAACACAATTACATGCAAGCTAAACAATATGTTACTAAATAACCAATGTATCACTGAAGAAATCAAAGAGGAAATCAAAAAATACCTATAAACAAATGACAACAAAAACTCAATGATCCAAAACCTATGGGATGCAGCAACAGCAGTTCTAAGAGGGAAGTTTATAGCAATACAATCTCACCTCAGAAAACAAGAAAAATCCTAAATTAAACAAACTAACCTTACATGTAAAGCAACTGGAGAAAGAAGAACAAACAAAATCCAAAGTTAGTAGAAGGAAATAAATTATAAAGATCAGAGCAGAAATAAATGAAATAGAAATGAAGTGAACAATACCAAAGATCAATGAAGCTAAAATCTGGTTCTTTGAGAAGATAAACAAAATTGTTAAACCCTTAGCCAAATACATCAAGAAAAAAAGGAACAGGACTCAAATCAATAACATTAGAAATGAAAGAGGAGAAGCTACAACAGACAGCACAAATATACAAAGGATCATGAGATTACTACAAGCAACTATACATCAATAAAATGGACAACCTTGAAGAAATGCACAAATTCTTAGAAAGGTACAACCTTCCAAGACCTAAACAGAAAAAAACAGAAAATGTGAACAGACTAATTACAAGTAATTGAAATTGAAACTGTGGTTAACCAAAAGTCTGGAACCAGATGGCTTCACAAGAGAATTCTATCAAACATTTAGAGAAGAGTTAATACCTATCCTACTCAAACTATTCCAAAAAATTGCAGAAGAAACACACCCAAGCTCATTCCTCAAGACCACCAACACCCTGACACCAAAACCAAAAATATCACTAAAAAAACAAAATTATAGATCAGTATCACTGATGAACATAGACACAAAAACCCTAAAAAAAATACTAGCAAACTGAATCCAACAACACACTGAATGGATCATACACTATGATCAAGTGGAATTTATCCCAGGGTTGCAAGGATTCTTCAATATATGTAAATCAATAAATGTGATACTCTACATTAACAAACTGAGGAATAAAAACCATATGATCATTTCAGTAGGTGCCAAACAAGCTTTTGACAAAATTCAACATCCATTTATGATAAAAACTCTCCAAAAAGTGGGCACAGAAGGAACATATCTCAACATAATAAAGGCCATATATGACAAACTAACAGCAAACATTATTCTCAGCAGTGAAAAATTGAAAGCATTTCCTCTAAGACCAGGAATAAAACCAGGATGTCCACTCTTGCCACTTTTATTCAATATAGTTTTGGAATTCCTAGTGACAGCAATCAGAGAAGAAAAAGAAATAATAGGAATCCAAATTGGAAAAGAAGTAAAACTGTCACTGCTTGCAAATAACGTGATACTATGCACAGAAAATCCTAAAGATACTACCAGAAAACTACTAGAGCTCATCAATGAATTTGGTAAGGTTGCAGGATACAAAATTAATACACAGAAATCTGATGCATTTCTAATAAATAATGAAAGATCAGAAAGAGAAATTAAGAAAACACTCCCACTTACCACTACAACAAAAACAATAAAATACCTAGGAATAAACCTACCTAAGGAGGCAAAAAATCCTGTATGCAGAAAACTGTAAGATACTGATGAAAGAAATCAAAGACAACACAGATGGAGAGATATATCACGTTCTTGGGTTGGAAGAATCAGTACTGTGAAAATGACTATACTACCCAAAGTAATCTACGGATTGAATGCAATCCATATCAAATTACCAATGGCATTTTTCACAGAATTAGAGTAAAAGAAATTGCAATTTGTATGGAAACACAAAAGACCACGAATAGCCCAAACAATTCTGTGAAAGAAAAACAGAGCTGGAGGACTCAGACTCCCTGACTTCAGACTATACTACAAAGCTACAGTCACCAAAACAGTGTGGTACTGGCACAAAAACAGAAATACAGATCAATGGAACAGAATAGAAAGACCAGAGATAAACCCATGTACCTATTGTCACCTAATCTATGGCAAAGGAGGCGAAAATATGCAATGGAAAAAAGCCAGTCTCTTCAATAAGTGGCACTGGAAAAACTGGACAGCTACATGTAAAAGAATGAAATTAGAACATTCTCTAACACCACACACAAAAATAAATTCAAATTGGATTAAAGACCTAAATGTAAGACTGGATACTATAGAACTCTTAAAAGAAAACATAGGCAGAACACTCTCTGACATAAATTACAGCAAGATCTGTTTTGATCCGCCTCCTAGAGTAATTAATATAAAAACAAAAATAAACAAATTGGACTAATTAAACTTAAAAGCTTTTGCACAGCAAAGGAAACCACAAACAAAACAAAAAGACAACCAATTAATGGGAGAAAATATTTGCAAATGAAGCAATCAACAAGGGATTAAGCTCCAAAATATACAAACAGCTCATCATAAATCCTGTACTTTTCAGGCAATTTAGAAGAAAGCTTTCATGGAGGGTATGGAGAAAAGGGAATCCCTTACACTGTTGGTGGGAATGTAAATTGGTATAGCCACTATGGAGAACAGTATGGAGGTTCCTTAAAAAACTAAAAATAAAGCTACCATATGATCTAGCAATCTTTCTCCTGGGCATATAGCTGGAAAAAACCATAATTCAAATAGATACATGCACCCCAATATTCATTGGAGCACTATTTACAATAGCCAGGACATAAAAGCAACCTGGATGTCCATCAATGGATGAATGGATAAAGATGTGGTACTTATATACAATGGAATATTACTCAGCATAAAAAAGAATAAAATAATACCGTTTGCAACAACATGGATAGACCTAGAGATGATCATACTAAGTGAAGTAAGTCAGACAGAGAAAGACAAATACTATATGATATCGCCTGTATGTGGAATCTAAAACAAGTACAAATGAACTCATTTACAAAACAGAAATAGAGTCACAGATATAGGAAACAAATTTATGGTTACCAGTGGGGAAAGTTGGGGAAGGGATAAACTGGGAGATTGGGATTGACATCTATACACTACTATATATAAAATAGATAACTAATAAGGACCTACTGTATAACACAGGGAACTCTACTCAATACTCTGCAGTGACCTATATGGGAAAAGAATCTGAAAAAGAGTGGATATATGCATACATATTACTGATTCACTTTGTTGTATAGCAGGAAGTAATACAACATTGTAAATCAACTATACTCTGGTAAAAATTAATTTTAAAAAAATTACAAAAAACAACAAACAGGCAAACAGAAACCTTAAAGGATTTCTTCCCTATTAAATAGTGCTCAAGTTTCAGAATACCTCAGTTCCTTATTGTGTTATGACCATATGAAGGAAATAGTGAACTAAACTTAGGAAATCTTGAATCGACTGTTGCCAGAGCCACTATCCAGCTCTGTGGCCATGAATAATGTATTTCACTTTTCTGAGCCTCAGTTCTTATTTTTTTAATTCAAGAGACCACACACACACACACACACACACACACACACACAGCTCTTTAGCAGCTGTAGCATGGCAACTTTCCTGCTTAGGATGGAATGATGCTCCTTGATAAATTTATCTCCATCTTTATTAAATGGTCCCTAATCTTCTTGATTTCTCAGTAAAATATACCTAAAGACTATCCTTCTAATTTAAACATAATCTACAGAAATTTTACTTGTAAATTTCTTTGCTAAACTGCCAAAATCATGAGTTTTTTTTTTTTAATTGAAGCAGATAGTAGGTAGAGTATGGGTAGTGCTTCAGTAGATGCACACATTTTCTATTTTCACAATTGGAGGCTTTGTATGTTTGGAGAAATTTAAACAAATAAATATAAATATATCCTACATACATTTAAGTGAAAATATAAGTGCATGATGCTTAAAATTTTTCCATACATTCAATGTAGAGAAAGTATCCTTATAAATCTTAGAAGTTATTCTTCTGAAGAATATAAACATAGGAAAAACTAGCAATCTTTAAAGGTCTTGATGAAGAGCTAATAATTTTTTTTCTCCATGATTGACTTGAAAAGATTATTTGGATCACCAAATAGTAAAAATTTCATCTTCCCCTGTGTTAGATTAATTCAATTCAAAGATAATTATGCAATGTTATTGCAAGAAAAGGTCAGTTCCTTTTATTTATAAATATGTATATCTAGAACAAATTTAGTCACATTTTTCAATTGATTGTCACTATATTGGTTGCCTTTGGACTAAATTTTTAAAAAAAGTTTTAAGAAGTGAGCAGATAACCACAAAATAGAAATTGTGCCTTTTAATATTCCAATTTTTATTTTCAGGTCCTCAGGCCCCAGGCAAGAATCCAGTAACTTTACTAAGGGGAAGAGATTCATAGTGGAAAGGTGACAATTAGCTTTCTTTCTGAGATACTTTTCCCATAGATTATCTGAGTTTTTGGAAACAGTAGACAACAATGACAGAATACTCCAAAACACTGCTTAAGTTTCCTAAGTCACTAGTGGGTCATGTACATAGGTCCAGCCCCAGTGGGTGGTGCATGGGAGAGGGTGACCATAAAGTATAGCATCTCCTAATGTTCAGGTTTCCTATAAAAGTTATTCTTGAGCAGGGTAGTACCCTCTCCGTAACTTCTAGAAGAGGATTCCACCAATGGTATCTGCCATGATTGAAAGACATATTTGAGCAATTGGAATCTGCTTCTGGTTCTTGATTTTACCTCATGCTTGCCACTTACTAGCAAGTTTCAGCACCTGACATATCTATGGGAAATCAAATTACTTCAGTCTTATTTCCTGCTCTAGTACAATAGTGGCTGAAGTGTTCTGCACTTACCCCTCACTACCAACCCATGTCACCTGTACCTATGAACTAAAGCCAGGTACACATAGGATAAGACAGTCCCTCGTGAAGACCTTGATCTCTCTTGCATTTAAGGCTTAGCTATGTCTTCTTTCAATGTAGTGTTAGTATTCCCTATCTACTTGGGCTCACCCTATGACTTTGGAATAATCAGTGTTGAGGCTTTGGATACCTGAGAACTAGATTCAGGCCTATGACTCCCTGCCTCATCAGCTACAAGCGTCACAGACCAGTTCATGGGCAACCTGTTTTTAGTTTCTGAATTAAATACTGGTGCATGTAGACTAAGTGGGTTCATATGAGGGATTTCTTTTATGAGTAAAGGCAGAAAATTAAAAATTTGGAAGTACAAATGATAAAACAATAAGTAGACTAGACTACCAGTTAATAACAATGACAATAATAGTAAAAGTAATAAATTAATAAGATAAAGAGTGACTACCTCTTGGGCACCATGCTTAGTATGCCACCTACATTAAAGCATTTAAAATTAGAACAATCCTATAAGGAGATACGTTATCCCAAATTTGCAAGTGGTTATATGTCTGGGATAGTGGCCTTGGATAGGTAAGATTAGACATGCAGAGATTTTTTAAAAACCTTTGGGTTAAAACTGAAAGAAAAACTTAATAGATGAGTTTTGTCTGGCAACTGGCTAATGCCCAAGAGCAATCAGCAAATTAGTACGTCTTTCCCACATCAACCAACCTAATGTGTGTCACAGGGGAATGGTTTATGCATTTCCTTGAGGATGTCTTTATCAGAGCCAACTGCTACACTGTAACACTCCTCAGTATCCCATAGAATTGAGGAACAACTGCCAAGTCTGCACAATTGTGACTCCTGGAGGACAGTGATTATGAACTGCTTACATTTATGTCTCTCATGGCACTTTAAATCGAGGCTCATTCAGTGCAACTTCAGTCAGACTGTGGGAACATCATGTCTTGGGGTTTAACACATGCCATAAAAGACCCTAAAACTACCCATTAGCATCAGGGCTGATAAAATCTGGACCATTCAAGTCCCAAATCTGGAAAGTTGGGGTATCTGTGGCTAAGACTTAATGAGATTACACGTTCATGATTCAGCGAACTGAATTTCTTTTCACAGTGTAGAGGACTAACTTTCTGCCAAGAAAGATATATTTTGTAGATGTGTTATATTAGAAAGTCAAATATGAGTTTTTATGAAGATGAAAATTTACTGGAAATTAATAGAGATTATCTTTCACATCATCAGAGTTCCTGTGACTTTTGGCTTCTGGTTGAAGTAGGTCTATGAAAAGCACCATTAGGGAAACAGAGGTGGAAGAATAGTACAAATGAATACATAGCCCACCCTCTGCCTGAAAGACTGGCTTGGGCCAACCTATGTCCCATGACTGAAGGTCTCTGTCCTTCCAGGTTTAGGCCACTGACTCCTCTCCTTCATTTCTTCAGGGCTAGTAATGATAATAGTCATCTCCAAGCTGCTACACTTTTCCTTGTGGTAACTCTACATTCACACCCTTTTAAACCACCCATTGTAAAGAAACCCTCACTGAATTATTTGTTTTAAATGCACCATCTGTTTTCCGTTGGCACACTGACTGACAGAAACATCAACCCCCTAGACGTCAAACAGCCCTGGATTTGTTGTGTCTGCCTTCTCCATCATCCTTTTTTAGAGTTTCTTTTTAATCCCCATGGTAAATGCCCTGATCTTTACCTTTCTGCCTTCATCTTTCTCACCTTCCTAAAGGCTGTGGTCCCCTCTCTTGTTATCCATTTTTAGCTTTTTTGTCAGCTTTGAACCACGTTATTCCTGTTCTTGCCATAATCAAGGTTTAGTTTTCTGCAGGTAAATAGCTACTGTAGCCAAATAGATTACAGAGACTGAAAATTCCCTGTGAACATAAGCTGCAAATGGCATACATGACTTTTGCCAGTCACAAGTGGCCTTGATAACACATGTAGTGCTATATGCAAATGAGTGCTGATGTGAAAGTGGCTTTGTCACTTGAATAAAAGTTTTATGGTACAGAGATTTCTGATAATTCTTATCTATGTCAGTTGCTCTGAATCTCTTAACTGACCCTGGAATACTTATGGCAATAGCCTTTGCATCTACAGATTATAAAAACAACCCTTCAAAGTTAATGAGAATCATTCTTCTATTGATTCACTTGAACATGTAATCAGTGTCTGCTGTATATCAGGCACTATGTTTGGTTTACAGATTTCAAAAATGAATAGGACACAATCTCTGCCTTCAAGAAACTCACAGCTAGTGGTGAAGGCAGAACCATAAGCAGAATGGGGAATACAATGTATAAGAGAAATAGAGAAACAAATAAAATATTGTAGGAGCGTAAGGGAGTAACCAAGTTACATTGGGAAATTATAGAAGATTTTCCAGAGGAGACAATTCCTGAACTAAATCAACGGGAATGGACATGTACAACTGCCTGTAAACATATCCTCCTGAATGTCCTATAGAAACTTCAGACTCAACAAGGGCCAAAGTAATGCATCATCTCTTACCTTAAATATGCTTCTTCTCTATTTTCTCTGTTCTTAAGTACCATTCAGTCACCTAAGATACAAACCAGGGCAGCAGCCATATCAAATCAATTAATTACAGTCCTGTCAGCTTAACTCCTTCAAAGAAATGGAAAGAGAGCTTACCAAGTATGAATCAGAATTGATAAGAACATTGAGAGCTCAATTGTGGTTAGAAATTTGGATGGGCTAATTCTGTTGTTTACAGGCATTTCTCCGAAAGCACCCAAATCATACATACAAACAAAAAGCAAAGTTAATCATTAAATGATTTAACTCTTCAGAGACAATTTAAAAGACTTTTGTATGAGACTATCTGGGATTTAATTTTCATACCAGTACCACTGGAAATTTAGATATACCATCTTGAGGTGAGGATGGGGAAAGTAATTACTTCAGACACACCAGAGAAGACTGTTTTTCCTGAGTAATGTTACTTACGAGGTATGTTTTACATAAGAATATTTTTGAAACCAAAAAAATGTTGAGACAGCAAGGCTGCGAGTAAGAGTATACACAATGTCTCTGGGCACCTATCACTGGTCAAGATACTCATCTGCCTCTCAGGAGACAGATAATTTCTCTTTAATTTCTAGTTTTATGATAAAGTCCTTCTTAAGATTTGAGTAAACATAGAACATAACGTAATTTCATTTAATGTAGGTTGTTACCAAGACCAAGAATTCATTGAAATGCCTATTAAGGGAGTCTATTTGGAAGCACTAACTATTTTTTAAAAATCAATCCATCAAGAGTGTGTTATCAGTAATGAGAAGATAATGCAGTTTGAAAACTGCATTAGGGTAAAATAAATGAAATTCACAAATTACTTAGACTATAGCACAGAATTTTGATGTTTAATGCAAACAATAGTATTGCTGCTCTTCATTTTTTCGTTCATTTTACAATGTAACCTTACATGTGAATATTCTAAAATTGCTTATGCTAAATAAAGTGGATTTTGCTTTCCTTTCACATCAGCAAGTGCTTAGTAATTATTGCTGTCACTGGGATGTTATACTGCATTGATCTGACATTGAACTCTGATGATTTCGGTTTATGCCTAAAGTTTGAATGGGGTTTACTGAACAGTATCATATTCCCAAGAGTAAATTCTCCTTGCTCTGTATGTTTCCTTCATCCCCCAGAAATACCACACTACTTGGAAACTCTGAGATCATGACCTTATGTTTTTTTAGTTCAATATATAATAATGCCTTATATATACAACACTTTTTCCTTAGGACCATTAAAGGACTCACTAAAATGTACTATCTTAAACATGCCCTTGTCCAAGTGCAGAAGGAAGATACACCTGATAGTAATTCTTCAGCTGAAAAACTTTGAAGAATGAAAATAATTGTCCTCTCCCCCCTACCCTCTCTCTCTCTCACACACACACACACGGAGTAGAACACCTATAAATTTTTTTTTACTTCAGGCTCAAATTAACATATTGATTTCCTGTCCTTTTCTGATACCTCAAAAAATATCCACTATATCTCATTGTTTGGCTGTTTACCTTTATATATATTTATAAAACTTTTTCTTTAAAGTTTAGTAACATAAGGCAAAAAGCTCTTGGGTAAGAACACTACACACCACTAAAAAATAGCCTTTCCTCAGTAGAGCCACCACTAGAATATCATAATTATGGAAAACTATAAATTATTCTCCAAGGAAATGTGACAGTACAAATGCCATTACCTTTGGATAAAACCATGCCCAAGCTTACTGAACATAGTAGGTTTTTCTCTAAGATGGAAGACTGCATATATATGCGTTAGCATATGGTATTTGTTTTTCTCTTTCTGGCTTACTTCACTCTGTATGACAGACTCTAGGTCCATCCACCTCACTACAAATAACTCAATTTCATTCCTTTTTATGGCTGAGTAATATGTGATCTTCACTTTTGAATCATAAGATATAACTTCAGCACATGTACATCCAGCCATGATGTCCAACAATGTCATTACTAAAGTTTAATGAAAAATAGACTTTATATAGATTTTAAATTCTAATGGCTAAGACACAGACAAAACACATTTTCCTCTGCTCTTACTGGGATGAACAATATGTAATATTTTATGTTATCCAAGTTAATCAGAAAACATTTACTCATGATGCTTTCAAGATTACAAAGTTATCATTAATTTACTGAATTTTGGAACCTAAGTCGCCATTTCCAATGTTTCTTGAATCTTCTATTGCTTTATAGGATACAGCTTTAAAGGATTCTAGGAGTGTTCTATGTTGAAGTTGTTCTCATAATGATATCAGAAAATAAAATGGCAGATACATACAAAAATCTTACAACATCTTGCTATATCAATTCCAATAAACTAAAATAAGTGAAAAGTTGTAATTTTCCTATTCTGTTCCATGGTTACCACATTAAGTATTCTTGGCTAGCTCCCCAAATATAATAGGATTGGTACACTCTCAGATTTACTTAAATGGGGAAAAAAGCAAGACTTCTTGGGGCAACTTAAGTTCTATGATGTTTTTCTCCCAGTAAAGAAAACCAGTGTTGAGTTATTTCATCACCTACTAGAAAAAAAGATGGCATTCCACATTACTCCTCTCAAGTTCAAAATGAGGAACCCAGTTATTCTTCTCAGTCCTTAATTCAAATAGACTTATTTCATATTTCTATACCTGACTTATCATAGAACAATCTCTAAAATGGCCTGCATTTATTGGTTTAAAAGCCATATTTGTTGTTTACAAAGAAGAAAAAAAATTTTCAGTGGAGAAATCTAGTAGGCACCAGGATGAAGTGCCATCATGGGCCTACTGGTATGAGACTCTGAGAATATACTCATAACTTACATGACATTCTTGCCTCAAATGCATAACCTGGATCCACTAATGGGGAAACATCACAAATTGAGGGACAGTCTACAAAATAAATGGCATTTTTTTCAAGTCATTAAAGACAAAAACACAAAAATTAAATGTAATAATGCCCCAGGACTGGACCCCGAGCCAAAAAAACCAAAACCAAATCAAACAAAAAACATTATAAAGGACATATGGCAACTGAAAATATTTTAATAAGGTCTTTAGATAATTGTATTAACATTGTTTCCTGTTGATCAATGCATTGTGGTTGTATAAGTGAATATCCTTAACCTTAGGAAATATACCCCAAAATATTTAACAGTAAGGGTGCATGATATCTGCAGCTTATTCTCAAAGGTTCAGAAAACACACACACACACACACACACACACACACACACGAGAGGAGGGTGCCAGAGATGGAGATACTACAGCAAATGTGGCAAAATGTTAAAAATTGGTGAATCTGAGAAAAGAGTATATAGGAGTTCTTCACACTATTCTTCTGACTATTCTGTAAGTTTCAAATTATTTCAAAATAAAAAGTTTTTTTAATTATAAGTTAAGTGTAAAGAGATTTATTAATACTTGCAAGTTTTGTGAAATCACTTGTGTTTCTATTGGTGCATACTACACTGATATAAGATGGGATCAGATCAAAACAGCTTTTTTTCCCCAGCCAGTGATTATTTTTCTGCAGGTTTAATGTTTCTTGTCCATTTGCTGGTGGCCAACACTATTTCCTAGACTTCCTTTGCATCATGTATAATAAGCTGTTAACTACAACAGCATGGTGTTCTTAGTTATTTACATAGGGAAATAAAATGCTCTTAATTTAACTATATCCACATTAAATGGTTGGCAGTGATTAGCCATTGGAAAACATCTTTTGATGTAGGCTGAAACAAAAGCATTAGCAACTTGATGTTCACTCCTACATCCACTGTAGTCACTGTCTTAGAGATACCAATACAAATATGGGACAAACCAAGCACTAGAGTCAAACAACTGGCCTTTACTTTCTGGGCTGTCAGGAAGTAAGGGACAGAGCTAAAGGCCATGAGACTCTCTGAGGTTTCTCAAGCCTGGCTCAGGACCAACCTCTGTCATAGACACACAGAACTTTTGTAAAAAGAGATAGAACAGTATTTTCTGCATGAGAGTATCTTTGGCTAAATCTATTGTTCATTCTTTTTGTTTCCTTTTATAAAAATTGAGAGTCTCTTAGTTGCTGAGTAGAGGTGAACCATGTATAAAAGTAGAAATATGGATCACAGATAATGCAATATTAAAAGTATTTAATGTGACCTAGCTGAGGCTGATGCCAAGCAGTAGTGTCTGCTTATAAAGGGCCCACTATGAATTCCCATTAGATCTAAGAAAAGTTGTTCAGCTTCTCCATTTACCCCTTATCCAGGTATGTTCCTTAAGATGAGTGAACTCTTCAGATAAAGGCAAAATATCAACTAAAATAATGCCACTGTAAATTTGTGCTATTGTGAATGTGAAAGTAGGGCTCTGGTCTAAAATGTTTAATATGAGATTTTCACTAGGAGATTTACTGCAAATAAATGTCGTAGAACTCTACAGTCTTTGATAAAGTTAAAATTGTTTGCCCTCTGGGACTTCCCTGGTGGCACAGTGGTTAAGACTCCAGGCTCCCAATGCAGGGTGCCTTGGTTCAATTCCTGGTCAGGAGACTAGATCCCACATGCATGCTGCAACTAAGGAGCCCACCAGCCACAACTAAAACCCAGTGCAGCCAAATAAATAAATATTTTTTACAAAAATTAAGTCTACCCTCAAAGAAAAACTCTTGACCATGAGAGCTAAACTGTCTCCAATGCCCAAGTCAAACCCTGCTAAAAAGTCTTTCACATAGGATAATTTATTATTTCTTTTTAACCAATGGAGTACCAATTACTATATAATACTTTCATTCATAGATGCATAATTCCTAATAAATTTAGAGCTTTGGAGGAGAACAATCTGAGTTCCAAATCTGGCTGTTCCAATTACAGACTGTGACACTTATTTGATCTCTCTGTCTCAGTTTTCTCTTCTATAAAGTGGGTATAAAGTAGTGCATTTGTAATAGGACTGTTGAGAAGCTTAACAGGACTCAATAGGACTGTCAAGTCAACAGTTATAACAGCTTTAGTTTACTATGTATGGTATTTAATTAGTGTAAAATAAATGTTAGTTATTTTTCTACACCCAGGAATGTAAATGGATATATGTTATCCCAAGGTCTATAAAATTTAAAGTCTCTTGAGTAAGGTTACCAAATTGAGATAAGAGAAAAAAGGAAGATCCAACTTCATTAACTCCTTTATTTATTTACCTTGATTTTTATAAGCCCCGAGTTCTCTCATGCTTATTCATGCATTTAGGGATATAAAATCTTAAAATGGTTTTTAACATGTCAATTAGTTTATAGACTTTTGCCTCTCCTTCCTGTATCCCACCCTCAGTCCCCTAGTTTTGGGATAAAGGAAAAGATAGTTAAAATGAGGTGGTACCTCAGCAGCTTGCCTTTCCTCCCCAGGATAGCAAGACAAATAAAGCTTTTGTTATTTGTCTCAAGATAGCATCACAGCCTGCAGCGGCACTGTCAGCACCAGCCCTGTGATGCCAGGGAATTGCAGGGAGTGCCACTGTGCTCGTGCCAATTTGCTGCCTGGGATCTTTCAAAAGCCACATCAAAGTGTTTTCCAGTTTTTAAACTTCTTTCTCAGACTCATGAGAGGGATCCTGGGACCTCTGCCTGTGATCAGAAATGTGGTTCTCCATATTTTCCACATCCCCTTGACTGCAGACCTCAGTGAACCTTATTCTCTGAGTCTGTGGGACACTTCAGCTGCCTATACAATGGCATTCATAATATTTGACATCTATGATAGTTTGTAAGAAATATCCAAAAATTATCTATTTATCTAATTTATCTATTACAGAAGATTTGATCCTACAAATATTTCAAAATGTAATAATGAAATACTCTTCCAAGCATTCAAAAACACATGATTTTTTTGGAGGTATTGGAGTAATATAGTGACAAACAGAAGAGAAGGAAGCCAATAAAGGGTGTATTAAGTCACCATATGGGCAATGAAGGCTAAATCTCATGAGGAAATGCTATAAAACATTTGTATAAAACACAAGCCACATAGGATGGCTAATTTTATGTGTCATCTTGGCTAGGCTATGGTGTCCAGTCATTTGGTCAAACACTAGCCTAGATGCTTCTGTTAAAATATTTTTTAGATATGATTAACATTTGTAATCAGTAGACTTCCAGTAAAGTAGATTGCTGTACAAAATGTACATGAGCCTCATCCAATCAGCTGAAGGCCTTAAAAGCAAAGACTGTGGTTTCCTGAAGAAGACAGAGTTCTGCCCCAAGAGTGCGATATAAAAACCCTGCCCAAATTTCCAGCCTGCTTGCCTGCCCTGCAGATTTCCGACTCAAGACTGTAATATTAATTCACCTAAGTTACCAACCTGCTGGTCTATCCTATAAACAACACACTTTCCAGCTCCAAAATGAACCAATGATCCAACTCCTTAAAATAAATATCTCTCTGTCTCTTTCTCCCCCTCTCCCTCTCCCTCTTCTTCTCCTCCTTCTCTCTTTCCCACTTCCCCCACTTTTCCTCCATATATATCACTCAAAGAGTAAGGATCACTGACACACCAACTCCCTCCAATCATTTTTTCCAGCTTTACTGAAATACAGTTGACATGATACTGTGTAAGTATAAGGTGTACACAGTGATGATTTTATACACATGCATATTGTGAAATGTTTCCCACAATAAGGTTAGTTAACATGCCCTTCACCTCACATAATCACCATTTTGTTGTTTTTGATGTTACAGTGAGAACATTAAAACTCTATTCTCCTAGTAACTTTCAAGTATATAATACAGCTCAGGGGTCTTCAGGCACAGCGATGAAGATACTGGTGATTGGAAGTGGGCTGGTGCACACCAGAGTGCTGGAATCCAAAGAGTGTGAGTGAAGTACAAACTTACCTGCTCAGTCCACTCCTGGCATCTGCTTGCTCAAACTGATCGCTTGTCACAATTCTAAAACAAAAACAAGCAAAAGAACAAAAACGAAAAGAAAAAAGAAAAAAGAAAAAAAAATCCAGAAGGTTTAGTGGGTTAAATTGCAGCACATATGCTCCTTGCCACTACCCCTTCTATATTCTTTCTCCCTCAGCCTGCACTTCTGCTTGTCTTGGTTGCTTCACTGACCAGGTAGTCTAGACATTTCAAAATGATAACCATGATGTGTAGTTGTCATCTGTTACCATACCAAGATATTACATAATTATTGACTATATTCCCCATGCAGTAAACTTAATACCTGTGACTCATTTATTTTGGAACTGAAAGTTTGTGCATTTCAACTACTTTTACCTATTTCTTTCTTCCCCTCTCCCACCCCCTCTCCTCTGTCAACCACATGTTTTTACTTTGTATCTATGACTGTTTCTGTTTAGCTTTATTTGTTCATTTGTTTTGTTTTTTAGACTCCACACATAAGTTAAACCATATAGTATTTGTTTTTCTCTAACTTATTTCACTTAGCATAATACCCTAAAGTCCATCCATTTATTACAAATGATAAGACTTCATTTTATTTTTATATTTGAGAAACATTCCATTGTTTATATATACAACTTCTTTATCCATTCATCTATCAATGTCAGCCCTTGGTTGCTTCCATATCTTAGCTATTGTAAAAAATACTACAATGAACATAGGGCTGCATACATCTTTACCAATTAAGATTTTTGAATTATCTGTTTTCTTTGGGTCAATACCCAGGAGTGGAATTGCTATATCATATGACAGTTCTATCTGTAATTGTTGGAGGAAACTGCATACTGTTTTCCATTGTGGGTGCATCATTTTACATTCCCAACAATAGTGCATGAGAATTCACTTTTCTCCACATTCTCATTAACACTTCTTGTTTGTTGTCTTTTTTGGATAAAAGCAATTCTGACAGGTGTGAGATGATATCTCACTGTGGTTTTGATTTGCATTTCCATCATGATTAGTGATGTTGAGCATCTTTTTATATGCCTATTGTCCAGCTGTGGGTTTTCTTAGGAAAAATGTCAATTCAGGTGTTCTGCTTATTTTTAATCAGGTTGTTAGTATTTTTGATGTCGAATTGTATGAATTCATTGTATGTTTTGGATATTAACCCCTTATCAGATATATCATTTGCAAATATCTCCTCCCATTCAGTAAGCTGCCTTTTGATTTGGTGATAGTTTCCTTTGCTGTGCAAATTTTTAAAAGCTTAATGCAGTCCTATTTGTTTATTTCTTTTTGTTTTCTTTCCTTTGCCTGAAGAGACAGATCAAAAAAAAATTGCTAAGGCCTATACCAAAGAGTGTATGGCCTATGTTTTTTTCTAGGAGTTGTACAGTTTTGGGTCTTACATTGAAGTCTTTAACCATTTTTAGCTTTTACTTGTATATTGTACGAGAAAGTAGTCCAGTGTGATTCTTTTACATGTAACTGTCTGGTTTTCCCAAAACCATTTACTGAAGAGGTTGTCTTTTTCCCATTGTATATTCTTGCCTCATTTTTCATACATTAATTACGCATATAACTCTGGGTCTATTTCTGGGCTCTTTATTCAGTTCTGCTGATCTATGTGTCTGTTTTTGTGCCAGTACCATACTGTTTTGATTACCTTTTTTGTAGCTTTGTAGTATAGTTTGAAATCACGGAGTGAGATATCTCCTGGGTTTGTTTTTTTTTTCTTCTTCTTCTTCTTTCTTAATATTTTTTGGCTATTCAGGATCTTTGGTGGTCCCATACAAATTGTAGAATCATTTGTTCTAGTTCTGTGAAAAATGCCAGTGGTATTTTGATAATGATTGCTGTGAATCTGTAGATTGACTTGGGTAGTATGGTCATTTTAACAATAGTAATTCTTTCAAGCCTTGAGCACAGTGTGTCTTCCATTTGTTTGTACCATCTTCAGTTTCTTTCATCAGTGTCTTGTAGTTTTCTGAGTACAGGTCTTTTAAATCATTAGATTTATTCCCAAGTATTTTATTCTTTTTGATGAAATTGTGAATGGGATTGTTTTCTTGATTTCTCTTTCTGATAGTTTGTTGTTAATGGATAGAAATGCAACACACTTCTGTATATTAACTTTGTATCCTGCAACTTTACTGAACTCATTGATGAGGTCTAGTAAATTTTTGGTAATGTGTTTAGAATTTTCTATGTATTGTATCATGTCATCTGCAAACAGTGAGAGTTATACTTCTTCCTTTCCAATTTGGATTTCTTTTATTCCTTTTTCTTGTTTGATTGCTGTAGCTAGGACTGCAATACTATGTTGAAAGTGGCAAGAGTGAGCATCCTTGTTGTGTTCCTGATCTTAGAGGGAATGCTTTCATCTTTTCAGCATTGAATTTGATGTTAGCTGTGGGCTTGTCATATATGGCCTTTACTATGTTAAGGTATGTTCCCTCTATACCAACTTTGTTGAGAGTTTTTAATGTGAATGGATATTGGATTATGTCAAAGGCTTTCTCTGCATCTATTGATATGATCATATAATTTTTAACTTTTGTTTTGTTAATGTGATCACATTGATTTATGGATATTGAACCATCCTTGCATCCCTGGGATGAATCCCACTTGATCACAGTGTATGTTCCTTTTAATGCATTGTTGAAATCGGTTTGCTAATATTTTGCTGAGAATTTTTGCATTATTTTTCATCTGTGATATTTACCTTTAATTTTTCGTGTGTGATATCTTCATCTGGTTTTGTTATCTGGGTAATGCTGGCCTCATAGAATGAGTTCAGAAGCTTTCCTTCCTCTGCAATGTTTTGTTGTAGTTTGAAAAGGATAGATATTAACTCTTCATAAAATATCTGGTAGAATTAACCTGTGAAGCCATCTGGCCCTAAATTTTTGTTTGTTGGGTTTGTTTTTGTTTTTTATTTACTGCATCAATTTCTTTACTGGTAATTTGATTGTTAATATTTGCTATTTCTTCCTGATACAGTCTTAAGAAATTGTGCATTTCTAGAAATTTATTTCTTCTAGTTTTTCCATTTTATTGGCATATAATTGTCGACAGTAATCTCTTATATTTCTTTGTATGTATCTGGTATTAGCTGTAACTTCTCTTCTTTCATTTCTGATTTTATTGATTTGGCCTTCTCTCACTCTCTTTTTTTTTCTTAAGTCTGGCTAAAGGTTTATCAATTTTGTTTATATTTTCAAAAAACCATCTCTTAGTTTCATTGACCTTTTCTATTGTGTATAAAGTCTCTACTTTATTTCTGTCCTAATCTTTGTTATCTCTTTCCTTCTACCAGCTTTGGACTTTATTTTTTCTTCTTTTTCTAGTTTAGGTGTAAAGTTAGATTGTTTACTTGAATTTTTTCTTGTTTCCTGAGGCAAGCTTGTTTTGCTATAAACTTCCCTGTTAGAACTACATTTGCTGCATTCCATAGTTTTGGATCTTTATTTTTTTATATGTCTCCAGGTCTTTTTTTTTTTTTTTTTTCCTCTTTGATTTCTTCAGTGATCCATTGGTTGCTTAGTAGCATATTGTTTACCCTCCAAGTGTTTCTATTGTTTTTCAGTTTTTTCAGTAGTTGATTTCTAGTCTCATACTTCTGTGGTTGGAAAAGATGTTTGATATGATTTCAATGTTCTCAAATTTACTGATACATGTTTTGTGGCCTAGCATGTGATCTATACTGGAGAATGTTCCATGTGCACTTGAAAGGAATGTGTATTCTGCTGCTTTAAATGGAATGTTCTAGGTATATCTATTAAGTCCTTATGGCCTAATGTTTCATTTAAAGCCAGTGTTTATTAATTTTCTGTTTGGATGATCTGTCCATTGATGTAAATGAGGTGTTAAATTCCCTACTGTTATTGTCAATTTCTCCCTTTATGTTTGTTAATATTTGCTTTATGAATTTAGGTGCTTCTATGTTGGGTGCATATATTTTTACAATTATTATATCTCCTTCTCAGATCAATCCCTTGATCATCGTGTCCTTCTTTTTCTCTTGTATAGTCTGTTTTAAAGTCTATTCTGTCTAAGTATTGCTACCCTGGCTTTCTTTTTGTTTCCATTTTCATAGATACCTTTTCCCATCCCCTAACCTTCAGTCTGTGTGTCTTTAGATATGAAATGATTCTTTTGTAGGGAGTATATATGTGGGTCTTGTTTTTGTAATTATTCAGACACTCTACATCTTTTGATTGGAGAATTTATCCTTTTCACATTTAAAGTAAGTACTGCTAAGTATGTACTTATTGTCATTTTATTAATTGTTTGGGGATAGTTTTTGTGGGTTTTTTTGTGGCTGTTCCATTCCTTTTTTCTCCTCCCTTGTGATTTAATGTCTATCTTTAGTGTTATGTATGGATTCCTTTCTCTTTTTTTTTTTTTTGTATATATCTAGTACAGAATTTTGATTTGTGGTTACTACAAGGTTTATATAAAGAAATCTACATGTATCTACATCTATATCTATTTTTCTCTATCTCAATATATGATTATTTTATGTTACTTGTCTCTTAAGTTGAATGCATTTTAACAAAGTTTCATTTTTAATCCCTACCACTACATTTACTGTTTGTGACATTACATTCTACATTCTTTTGTGTATCACTTACCTACTTATTGTGGATATAGATGACTACTTTTGTCTTTAACCTTCTTACTAGTTTTATAAGTGTTTGATCTACTACCTTTACTGTATATTTGCCTTCACCAATAAGATTTTCCCTTCCATAATTTTATGTTTCTAGTTGCAGCCTTTTCTTTTTCACTAAGAGAAGTCTCTTTAATATTTCTTATAAAGCTGGTTTGGTGGTGCTGAACTCTTTTAGCCTTTGCTTGTCTAAAACTTTTGATCTCTCTATGAAATCTGATTGAAGCCTTTGCCAGGTAGAGTAATCTTGCTTGTAGGTTTTTCCCTTTAATCATTTTCAACATATTATGCCATTCCCTTCTGGCCTTCAGAGTTTCTGCTAAAAATTCAGCTAATAGTCTTATTAGAGTTACCTTATATATAACTTGTTGTTTTTCCCTTTAATATTCTCCCTTTATCTTTATTTTGTCCATTTTTTCCATTTTAAAAACAATGTGTCTTGAGGTGTTTGATCCTGTTTGGGAGTCTCTGTGCTTCCTGGACCTGGATATCTCAGGTTAGGGATTTTTTCAGCTATCATGTCTTTAAATATATTACCTGTTCCTTTCTCCCTCTCTTCTCCTTCTAGGACCCCTATAATGCAAATGTTAGTAAGCTTGATGTTATTCCAGAATTCTGTTAAACTGACTTGACTTTTTTTTTTCTTTTTTCTGGTCAGTTTCTATGTTTTCCACTATTCTGTCTTCCAGTTTGCTGCCACATTCCTCTGTATCATCTAATCTGCTTATTCATTCCTTCTAGTGTATGTTTAACTTCACTTTTCATATTTCTCAACTTTGTTTGACTCTTTATATTTTCTAACTCTTGCTTAAAAATATCTACCTTCTCACTCTGTTCATCCATTCTTCTCCTGAGTCCTTTGATCATATTTATGGTCACTACCTTAAACTCTTTTGGGTAGATTGCTTGTCTCCACTTCAGTTACTTCTTCTTCTGGGGTTTTATCTCATTCATTCACCTGGAACATATTTCTCTGTCACCTCATTTTGCCTTATTTGCTGTTTTGATTTCTATTTAATTGGTTAGGTTAGTTATATTTCCTGATCTTCAATAAGTGAGCTCATGTAGGAAACATCCCATGGGTCCCAGCAGCACATGCACCTCTAGTCTCAAGAGTTATATGTTCTAGGGTATGCCACCTATGTTGTCTGTGTGGGCCCTATTGTTGTGGAAGGCTGACTATTGTGGGTAGCTTGGTAAGTGTGGCTGGCCCCTGGTCCTTTTGGTTGCCACATCCTGCCTATTGAAGAGGCTGCTGACTGTTGGTGGCCAGAGCTGGATCATGAAGCAGCTACAGAGCCCTGGAGGATCTTGGGGTTAATTCTGGCCCACCAGGATGGCTGATTATGGGGCTGGTGGTGGGGGAGGGGGGCTTCCCAGTGTTACTTTTGGCCTGCTGGTGGCCAGTTCCTGACATGGCTGACCATGGGGTTTGATGTGTCCCAATGTTGATAGCACCCTGCTAGTGGGTGGGGCTGGATCCCACGGTGGCTGGATGAGGGGCAAAAGTGTCTCAGAACTAGTGTCATCCTGTAGGTGGGTAGGACCAGGGCATAGGGACTCCTGAGGCTGATACTTGTCCCTGGTGGGTGATGCTGGGTCCTCACACTAGTGCTGGCCTGCTAGTGTGCAGGGCCATGTCTAACAGATTGCTACAGGGGACCCTGAGTGTCCCAGGGCTAATGCAGGCCTTGTGCTGGGCAGGGCCGGGTACTAGGGTAGCAGAGGTCTTAAGGAGTCCTATGACAGCCAGCCTGCTAGTGGGTGGGTCTATGTCCCTGCCCAGTTAACTGCCTGGTTGGGGTGTTCCAGAACTGGTTTTGACCAGCTGGTGGCAGGATGAGTTCCCCAAAATAGCTGCTGCTGGCATCTATGTCCCTAGGATAAATTTCAACTGCATCCTGCCTCTGCAGTAGGTGCTCCAAGATCAGGAGATGGATCTGACCCAAGTTCCTTTTAAATTGCTGCTTCTGCCCTGAGTCTCAGAGAATGTAAAATTTTGTGTGCACACTTTAGGAGTGGAGTCTCTATTCCCCACAGCCTTCTGGCTCTCCCAAAGTAAACCCAACTAACCTTCAAAGCTGAATGTTCTGGGTCTCATCTTACTGGTGCAGGATCCCTATGCTGGGGAGCCCGATGTGACACTTGGGCCCCTCACTCCTTGGGGAGTACCTCTGCAATTGTACTTATACTCTTATGTGTGGGTAGTCTACCAAGGATTATGGTTCTTGACTATACCACATCCCTACCCCTTCTCAGTCTCATTATGGCTCCTTCTTTATATCTTTAGCTGTAGAAGATCTTTTCTGCTAATCTTCTGATTGCTGTCATAGATAGTTTCTTTGAAAATTGTTGCAATTTTGGTGTGCCTGTGGAAGGAGGTGAGGTCAAGGTCTCCCTATTCTGCCATCTTAGCCACTCCTCTAATACGATCTTATAAAAAATTATAAGAAAATCCTAAAGACTCTATCAATAAACTGTTAGTACTAATTAACAAGTTTAGTGAAGTTGCAGGATACAAAATCAACATATGGAAATTAGTTGTTTATATACATTAACAACAAAACATCTGAAAAAGCAATAAAGAAAATCTCATTCACAACAACATCAAAAACAATAAAATACTTAGGAATAATTTAACCATTAAGGTGGAAAATATATATTATACTTAAATATATTTAAGTATATATTATACTTAAAACCACAAGACTTTGATAAAAGAAACTGAGAAAGACACAAACAAATATGATGTCTCTTACACATGGATCAGAAGACATAATGTTGTTAAAAAATCCATACTACCCAAAGCCAGCTATAGATTTAATGTGATCTCAAAATTCCAATGGAATTTCTCACAGTAATAGAAAAAAAATCCTAAAATTTGCATGGAACCATAAAAGATCCCAAATAGCCAAAGCAAACCTGAGAAAGAAGAACAAAGCTGTAGGCATCACAATTCCTACTGTACTACAAAGCTATAGTAATAAAAACAGGACGAGACTGGCATAAAAATAGACACATAGACTAACATAACATAATTGTGAGTCCAGAAAAAAAACCTGCACAACTAATATTTGACAAGGGAGCCAAGAATACTCAACAAGGAAAAAATAATCTCTTCAATACATGGTGTTGGGTAAACGGGATAACCACATGGAGGAGAATGAAACTGGACCTTTATCTTACACCATACACAAAAATTAACTCAAAATGGATTAAAGACTTAAAAATATAAACATAAAATTCCTAGAAGAAAGCAGGAAAAAAAGCTCTTTGATACTGTTCTTAGATCTTAGAAATAATTTTTTGGCTATGACATGAAAAACACAAGCAACAAAAGCAAAACTTAATAAATGGCACTACCTCAAACTAAAAATCTTTTGCAAAGCAAAAGAAAAAAACAACAAAATGGAAAGGCAATGTATGGAATGAGAAAAATTTTTTATAAATCATCTATTTCATAAGAAGCTAATATTCAAAAAATGTAAAGAACTCATGCAGCTCAATAGCAAAAATATGGACTTTCCCAGAGGTTCAGTGATTCCACTGCAGGGGCCATGGGTTCAATCCCTGGTCAGGAAACTAAGATTCCACATGCCATGCAGTGAGAAAAAAAAAATAGCAAAAAAAGAAAAAATTCATTCAAATTAAAAAATGGACAAAGAAGCTAAATGGACATTTTTCCAAAGAAGACATACAAATGACCAACAGGTACATTAAAAGGCATTCAACTTTGCTAGTGATTATCAGGAAAATGCAAATCAAAACTGTGATGAGATATCACCTCTTATCCTTAGAATGACTATCATCAGAATGATAAGTGTAGGTGAGGAGGTGGAGAAAAGGGAAACTTTGTGCACTATTTGTGGGAATGTAAATTGGTGCTATGGAAAACAGAATGAAGATTCCTCAAAAATTTAAAAATAGAGCTATCATAAAATCCAGCAATCCCACTTCTGGGTATATATCCAAAAGAAATGGAGACAGGATTTCAAAGACATATATGCACCCCATGTTCATTGAAGCATTATTTACAATAGCCAAGATCTGGAAACAACCTAAGTGCCCATTAATCAATGAATAGATAAAGATGTGTGCATATATATAGTGGAAAATTATTCAGCTTTGAGAAAAAAGAAAATCCTGCCACATGCAACAACATGGAAGAATCTGAGGGCATTATGCTAAGTAAAATAAGTCAAACAGAGAAAGACAAATACTGAAGGATATCACTTATATGTGGAATATAAAAAAAGCCAAATTCAGAGAAACAGAGTCAAGTGGTTGCTACTAGGGGCTGGGGGTGGTGGGGGAGGGGGTGGTGGTGGATGAGAGATGTAGGTTAAAGGGTACAAAATTCCAGTAATAAATGAGTAAGTTCTTGGGATCTAATGTACCGTATATAGATTACAGTTAACAATACTGCATTATATTATTGCAAAATGGTAAGAAAGTAGATGAAAAAAGAAATGGTAATTATGTGAGGTGTCAGCTAAAGCTATGGTGGTAATCATTTTGAAATACATAAACAAGTATATCAAATTAACATGTACACCTTAAACTTACAGAATGGTATATGTCAATTATATCTCAATAAAGTCACAGGAAAGTTGGAAAAGCTTTTTTAAAAAGGAAAATAAAGGTCTTAAATGTTTCCATCACACACCAAAAAAATAAAAATAAAAATAAAATACTCACTCTGTTCCCTATGGAAGGAATCCTTCCCCAAACTAGGACCTCTAGTCCAGCAGACAATAAAGTTAAGGGGACAGGAAACACAAAGTCACTATGAGGGTTACTGACTGAGAGGGGCCACTCTTACCTCTTCCCCTTGGTTCTTAGTTCCATACATTCCATCAGTCAGAGATCAGCCACTATATAATAACTGTTACTTCAATACATATGCTACATCTTGATGGATAGCACTCCAAATAACCGGATGTCATTGCCAAATTGGTGTCTTAGCTGAAACTTTACAAGGTCATTTCAATGTTCTAATAGGCTGACAGCTATTTAGGATATATGTCTATATGGTACAATTAGTGGATCCTATGACCATATCCCCATTGTTGCATTTTCTTCACCATCTTCCTTGGTCTAAGGCATCATTCTATAGGATCTCATGACAATAAATCAGATACTCTGTGTACATTTGGAAAGTGCTGCTGGCCCAAGTACCATGGTTGGCAAGGCAAACTGTAAGCCTTGTCCAGGGCAGAAGGACTCTGGTATGAATCTGCCATCAAGGGCTGGCTGGTGAGGGATTGTATCACACCTCCACAGTGATGATGGTCTGATATAATCAACTTGCCATCACTGGATAGCTAGTGTCCTAAAGAGATGGTACTTCAAAGTAAGGACATAAATGTGAGCTGCATAGATGCAGCAGAGGTAGGTGACTTAGGTTCTGTGATATCTATGCCTGTGACTTATTTGTGCCCTCCAGGCCTGCTTGGGCTCAGTCCCAAAGGTACCATTTCCATTGCACTGTGGATTAATGTTGTACCTTATGACTTTGTTGGTATGAAAATAGTTAGTGTGTGATAAGCATTTCTGGCTGCACAGTCACTTGATGTTCCATAGTCAGGCATTCAGCATCCTATAACCACAGAAACAACACATAATGGCTATATTTCAATGTGTTCACCACATTCTTAAAGGACTTGCCCCAAATATGTAGGCTATCTTCTCCAAGATAGTGCCTTAGTTGGGCCTTTATGAGGCCATTGCACTCGGGATATGGTATGGCTTCTGCTGATTCACTTAATATGTTGGCTGTGCAGGAGAGGGCAATTTCAGGGGTCTCCGCTCGGTTTTTCCTTTTATTATAGCTCTTATTCCACTAGTTTGGGAACTAATGTGAGTGAACTGCCTAATGCTAAGTATGGTCATCTCAATTATGCTTATAATGAACTGGGGAAATGATCATTGGACCAACTATAATGCATACGTGGGCCAAGACTCCATACTTGACACAAGACATCCACATGCCACATCTTAACAGAGAATCATGATAGGACCAATTCATAACTGTATAGTCAATGAGCCGGGGAAGAAGACACATATTTTTTTTTAATTTATTTTTATTTATTTAGATGTTTTTATATAACAATCTTAAATTTATTTTGATTTATTTTTATTTAGACCATAGGAGCCATATCTGAATCTGATGAGAAGATTGTGCATAGCCTTGACCTTGAACTAGATGCAATGGTTAGATGGGATTTGGAATTCTCTGCCTTAGAGAATGAATGTCTTCTTTGTGAGGGAGGAAAAGAGAAACATATACTTTGACACAGAACGAAAGCTTCTGGAATCTATTCCTAGTGCTAGATAGCCATCAATTCCATTTGGTTTTCCTGGACACACAGGAAGATTACGTATCTCAACAAAATTTTCGATCAGGCTGGGGCCACCAGATTATGTTCTAATCAATGAAATATGCATCATATCCTGGTCTAGGAATTTAACGTGTCACATGATTCTATTCTCTTACACTTTGATCATTAGCTAGTAGAATGCAGAATATCCAAGAAGGTCTATGAGGAGGCTTTAGGAGATAGTGCTACAGCACGGGAGGAGCCAAAATCCCTGTCACAATGTAACAGAGACACGAGCAATAAATAAACTTTTATTTTATTAAGCCATTGAAACTTGGGGAAGGATATATTATATTGTAGCAGATAACACTGATTATGTGAATACAAGCCCATTTTTGGAGTATTTCTGTACATTACTTAGCTGGCTGAAGTTCTCCAATACATTATTCAAGGAAGATTAATTGAACTGTATTACTTGTTTTCTGGCATATTTTAAAATGCTTGTCTTTGGCTTTTATGCTTAAATGATGGTTTTATTTGGGCATAAATAAATTGTTTATACTTTCTTTCGCTGAGAAATTCACAAGCAATTCTAAATTCTATTCTGGCATTTAATGTCACTAGGGAGAAATCTGAGGCCCGTTTGAATTTTTATGCTTTTTGGGTGAGGGTTTTTTTTTTTATACTGTAGGCAAACAGAATTCTTTTTTCCAACAGCTTTATTGAGGTGTAATTGACATATAAACATTGTATATGTTTAAGGTCTACAACTTGATGCTTTGATAGATGTACATTGTGAAATGATCACCACAGTCAAGCTAATTCATATGTACATCACCTCCACATAGTTATCATTTCTTTTTATTTTGTGTGTGTGTGTGTGTCTGATGAGAAGACTTAGTTTAAAACTATCCTCTTAGCAAATTCCAGATTTACATTACAGTATTGTTAACTATAGTCACTATGTTGTAAGTTAGATCTCAAGAACTGATTCATCTTGCATAATTGACACTTTCTACACTTTGACCATCTCCCCATTTCCACCTCACCCCTAGCAACAACCATTCTATTCCCTGCTTCTATAAGTTAGATTGCACATATAAGTGAAATTATTTAGTACTTGTCTTTCTTTCTCTGACTTCTCTCACTTGGCATAATGTCCTCAGGGTTTATCCAAGTTGTCAGAAATGATGGGTTTTACTTCTTTTGTGAGTCTTCTTTATCCATTCATCCATCAATGAACATTAAGGTTGTTTCCATATCTTAGATATTGTTAATAGTGTTGCTCTCTCTCTCTCTCTCTTTTTTTTTTTTTTTGAAGTACAGTAATATTTCTAGGATACATGTCAATTTTTATCATTCTGTGTTTATGTATTTATTTGCTTACTATTAAGACTTCTTATGAGCAGTTTTAAGTTCACAGCAAAATCGAGGGGAAGATACAGAGATTTTGCATATACCGTTGCCACCACACATGCATAGCCTCCCCCATTATCAATAGCCCCACTAGAGCAGTACATTTGTTACAACTGATGAACCTACATTGACACGTCATTATCATCCAAAGTCCATAGTTTACATTACCATTCTTTTTTGGTGTACATTCTATGGGTTCCGACAAATGCACAATGCATGACACCATCATTATGGTATCTGCATTTATTTTTAAGGACAACTTGCCCTTTGAAACTGTAAGTTTAATTCTTCCTTTATTTTGGAGGAATTTTTTATAGTTATATTTTTGTGTTAAGCAGGATTCTAAAAATCACCCCTAGTATTCTCCATTCTAATCTTTGGATCTTGTGATTATGATGAATTATCTCTCCCATGACTATGTTAGATTAAATGGCACAATTTATCACACAATAAAGAGTTTATCTGGATGAGTCAAATATAATCACATCAGCCCTTTAAAAAGCAGAGAGTTTTCTCAGGTTGATAGAAGAAAAAGTCAGAGAGATTGGAAGCACAAGAATAATTCGATGTGCTGTTTCGGGCTTTGAAGATAGATGGAGTCATATAATGAGGAAGGCAGGCAGCCCTCTAAAAGGTGAGGGTGACCCACAGTTAACAGCCAGGAAACAGGGACCTCAGTCCTATAGCTGCCAAAAAACCTGAATTTTGCCATCAACCTGAATAAGCTTGGATGCAGATTCATTCCAAGATCCTTCAGATAAGAACATAGTTGATCAACTTGATTTCAGCTTTGTGAAATCCTAAGCAGAGAACTCAATAGAGCCAAGCTGGATTTCTACTCTGCAGAAACTATGAGATAATAAATGTGTTGTTTTAATTTATTAAATTTGTTATGCAGCAATAGAAAGTGAAGATAATTTAAAAATTATTTCTCCTATGTTTTATTCTCTTTTCCAAAACCACCAATTAAACTTGATTGAATTGTCTTTGTGCCCAATATTTATCCTTCCCTCTATTTTTAACCCTTTGCTCATTATCGCTTCATTTCAATTCTATCTTTATAACTTACATTTTCAATAGTGCTCAGTCTCCCTTATGCTACTTATAAAACGTCTTTCCAACGAAAATGGTAGTTTTTTTCTTTTCTTTCATTCCTGAATTATAACTGCTTCTGTTTATCTCCTCTGGTTGTCATCATATCTCCCCTACACTCCCAAATTTCTACTCTGAATTCATACTTGTAAAACATATTTGTTTTATTTTTATACACTTCTTAGTAACATTTTTCCAATGAATGTTTTTCATCTGTCATTTACTTTTCTTATTCCTTTCTTCCTTCTTACTTACAATATTTTTGTATTGATCCTGTGCTGTTATCTGGTTTATATTATTTGTGAATTATAATATTTCTCCCTGGACCATCAATTTGGAAGAGATCTATGTAGATGAAGAGACCAGGTCAGAATTCTAGGCCAGCAGAAATTCTCATGGTATACCTTGAGGTTTCTTTAAATAAAGAGTTGTGCATGTAAGTGAACTGTTTTAGTATTTACATTTCTCTCACACCAGGTTGTCAGCATAGGATTACTATCACTCAGAGATATCCACTTGCACTCTGCCTTTACTATTATTCCCTGCAAAGATGGCACATCCATTTGTTTCCTCACTGTCCTCACTGTGTCATCCCCATTTCCTCATTCCATCATCCCATCCAAATAGGGTAGAATTTCTGACCACTGGCCCATCTACTGTTTCTAATTGTTTGAAATAGGGGATTATTTTTCTCTCTCTGATTGTGCTTCCTACTTTGTAGATATGTTCTCAACTGATTTTTCTGAGATCTACACCTTCCAGTACGCTTTCTAGGCATTTTTCTAAGCCCTCTTCAATCTTAACTCTAATAAGCCTATATTGTGGCTTAAGCCAAGCCTATAAATGGAGAATGTGTGAGCAGGAAAAACCGTTGACTAGGTTAGACAAATTTCAGACTATTGGAGTTTCATTGGCTTTGTTTGTTTTTTTAAATTTTTTTAGGCAAAAGATGAAAGAGATGGTCAAAGAAAAGAGTATTTTTAAGAATCTAAAACTGTAATGGATAAGGTATGTATGTGAGTGCATATATCTATAGGGTGTATAGGGTGAAGAGGAGGAAAGGAATGATTAGACTGTCCGCTTGACTGGCACACAGTTTTCTAGATGGCAGACAATCTGGCCACATATGCTTTTAACTGCATTACTCATCATGATATACAAAAGCATGAACATCAACCTTTTCCAAATATATAATGTGAAGTAGCCATTATTGGACATGTGAAAACAATTCTATGATAGAGGATAACAGAATATGAATGAGGATATGAAAAGCAATTCAAAATGTATATAAAACCATCAGAAGAATAATTCAAAAGTATTATACTATAGACAGAATTTGTTGGTAAAATTTGTAGGTGTTATCCAAACTATTCTTATAACCCTTAGAATAATTAGTCTTGAATGTTAAATTTCAGATAAATCAATATGAAAGTGGTGGTGACACTGCTTTCCTAATTATTAGAATCACAAAAAGACTTTATCATTTTAGTCAGCAATTCTCACCCAATCAAACATTTGTTATAACAAAGAACCAAATAACTGGTTTCTTCCCCTTCCCTGCGTAAAAGTAAATGAATCAATGGAGAGGAAAAGTATAGAAACATGCAGAGCTCTAAATAGCCCCAAACTGACTGTTAAATGTGTTGTGTCACTTGGCTACAAGAAAAATCTTGAACCAAGTTGGTCAAAAGTAGAGTTGCTATTAAAAACCTAAAGGTTCTGTTTATCTTCACTATTTATCAGGTAAGATCTTCCCTTGGGAACTTTAGAACAAAATGCTTTAAAACCTCAATTATCTGTATTATTTACACAAAAACGTCTCTGCAGTTTTCTCCAGCAGTCACACTGATCCATGCTGTTAGTGAATGACTGCTTGAAAGTCTTTTTTTTTCTTTTTATTCTTTTTCATCTTTTGATTTTTTTGAAAAAAAAAAAAAAGAGTTTAACTATTCACTGTAGGCTACCCAGATGTTCTTTAGACCATCTATAAGCTCATTTTAGAATTATGTCTTAAAATCTTTTTTGCTTTTATTTCTTTCTCTAATCAAACAATCTTCTCTTTTCTATGTTACTTTTTGTCTTGAATGAATATATCAGTAATAATCTCATTCTTAGTTGCATGAGCAGAAGAATTTATTAAATAATTCCTTGGGAAATTTCCAATGGCTTTCTACGGTCTTAGAAATAGTATTCTCCCTGACACATCTGCTACAATATGCTTTAATCACATTTTTTTCAAACCATGAGTGCAATGCAATGCAATGTATCTCATTAAGTCAGGAGGTAGTAAAACCTAGAGTAATGTGATGATCTAGTCAAACAGAGTGAAGAAAACTTGGAAGAAAAAAGTGAAGGGCATAGAGTAAGCATGTTTGTTTCAAACATGTAAAAAAGATTAACCCACTCCCTCGCCTTTAGGAAGAGGTCCCTTTCAGATTATCTAAAAATTAGAATCAGAGCATCCCGGTTGGTGAACACGTGGAGGCGCTAGGCGAGTGGCATGCTGGGAGAGGGCGTGGAAGCTCTGTGTTCCGTCCTTCATTACCTTGCCCTGTGCAGCTCTTCCATCTGGCTGTTCTGGAGTTTCTGAGGCTTGGACAGTCTTCTATAAACACCTCTATCACCAGGACAAGCAACCCCAAAAGTCTGGACAACCATGAGGAAACAAAGAAACACCATTCAGGCAAAGGAGCAGGAAAAAAACCCACAAGACCAAATAAATGAGGAGGAAATAGGAAAAATGCATGAAAAAGAATTGAGTAATGATAGTAAAAATGATACAAAATCTCGATGACAAAATAGAGAAAGTACAAGAAACAGTTCATAAGAACTCAGAAAAACAAACAGCAATGGATAACAAAATAACTGAAATTAAAAATACTCTAGATGCTATAGCCAGCAGAATGACTGAGGCAGAAGAATGAATAAGTGAGTTGGAAGATAGAATGGGGGAAATAACTGCCACAGAGCAGGAAAAAGAAAAAAGAATAAAAAGAATAGAAGACAGTCTCAGAGACCTCAGTGATAACATTAAGCATACCAACATTCGAATTATAGGCATCCCAGAAGAAGGAGAAAAAAAGAAAGGGTCTGAGAAAATATTTGAAGAGGTTATAGTGGAAAACTTCCCCAACATGGGAAAGGAAATAATGAACCAAGTCCAAGAAGCACAGAGAGTCCCATACAGAATAAACCCAAGGAGAAATACACCAAGGCACATATTAATCAAACTAATGACAATTAAACACAAAGAAAAAATATTAAAAGCAGCAAGAGAAAAGCAACAAATAACATATAAGGGAAAACCCATAAGGATAACAGCTGACCTTTCTACAGAAACTCTGCAGGCCAGAAGGGGATGGCAGGATATACTGAAAGTCCTGAAAGAGAGAAACCTACAGCCAAGAATACTCTACCCAGCAAGAATCTCATTCAGATTTGAGGGAGAAATCAAAAGCTTCCCAGACAAGCAAAAGTTAAGAGAACTCAGCACCAGCAAACCAGCCTTACAACAAGTGCTAAAGGAACTTCTCTAAGTAGGAAACACAAGAAAAGGAAAACACCTACAAATACAAACCCAAAACAATTAAGAAAATGGTAATTGGAACACACATGTCAATAATCACTTTAAATGTAAATGGATTAAATGCTCCTACCAACAGACACAGACTGGCTGAATGGATACAAAAACAAGACCCTCCTATATGCTGCCTACAAGAAATCCACTTCAGACCAAGGGATACATATAGACTGAAAGTAAAAATTAGAATCAAAGGACCCAGGAGAGCATAAACTCAGGCCTAAATGAAAAGACACAGAAAGTCCTAGAATAAGCCAATCTCTTGTTTAATAAAGTTGTTCACTGAATTCACTTCCCTCTTTGCAGAAGCACATTTGGAATCAACAAAAGCAGAGTAACCATAATAGAGAGACCAGAAATGCTCCATCCAATGGAGTTCTCTCCCTAAGTAGGTCAGAGGTTAAACAAGATGATCTCTTTAGGCCTCTTTGGAATTTTGTCCTCCCAGAATATTCATTACTTTCCAGAAGTATATAATTATTTAATCTCTAAGACAGATGTAACACAGATCAAGAAATCAAGGAAATGCCTTTGTCAAATAAATGTTGTCTTCATCAGCCACTTGTAGCAAGAGCATGTTAAGAGAATTTGAAGTAAGAATCACAATAGTCAGATTATTAACTATTTAAAAGATGGATGGGACTAAAACCACACTAAAATAACAACTCTATTCAAAATATTACCCTGGTGCAGCCAAGTTTCTGCAAGTGTCATCAGATTATGTAGTTTATATAATGTATTATTATATAATGAACTCTGGTAACAGAAACAAATCAGATTTCGCTGGCCTTTGTCACCAAGTACTGCTGTAAGATCTTTGATTTCCTAGGAAGATCCCACTACCCCAATAAGAGACCCCAGAGTATCATATATGATCATTCATCAAGAAGTATTCCCTTCCAGGTATTGCTGCTATTTCGACAGGCATTCCAACAGCTGTTTCTAGATTGGCTCTCTTTGAAGTCATTGTCCCATTGGAGTATTTGGAGTGTAGATAGTACCAAAATCCTTTGTGGAGGAGCAGCGCACTGTGGAGCCCCACGTGGTGTCACTATGCTCCCAGTCCTTTACAAAGCATTCTATCTGTCCCTCCCAGGCAGAGTGCCTGATTTTTTTAAAAACTCAACATTCTCTAGAAGATTAGAACAGGTTCTAGAGTCTACACAATATGAGTCACAATGTTATACATGCTACCATTAACATACCAATAAATAAATAAACAAAACAAAACAAATGGGACAGATTCTCAAGTGAAAAGACAACCAACAGATACCAAATCTGTGATGACCTAGATGCTGGAGCTGTAAGACAAGGATTTTATAGCAGCTATTACAACTATGCTCAATGAAGTAATTGAAAACACACTTGAATTTCATGAAAAGAAACTCAGCTGAGAAACGGAGACTATAAAAAAAAGATAAGTGCAAGTTTTAGGACTAAAAAACACAATATCTGAAATTTTTTAAAAGTCTCACTGTGTGAATTTAATAACGGAATGAAAATATAAGAGGGAGGAGTGAGTGAAACTGAAGCTAGATGAATAGAAATTATCCAATCTGAAAAACAGAGAAAAATATCGAATTTAATACAGAGCCTGAATAACATGAGGAACAATATCAAATGTCTCATATAAATGTAATTAGAGTTTCATGTGAAAAAGAGAAACACTAGTCAGGAAAAGTATTTGAAAAGATAATGGCTAAAATTATCCCAGATTTACTAAAAGACATAAATTTACAGATTCAAGACACTCAACAAACCCCAAACAAGATGAGCTCAAAGAAAATCACACCTCAAAACATTAAAAGCAAACTAATAGAAAATAAAAATACAGAAAAAAATTAAACTAGAAATAGATTATAAGGTGCTTCCGGAGAAATAACAATTCAAATGACCCTGGATTTCTCATTAAAAGCCACAGAGGCTATAGGATAGAACATCTTTAATGTGAAGAAATAAAAGAAATGTCAAACCATATTTCTATATCCAGTGAAATTATCTTCCAAGAATAAAAACTAAAGACATTTTTGGATTAAGAAAAATTAAAGACATTTTATCTAAGAATGGCTCTACAAAGATTCTAAAAGCAGTTCTTCAGGATGAAGAAAACTGATACTAGAGGAAAACTGTATCTATGGGAATGGAGGAAGAGCAACAGAAGTGGTAAGTATTGGGGTGCTGTGGGTTGAATTATTGTGTCCCCTCCTGATGGTAAAGTCCTAACCTTTTTGAATGTTGGAACTTGTGTCTTTAAAAATATAAGTTAAAGTGGGGTCATACTGGCTTTGAGGGAGCACTTAATCTAATATTGCTGGTGTCCTTATAAGAAGAGACAGGGAAAGAAATCAAGATGGTAGAGTAAGAGGATGTAGAGCTCACCTTCTCTGGCAAACACATCAAAAATGCATCTACATGTGGAACAGTTCCCATAGAAAACTAACTGGAAGTTGGCAAAAGGACTCTTAAACAACTGAGGTTATAAGAAAGATATACACATAATCAGGTAGGATGGGAAGAAAAGCATTGGGTCAGGACCTGTACCCCTAAGAGGGGACTAAGAGGAAAAAGATCACAGTGGCAAACACTCTCCCTGGAGAGTAAGTGGGTTGAGCTACATACTGGGCATCCCAATCCTGGGTCCTGTGCATAAGAGACAAGCCACCTTGGCTGCTTGGAGAGCTGCTGGGACAGGTAGAAGACTGAAGAAGACTAGACACCACTTGTGAGGAGTGCACAGGTGCTGGCTGGCCTCCAGGCAGGCAGAAAGGGATCTGCCCTAGCAAATGCTTCCTCACCACTCTCCACTCCAAGCTGAGTGAACATCCTCCAAGCCTGCTCAATCTATGCCAGCTTGGCACTGGATCTAGGGTAGAGAGAACCTGGCAAAGGACTTGATCTAGAAATGAGGAGGTGACCAGAGGCCTGGGACATAGCCCCAGTAGGGTGACAGCAGCCACACCCATTACCAAGGTGATAATAACCAGCACACCCTGAGAAAAGATGTGACTGGTGTCCACATCAAATCCAGCCTTCTCACCAAAGGCACTGAGTAAATGAAATCTACATAGGGGACACTACAACATAAGAACACCCCTTCAAGGCCACAGTAAGTTTCACCTAAATTCATAGAAACAGAGAAGTTAAGTAAAATGAAAAGGCAGAGGAACTACTCTCAATTGAAATAGTAAGAGAAAACCACTGAAAAAAAATGAATAATGAAAGAGAAATAAGCAATCCACCTAGCAAAGAATTCAAAACATTGGTAACAAAAATGAACTGAATTAGGGAAGAGAACTGACCTAAGAGAGCTTATTTTAACAAGGAACTAGAAACTACAAAGAAGACCCAATCAAAAATAGATAATTGAATATCTGAGATATAAAGCACTCTATAAGTAATGAATAGCAGACTAAATGACAAAGCATGCATAAATGATCAGGAAGATAGAATAACGAAAACCACCCAATCAGAACAGCAAACAGAAAGCCAGATTATTTTTCAAAAAGAGTGCAACATACAAGATCTATGAGATAACATTAAACATGCCAGCAGTCACATCTTAGGGGTTCCAGAAGGAGAATAGACAGAGGGAAGGTTATCAAAATGTATGTGAAGAAATTATGGCTGAAAATTTCCCAAAACTAAAGAAGGAAACAGATATCCAGGTTCAGTAATCATGGAAGGTCCCAAACAGGATGAAGAATAACAGGGCCACACCAAGACATATCATAATTAAAATGGCAAAAGTTAAAGATATAGAGATAACTCTAAAGCCAGCAAGAGAAAGACAAAGAGTCATATACATACACAAGGGAATCACCATAGGAGTATCAACTAATTTCTTTGTGGAAACATTACAGGCTAGAGGGAGTTGCATGATATATTCAAAGTGCTGAAAAGGGAAAACCTGCAACCTATGATACTCCATCCAACAGATTTATCATTTAGAATGGAAGGAAAGATAAATAACTTCTCAGCCAAGCAAAAACTAAAAGAAATCAACAATACTAAACCATCCTAAAGGAAATGTTGAAGGGTCTTTGCTAAATGGAAAAGAGTAAGAACATATAGGAAAGGAAAATTCCTGACAGGAAAGGCAAATACATAGCAAATCTGAAGATCATTTAAATAAGCCAGTGCATAGACTAAAAGACAAAAAATTATAAAAGCAACTATAACTATAATAAACAGTAAAGGAACATACATGATGTAAAATATGATATCAAAACACAAAAATGTGGGGGAGTGGAGTAAAAAATGGAGCTTTTAGAATGTGTTTGAACTTAAATGACTATCCCAGTTTAAATTAAGTAGATATAACTATGGTCAATGTATATGAACTCAATGTAACCACAAATCAAGAACCTAGAATACATATACAAAAGCTAAAAAGAAAGGAACTCAAACATACTACAAAAGAAAATCATCAAAAAACAACAGTAGAAACAAAAAGAAGAAATGAACAGAAATTAACTACCAAAACAGCTGGAAGGCAACAATAAAATGGCAATAAGTACATATCTATCAATAATTACTTTAACTGTCAATGGACTAAATACATCAATCAAAAGACATAGGGTGGCTGGATTGGATTAGGAAAAAAAACTCTGATAGCTTCCTACAAGAGTCTTACTTTAAGGTAAAATACACACACAGACTGAAAGTGAGGGGATGGAAAAATATATTTCATGCCAATGGAAATGACAAGAAAGAGGGGCAGCAATACTCATATCAGACAAAATAGACTTTAAAATAAAGGCTATTGCAAAAGACAAAGAAGAGTATCATACAATGATAAATGGATCAATATAAGAAGAGGATATTAGATTCATTAACATATGTGCACCAAATACAGAATCACCTAAATATATAAAGCAATGCTAACAGGCATAAAAGGAGAAACTGACAATACAACAGTAGTAGGAGACTTTAACACCCAACTGACATCAAAGGACAGATCATCCAGACAGAAAAATCAAAAAGGAAACAGTAGACTTAAATGACACAATAGACCTGCTGGACTTAATATCTACAGGACATTGCATCCCAAAACAGCAGAATACACATTCTTTTCTAGTGCACATGAAATGTACAGGATAGATTACATACTAGGTCACAAAACAAGCCTCAAAAAATTTAAGAGGATAGAAATTACAAAAAGCATTTTTCTGGCCCCAACAGTATTAAACAAAATCAACTGCAGAGAGAAAAACAAGAAAAAAACCAAAACAAGGAGAGTAAACAACATGCTACTAAATAGCCAATGGGTCAGTGATGAAATCAAAGAAAAAAATCAGAAAATACCTTGAAACAAATGCAAATGGAAACAAATTGATCCAAAATCTGTGGAACACAGAAAAAATAGTTCTAAGAGGAAAGTTCATAGTGATACAAGCCTTCCTCAAGAAACAAAAAAAAAACTAAAATAAACAACCTAAACTACCACCTAAAAAAAGAATAGCAAACAAAGCCCAAAATCAGGAGAAGGAAGAAAATAGTAAAGATCAGAGAGGAAATAAATAAAATAGAGATAAAAAATAGAAAAGATCAATAAAACCAAGAGAAGAAGAAAACAGAAAGGACTCAAATAAACAAAACAAAAAAGGGAAGAGGAGGAAGAGCACCCAAGATGGCATAGTAGAAAGACCCTGAGCTCACCTCCTCTCATGAACACACCAAAATCACAATTATCTACAGAACAACCATTAGTGAAAAAGACTGGAGCATACCAGAAAAGATCCTCTACAACTAAAGACATAAAGAAGGAACCACAGGGAGAGTTCCCTGTTGGCCCAGTGGTTAAGAATCCAGCTCCCAATGCAGGGGATGATGGTTTGATCCCTGGTCAGGGAACTAAGATCCCACATGCTGTAGGGCAACTGAGCCCTCGGGTGGCAACTAGAGAGAAGCCCACATGCCACAACTAAGACCCAATGCAGTCATAAGAAAATAAATAAATAAATAAATAAATAAATAAATAAATAAATAAATATTAAAAAAGAAAAAAGAAGGAACCACAATGAGATGGGTAGGAGGGGCAAATTCACAATGTAATCAAACCCCATACCCCTCGGGTGGGCAACCCACAATCTGGAGAATAACTATATTGCAGGGTTCTCCTACAGGAGTGAGAATTCTAAGCCTCACATGGGGTTCCCTAGCCCAGGGGTCCTGCACCAGGAAGACAATTGCCAAAAGCATTTGGCTTTGAAGGCTAGCAGGGCTTAATTTCAGGAGCCCAATAGGACTGGGAAAATCAGAGACTTCATTCTTAAGGGGTGCACACAGAATCTTACATGCACCAGGACTGAGGGTAATAGAAGTAATTTGATAGGAGCCTGGGCCAGATATAACTGCTCATCTTTGAGAGTCTCCTGGAGAGGTGGGGGGATAAAACTCACCTTGGGGACACAAACTAGTGGCAGCCAGATTTGGGAACATACTACCTTGTGAACACTGTTCCTGGCAGCTGCCAACTTGATTCATTAGTGTGAAGACCTAGCCCCACCCAACAGCCTGTAGAGGCCAGTGCTGGGACACCTCAGGCCAAACAACTAACTGGGCAGGGACACAGGCCCACCTGTCAGCAGAAAGGCTGTCTAAAATCTCACTGAGCCCATGGCTGCCTCTAGACATGCCCCTAGATGCAGCTCTGCCCACCAGAGAGCCAAGACTCAGCTCCACCTACAGGTGGACAGGCACCAGAGCCTCTGTCTAGGAAGACCGCACTAGCCTCTAGACCAGCCTCATTCACCAGAGGGCAGACACTAGACATGAGAAAACTATGATCCCACAGTGTTCAGAACCAGACTGCTCACATCAAGCCAGACCCTACCCAAGAACCATTTGGGCCCTGGCCCTGTTCAATAGCATGCCAACATAAGCTTCAGGACACCCCAGACCCCACACACAACTGTGTCAGGAACTGGCCCCCTTCAACCAGTAACCTGAAACAAGATCTGGGATCCCTTTGTCCTGTAGCCAGACTCCAAGAACTGGTTCTGTCTGCCAGTAGTCCAGCACTAATCCTATGACCTGGCTTGACTTGCTGGTTGTTGGGCAATAGCCCTGGAGTCTTTGGGAGCTTGAGTCCACCCACCAGTGAGTCAGCACTAACCCTGGGGCCCCATAGGTTTCTGCAGCCAGCCACTTCATGACCTGGCCCTGCTAAACAGCAGTCAGCAGCATCCACACAAGGCAAGGCTTGGAAATCAACTGGGCTAGAAGCCAACCAACCCTACCAGACTGTACATATAGCCCAGCACAACAGAAGGACCCTCACAGCCCTTTTAGAAGAATCCCTAGAGCATAGAGCTTGTGTGACAAGAGGGAAGTGCACTGCTGGGACACATAGAACATCTCCTACAGAAGGCCACTTCTCCAAAGTTGAGAAATATAACCAACCTACCACATACATAAAAATACAAATAGCAACTTATACAAAATGAGGTGGCAGAGGAACATGTTCCAGGTGAAGGAATAGGATCAAAACTCAGAAGGAGAAATAAGTGAAGTGGAGATAGGCAATCTACCTGAGAAAGAGTTTAGAGCAATGACTGTAAAGATTATCAAAGAACTTGGGAGAAGAATAGATACACAGAGCAAGAAGTTAGAATTTTTTAGCAAAGAGTTAGAAAATATAATAAACAACCAAACAGACATGAAAAATATAATAATTGAAATGAAAAATACACTAGATGGAATCAATACTAGATTAAATGATACAGAGGAATGGACCAGTGAGCAGGAAGACAGAATAGTGGTAATCATTGCCACTGAATAGAAAAAAAAAGAATGAAATTAGGAAAGTTTATGAGTCCTCTGAGACAACACCAAGTACACTAATTTTCACATTATAGGGGTCTCAGAAGGAGAAGAGAGAGTGAAAGGGACTGAGAATATTCTTCCCAAATCTAAGAAATGAAGCAGTCACTCAAGTCCAGGAAGTGCAGAGTCCCATACATTAGGAACTCTACAAGGACCACACCAAGACACAGTGTAATTAAATAACAAAAATTAAAGATAAGGAGACACTATGAAAAACAGCAAGGGATAAGAAACAAATAACATATAAGGCTATCAGCTGAATTTTCAGGAGAAATTCTGCAGGCCAGAAGTGAGTGACACAATATATTTAAAGTGACTAAAGGGGAAAATCTATAGACAAAAACTTGCTACCAGCAAGGCTCTTGTTCAGATTTGATGGAGAAATCAAAAGGTTTACTAACAAGAAAAAGATGAGAGTTCAGCGTCATCAAACCAGCTTTACAACAAATGTCAAAGGAATTGCTCTAGCCAAAAAAGAAAAGGCCAGAACCAGAAACAAGAAAATTATGAAATGAAAAAGCTCACTGGTAAAGACAAACATATATTAAGGGTAGTAAATCATCCACTCACAAAGCCAGTAGGGAGGTTAAAAGACAAAAGTAATAAAATCATCTATATCCACAATAAGCAGTTAAAGGGTACATAAGATAATTAGATGTAAAATATGATATCAAAAAGCATAATTGTGAGGGGCTGAAAGTACAACTGCATGTTTTTTGAAATACATTTGAAATTAAGAAAGCAACAACTTAAAAAATAATCACATGTATAAAAGCACACTGGTATACAAAAACCTCATGGTAACCACAAACCAAAAATTGATAATAGATGTACACACAAAAAAAGGAAAAGGAATCCAAACATTAACACTAAAGATAGTCATAAAATCATAAGAGAAAAGAAGAAGAAAGGAGCAGAAAAGATCTACAGAAACATATGCAAAATAATTAACAAAATGGCAATAAGAACATACATATTAATAATTACCTTCAATGTAAAAGAACTAAATGCTCCAACCAAAAGACATAGAGTGACTGAATGAATACAAAAACAAGACCTGTATATATGCTGCTTATAAGATACTCACTTCAGATCTAGAGACATCTACAAAATGAAAGGGGTAGAAAAAGGTATTTCACACAAATGGAAACCAAAAGACACCAAGAGTAGCAATACCTATATCAGACAAAATTTACTTTAAAATAAAGACTGTTAGAAGAGACAGAGAAGGACACTACATAATGATCAAGGGGTCAATCCAAGAAGATATAACAATTGTTCATATATATGCACACAATATAAGAGCACATCAATATATAAGGCAAATGCTAACAGCCATAAAAGTTGAAATCAACTGTAATACAATAATAGTAGAAGACTTTAATACCCCACTTATATCAATGGACAGATCATCCAGAGAGAAAATCAATAAGGAAACACAGGCCTTAAATAACACATTAGAACAAATGGACTTAATTGATATATAGAGAGCTTTCTATCTGAAAGCAGTAAAATACACACTTTTTAAAATACATATGGAACATTGTCTAGGATAGATCACATACTAGGCCACAAAAGGAGCCTTGATAAATTTATGAAAATTGAAATTATATCAAACATCTTTTTTGACCACAATGCTATGAGACTAAAAATCAACTACAAGAAAAAAAACTGCAGAAAACACAAACACATGGAGGCTAAAAAATATGTCACTAAACAACAAATAGATCACTTAAGAAAGCAAAGGGGAAATAAAAAAATACCTAGAGACAAATGAAAATGAAAACAAGATGATCCAAAACCTATGGGACACAGCAAAAGCAGTTCTAAAAGGGAAGTTTATAGTGAAAAAAGCCTACCTCAGGAAAAAAGAAAAATCTCAAATAAAAACCTAAATTTACACCTAAAGCAACTAGAGAAAGAAGAAGAAACAAAACCCAAAGTTAGTAGAAGGAAAGAAATCATAAAGATCAGAGCAGAAATAAAGAAAATAGAGACTAAAAAAAGAAAAAGAAAATTTCAATGAAACTGAAAGCTGGTTCTTTGAAAAGATAAACAAAATTTATGAACCTTTAACCAGACTTATCAAGAAAAAAGGGAGAGTGACCAAATCAATAAAATCAGAAATGAAAAAGCACAACTTACAACTGGCATGACAGAAATACAAAGGATCATGAGACTACTATAAGTAGCTATACACCAATAAAACAGACAACCAAGAAGACATGGACAAATTCTTAGAAAGTTACAAGCTCCTAAGACTGAACCAGGAAGAAATAGAAAATGTGAATTGACCTATTACCAGTAATAAAATTGAATCAGTAATTTTAAAACTCCCAGCAAACAAAAGTCCAGAACGAGACGGCTTCACAGGTGAATTCTACCAAACTTTTAGAGAACAGTTAACACCTAAACTTCTCAAACTATTTCAAAAAACTGCAGAGGAAGGAATACTTCCAAACTCATTCTATGAGGCCACCAACACCCTGATACCAAAACCAGACAAAGATATCACAAAAAAAGAAAACTACAGGCCAATATCACTGATGAATAATGATGCAAAAATACTCAACAAAATATTAGCAAACCAAAACCAGCAGTAGATTAAAAGGATCATATGCCATAATCAAGTGGGATTTATAACAGGAATGTAAGAATATTCTGATATCCACAAATCAATCAATGTGATACACCACATTAACATAATGAAAAATAAAAACCATATGATCATCTCAATAGATGCAGAAGCTTTTGATAAAATTCCACATCCATTTATGACAAAAACTCTCCAGAAAGTGGGTATAGAGGGAACATACCTCAATATAACAAAGGCTATATGTGAAAAACTCACAACTAATATCATCCTCAATGGGGGAAAGCTGAAAGCATTTCTTCTAAGATCAGGAACAAGACAAGGATGTCCATTCTCACCCCTTTTATTCAACATAGTTTTGGAAGGCTTGCCAGAGCAATCAAAGAAGAAAAAGAAATAAAAGGAAGTCAAATTAGAAACAGAGAAGAAAAACTGCCACTGTTTGGAGATGACATGATACTCAACATCAAATATCCTAAAGATGTTACCAAAAAACTACTAGAGCTCATTGATGAATTCAGTAAAGTTGCAGGATACAAAATTATTGTTCAGAAATCTTTGCAATTCTATACACAAACAATGAAATATCAGAAAGAAATTAAGGAAACCACTCATTTTACCATTGCATCAAAAAGAATAAAATACATAGGAATAAACCTACCTAAGGAGGCAAAAAAAACTGTTCTCTGAAAACTATAAGACACTAATGATAGAAATTGAAGATGAGACAAACAGATGGAAATATATACAGTGAAACCTTGGATTGTGAGTAACTTGTTCTGTGAGTGTTCTGTAAGATGAACAAACATTTCCAATAAATTTTAACTTGATAAACCAGTGATGTCTTGCAATAAGAGTAGTACATGATGCCAAATGTCACATGATCATAACTGAGCCAATGATTCTTCTGTCTCTCTTGCTGCAGGATTGTGGGTGTTTGTCTCCCATGCTCGGATGCTCAGTCTCAGGCTGTGGTGTTTGGCAGAAATCAGTGATTTTTCAGAATGTTGGAAGGTGCTCACAACTGGCACTAGTGTATTTTTTGTCACTTCAAAGCACCTATGGACAGCCCTTTGCTTTTCCATACAAGAGTAAGCTTAGGAATCCTTTGCTTCATTCTATATCAGTCTGCCTGCAGATATAAACCCTTTCCTCTGCTGTCTTATTTCCAGTTACATTAATTACAGTATATGACAAGAGTTTATTAATACTGTACTGTAGTCAACATCTGTGCGAGCATATACAATGGCCCCCATGCAGAAAAAGGTTGAAAAGAAAGGCAGTAAGAAGAAGGAGATGATTACAGTGGAAGTTAAGAAGGAAATCATCAAGAAGTACAAACGAGGTATGTGAGTGTCTGAAATTGCAAGATTTTATGCTTACATCAACCATTTGCACAATATTAAAGAAGAAAGAAGAAATAAGGGGGCTAGATGAAGCAAAAGGAGTCATGAGAATATCAAAGCAATGGCCACGTGTTCTGGAAGATGGAGAAAAGTTGCTTCTGGTTTGGATAAACAAGAAGCAACTAGCAGGTTATACTGTGCCCCAGAACTTTATCTGCGAGAAGGCAAAGGCCTTGTACACTGACCTCATAAGTAAACTGCCAGATAGGTCAACAGAAAGTGAAGAAGGCATCAAGGCAAACAGGGGATGGTTTGATAACTTTAAGAGGAGAAGTGGCATCCATAGTGTTGTGAGGAGCGGAGAGGCTGCAAGTTTGGATGCTAAGGCAGCTGAGTCATTCGCTACCAAGTTCCAGAAGCTCATGGTTTCCGAGTGTTGCCTGCTGGAGCAAGTTTTTAACTGCAATGATATGGGGCTTTATTGGAAAAAAATGCCAAGGAGGAACTACATTACAGAAGAAGAAAATGCAATGCCCAGTCACAAGACCATGAAAGACCATTTCACCCTCTTGTTTTGTGCTAATGCAAGCAGGGATTTCAAAGTCAAGTCCTTGCTCATGTATCATTCCAAGAACGCACAAGCCTTCAAGAAATGCAAGGTGCAAAAGAGCCAGTTAAATGTTATGTGGAGGTCCAACAGCAAGGCTTGGGTCACTTGTATCTTGTTTGTTGTGTGGATCAATGAAGTCTTCAGTCCTGCAGTGAAGAAATACCTTTTAGAAAGAATCTGCCACTCAAAACCTTGATGGTTATGGATAATGCCCCTGCTCATCCTCCAGGCTTTGAGGATGACTTACTGGAGGAATTTAAGTTCATTAAGGTCAAGTTCCTTCCTCCCAACACCACTCCAATCCTCCAGCCCACGGATCAGCCGGTCATTTTGAACTTTAAAAAGCTATACACAAAAGCACTATTTCAGCAAATCTTCAAAGCGACTGAAGGAACAAACCTTACCCTCCAAGAGTTTTGGAAAAATCATTTCCACATCATGAACTGCCTCAAGATCATCAATAAAGCCTGGGATGGGGTCACCAAGAGAACCCTCAATTGTGCTTGGAGAAAACTGTGGCCTGATTGTTTTCTTGGACATGACTTAGAGGGGCTTGCTCATGAGCAGGAGCCACCAGTTATCAATGAAATTGTGTCCTTGGGGAAGACCATGGGGCTGGAGGTGAATGAGGACTACATCCAAGAGCTGGTGGAGGAACATGACGAGAGCTGACCACCAACAAACTGATGGATCTGCATCATGAGCAACAACAAGAGGTTATGAAGGAGATCTTGTCTGCATAGGAGGAGGAGAAAAAGGCAGAGGAATCCCTCACTTCAAATGAGATTAGGGAGATGTGTAAAACGTGGGAAACAGTGCAAAATTTTGTAGAAAAGCACCATCTGAATAAGGTTGCAGCAGTGTGAACAATGAATCTACTTAACAACAATGCAATGTCACATTTCCACAAATTCCTCAAAAGGAGGCAAAAGCAAGTGTCATTGGATAGGTTCCTTGTTAAGTTTGCATGAAAAGAAAAAGATTCCATTGAGCCAATAGATAGCAGTGATTCCGTTAGTGATAGTGAAAGTCGTCCTACACAATAACCCTCCTCTTATCTCCCTCACAACAGCCACAAAGGTTTTAAAAAGTAAATACAGGTTAATTTGTTTATTTTTTTCTTTATATTTTGTATTTTCTTTATTACTTTGTATTACAGTATTGTAATCATTTTTGTATGAATATTTTTGGGTTTTGGAATGAATCATCTGAGTTTCCATTATTTCTTACTGGGAAATTCACTTTGATATACAAGTGCTTTGGATTACAAGTATGTTTCCAGAACAAATTATGCTCCCAAACCAAGGTTTTACTGTACTGTGTTCTTGGATTGGGAGAATCAATACTGTTAAAATGACCATACTACCCAAGGCAATCAACAGATTTAATGCAATCCCTATCAAAATAACAATGGCATTTTTCACAGAACTAGAACAAATAATTTTTAAATTTGAATGGAAACACAAAAGACCCCAAATACCAAAACAATCTTGAGAAAGAAGAGCAGAGCTGGAGGAATCATACATCCAGACTTAAGACTATACTACAAAGCTACAGTAATCAAAACAGTATAGTACTGGCACAAAAACAGACACATAGATCAATGGAATAGGATAGAGATCCCAGAAATAAATCCACTCACTTATGGTCAATTAATATATGACAAAACAGGCAACAATATACAATAGATATAAGACAGTCTCTTTCACAAGTGGTGGTGGAAAATTTGGATAGCTACATGTAAAAGAGTGAAATTGGAACATTTTCTGACATCATATACAAAAATAAACTCAAATGGTTAAAGACCTAAATGTAAGATCAGATACTGTGAAACTTCTAGAGGAAAACATAGGCAAAACATTCTTTGATCTAAATTGCAGTAACATTTTTTTGGATCCATCTCCTAAAGTAAAGGAAATAAAAGCACAAATAAACAAACGAGACCTAATTATACTTAAAAGCTTTTGCACAGCAAAGGAAACCATAAACAAAAAGAAAAGGTAACCTACTGAATGGGAGAAGATATTTGAAAATGATATGACCAATGAGGGGTTAATATCCAACATATATAAACAGGTCATACAACTCAACACGAAAACAAACAAACAAAAACAATCCAATTTAAAAATGGGCATAAACTATACTCCAATAAAAATTTTTAAAAAGCAATAAAAAATGAACAGAACTAAATAGACATTTTCCAAAGAGGAAATGCAGATGACCAACAGACACATGAAAAGATGTTCAACATTGCTAACTATCAGGGAAATGCAAATCAAGACCACAATGAGCTATCACCTGACACTTGTCAGAATGTCTATCATCAAAAAGAGCACAAATAACAAATATTGGTGAGGATGTAGAGAAAAGGGAACACTCATACCCTGTTGGTGGGAATGTAAATTGGTGCAGCCACTATGGAAAACAGTACGGAGGTTTCTCAAAAAACTAAAATTAGAGCTACCATATGACCTGACAATTCCACTCCGGGGTACATACCTGAAAAAAACAAAAACATTAATTGGAAAAGATACATGCGCCCCAATGTTCATAGCAGTATTATTTACAATTGCCAACATATGGAAGCAAACTAAATGTCCATCAACAGATGAATGGATAAAGACAATGTGATATATATATATATATATATATATATATATATATATATATACACACACACACAATGGAATACAGCTCAGGCATAAAAAAAAATGACATTCTGCCATTTGCAGCAACATGGTATTAAGTTGCAGAGCTGGGAGTCAAACCAATGGAGTCCAGCTTCAAAGTCTATATCTTAATTGCCTTACCTAGTCACTGTTGGTTCAGCTATTAAAAAAGATGACTATCATGAAATTCTAAATATTCTCTGAAGAAAATACTAGGCCTGAAGCAAATGTTGAAAGTTATTACACTTACTTAACATCATTAGTTGACTTCATTGAGGTGTAATATAAAGGGAATTGAAAAGATTATTTCTATCCTCAAAATATCAATATATATTTTCCTTGATTCTTAGGAAATCATAATTAGAGAATCATAACATTGCCACAGATTTCTTGTGCTTTATTATAAGGTGAGTATTCTTGAAGATAACAAAACATTGATTTTAACTTCGTATTCTGTTACAATTCCATAAAACCCTCTCCTGAGTTTGGGGTTTGATTAAGAATGTGAAGAGCTGTAGATCATTTTGATAGAGCAGGCAACTGAAGGAAAGAGTGAGAATAACATTGGGTAGGAAAAAGGAAGAAAAAATAAGTTGGGGATTTCCAGAAGTCTTTCACTATTCAACAATTTATCCTGGATAGAACCACCTTTGAAGAAGTTACTTTTTTACTTAAAAATGGCAAGTGCACTTTTTGTCACAAATATTGCAAATTCAATGCTTGATAAAAACAATTGAAGCTAGATTATAACTAGAATTACCAGGAGTTGCTAACGATGCTTGAAATGACAACTACAGAAAGTATACAATTTGTTTCTGAACACTATTTGCTCTCCACAACCTGCCTTTAACCTATGATGCATCTTTCGTAAATCCTAGAAAAGTGTGCAATATGCACACAGTATTCATATGGCAGTCACACTTCAGCCAGTCACAGTTTTGCCAAGCTAATCTTCACTCAAATATTCAAAGATCTTCCCAGGCATTAAGTCACCATTCTCCACAATAACAATGGGTGAGCTAACCTTCCCAGGGTACAGATGGAATGATGGAGACTCTGACAGGCTCTGACCTAAATGTTTCTGGCCAGAACACAATGGGAAAATTTTCCTGAAAATAAATGTAACTTTAAAAATTAAGTGAAGGGGACTTCCCTGGTGGTACAGTGGTTAAGAATCTGCCTGCCAATGCAGGGGACACGGGTTCAATCCCTGCTCCAGGAAGATCCCACATGCTGTGGAGCAACTAAGGCCGTGTGCCACAACTGATGAGCCTGTGCTCTAGAGCCCATGAGCCACAACTATTGAGCTCACGTGCCACAACTATTGAGCCCACGTGCCACAACTACTGAAGCCCGTGCACCTAGAGCCCGTGCTCCACAACAAGAGAAGCCACCACAATGAGAAGCCCGAGCACCACAACAAAGAGTAGCCCCCACTCGCCGCAGCTAGAGAAAGCCCACGTGCAGCAACAAAGACCCAATGCAGTCAAAAATGAATGAATGAATGAATGAACAAACCTTGGGGCATGTGTTGTTTAAATAAAAAATTAAGTGAAAAAGTAGTTTCAGATAGCTGAAAAGAGTTTAGGATATTTAAGAAACCACCTATACTCAGCTCTCCATCTTAACATTTTTTACTTATTATAATAGAAAACCTGAAAAAAATAAGGTATAAGAAAATAATTAGAATCAAGAGCCAACAGTGCAAAGGGAAAAGGAAAACAGAGATTTAAACCTTCCTAGAATCCTGTGGGACAATCAGGTAAAGAAAAAAAGTATGAGAAGATCTTAAATTGTATATGCCAATAGTTTCAGTATAGTAAAAGAATAATAATAGGCCATATTGTTTCAAGAGATGTTATCCAAGCAAGTTACATAGAAGATTGTTTCTGGCACAACAAATGGCTTATGCAAACCTTAGGAAAAATTGGAGTGTATGAAGTATAGAATTCTTTTTAAATAGCCAGTTTATTAAAAACTGAGCAAAGCAAAACTTTCAACACTACCCCTAAAATACAGAGGAGAGTAAGAAAGATGCATTTTTTTCCCCACGTAACTTAAAGTTTGGAGGAAGAGTACTTAAATTTGTCAGTTCCATTCAACATGCATTTGAGCATCCCCATATACCTTGCAGCATAGGTTAGGCAACTTGGAAATTCCTTGTGTTTAGCTGTTTCCCCTAGAAAACACATATGGGATAAAATCCAAAGGTGATATGTGAAGAGTGAAACAATATAGAAAACAATGAAGAACCAAAAGTAGAGGTTCAGAAAACTCTGTGCAGTGACATCAGCAAAGTTATTTTGGACTGGCTATGCAGAGAACAGGAGGTATCTTCCAGGTTCCATTGTGGCTGGAGGATGCATTGAGGTTGGCCCAAGCCCAGAATGTCAGATGAGTAACATGAGACTGGAACGCCATGTTTAACTTTTTTGGGGGAAACAGAGGTTTGTATAGAATTTGAAACAAATCATGGTAATGAAAGAACAAAACCAAAGGGACATCAGTGCAGTTATGGAAAGAGTGCTGTACCAAGGTTGGGGAAATGTGGGTCCTACCCTTCATGTAGCCACTACTACACTGTGTGATTCTAACGCAAGGACTTAACCAATTGGGGTGGGAGTGGTGTCACAGTTTCCTCATCTATAACATAAAGGCATAGAGCTAATTGGGCTTGAGAGCTTCCTTCTCACTTATAAGAGTGCTTGTTCTCAGCTACATTTAATTCTCAGCTGCAATAATCACTTTACACTAAATTCTGCTTATTTATGTTGATACCTGAATGCCAAATTTATGCAGACTGGGTAAAAAAAAATAGCTGGTAGTTCTCTGAGTAGATTTCAAACAGATTAAAATATTCATCTCAACGGTTCTACAAAATGTAGGAGACTGCTGCTTCTTCAGGACGTCTATGTTCACTTTATGCATACCATAGAACAATCCACACTCTCTTATTACTGTCTGGTGATGTATATGTTTTCCAACATAGTATGAAATTCTCAATGGCAGGAGCTATGCTTTATGCATTTTTGTGAATTCACGATCAAAGTGTAGAGTTTGACTCCTAGTAATAGTTAATCGTTAAGATGGTAGTGATGACTACAATATGGCTAAATATTTTGAGTTATTAACACATCGCGGATACTTTTTAAAGTATTGTGCTATTTAATCTGCCCCCAGACCCTGTAAGATAGACATTATAATTACCCCCATTTCACAGAGGAGGAAACTGGAGCATATACAGAAGTTAAGCGAATTGCCCAAATTCACAAAACTGCTAGATCAGGCAGAAAGTACTCAAACCAAAGGCATTTGGCCCCAGAACTCATGCTTTTAAGTGCTTGAAGAGGCTTGATTGATGCTTGTTGAATAAATAAATGCAGCATATTTGTTACAAATGGGAAGGGCATCTAACCCAGGGTGGGAAGAGGTGAACTGGGGATGGCAGCCAGTAGAAAAAGTATGTCAGTCAGAGGCGAAGCCATTTAAAAAATGCATGGAGAGTAAAAGGGGCATGGTAGGGAAGAAGCAGCAAGCAGTTTGGAGTTGTTGGAGGGGATGGGTAGAAGGTTATTGCTGAAGAGATAAACCACGACCACATCATGGAGGGCCTTGTACCTTGTGAGTTGTCTGGGAAACCAGGACTATTGAAGGATCTGCCAAGTATAAGAATTCTTACGGGGACAATAAGACAAAATATTTGAAATTTTGTGAATCAAAGGCTGTTGTGAAAAATCTTAGCTATGCCCCAATAGTTGCCCACAAAACGTTTAAAAATGCTTCCTTTGACTTTGTTTCTTTGCTATTTCATCTGCCTCTGACATCCTTCCTCTTTCTATTTTTCCTTACTATTACTCTTGGGTTTTTGAAATGCAGCTCAAATGTTTTCTCTAAGATATTTCCTTTCTCTCCTTTTTCCCCCAGTTTCTGCCCTACATAGCACCCATGATATTTCATTGTAATTATTTGTTCACTTGCTTTTTCAGTCTTTTCTCCCTGGCTGTGGACACTTTGCAAGCCAGCATCATCCTTCATTCTCTTGTCTACCAGTTTTTGGAGCAAGATAAGGAGTAAGTAAATGCTGTTTAATGAATCGATTGTTAATCTGATTTTAATCAGTTTTTAATAATTGTTAAGCAAATTTTGAATTTACATTTGCTTCACTATGATATTTGTATATAATCTTCATATAAGATATTGAAAAGAACTTCCCTACATTATGTCTACCTCAACACTACCCTTTATGATATCAAAAGGTCTACACAGTACAAAATAAAAGTTCAACCGTAAGCAACTATATGGCAAGTGCATGGAGCATCCTAATTCACTTTCAACAATTTAGCACAGGAGAAAATAGCACAGCCATCTAAGCTTTACTGACCAGTCTCTTCTTTCTTCTTTTCCAATAAAGGCTCATTTCTTGTCAAAACACTGCAGTTTAAAAAACCACGCTTCTCTTCTTTTTTTATTCAGCTCCCAATGGAGTTTACTCCTTAGCTTGGTCAGTGAGAAATGTCTCCAAGGATTGGAATGATCTCAACTCATCCCCTATGGTCCTGATATCTCCCTGTGGTCATTCACAACCATTTCTCCAGGTTGTTATTTGTGTATTGTCCACATCATTTATTTGGTGTTCAACAAATATTTACTCTCACCGTGCTGAGAACTGGAGGTAAAAAGTGGATAAGATACCTACAGACACTACCCTCATAGAATGCACACTCTCTAGGGGAATTACAGACATAGATATGAGAAATACAGTGCCACAAGGGCAGAGACAAGGGCAGTTCACCCCATATTTATCTGTCAGGAAAAGTTCAAGCATCTGAATAATAAATTCAAACGAGTTAGGAAACAGGAAGGAATGAGACGATAGGTTTGGGAAAAAAATGTAAGCAAAAGCAACCAATGCTTGAAGGTTCAGAGGCAAGGCAGATAGATGTTGGCAAACTGAGAAACTGAGGATAGTTGCAATATCTAGAGCCCAGATGCAGTCAGAGTGACAAGAGTAGAGGCTCAAGAGGTAGCTAGGCCAGAATACACAGAGCTTCATACACCAAATTAAGGGATTTGATCTTTGCCTTATGGCAACCATACCACAGGATTTCAACTGGGTTTGACAGTTCAATTTTTGTTTAAGAAAAATCACTCTGGCCTCCCTACAGAGAAGGAATTAGAGAGGGACAAAACTGAGACAGAGATAGCAGTGAAGAGGTTATGGTAATAATACAAATCAAAAATTTTGATTCACTAAAGTTATGTCAAAAAGATGGACAAAATAGATCAAATATTTTGATATATATAATATACAGATATTTCATATACATAACACTCTGGAACTGGTGAATAATTGGGAGTGAAGAAGGAGGAAGAGAGGCTGGGGATGGTGTTCTGGACCCCAATAAAATCTCTCCTGTCTGGTTATGCCAGTCCAAGCTGAATCTTCTCCCTTCTGGGCTTCTAGAAACACCTCACATGCTTTCCTCATTTGGTTTGTGTGCTAAATTCCATGCTTTCACTATAGTTATCTGCTTATGCATACGGTGCTAATTCTGCCCTGGAAATCATAGGAAATATGATAAGGACTATGGTTGGATTTATTGGTATGCTTATTTTCTCTGTGCTAGGACATTTAAAAACCTCTCTTTGGTCTGGTTACTTCCACTGTGAAGCCAGCCCTCATTCCCCTGGCAGACATTCCTCCAAGTTCTTACTGCATTATGCACACCTCCTTCATTACAACATTTTACTGCAATTGTCTGAGTCCCCACTAGACTATAAGGTCTTAAGAAATGATTTCTTTTTATCTTTACATGGCCAGTGCCTACCAGAGTGCTGGAGAATATTTTGTAAACTTAATATGAATTCGTTGATTTAATACATTACTTCATTTCACTGGTATTGCCATTGCAGTTTAGAAAATCTTTTTTCCCGATACTGTGAGGAACTCTGCTAGAGCAAATAGCTGCTCTGTGTCTCTTAAGTCTATTAAGTATTTGTATTAATTTAAAATGAGAAAAACTATCATGGGAAATAATCCTAAATTGTTTCCCCAGCTATTTGTTGTGCATGTTGATGAAACCAATAATATGAAGGGCAATGAGTATGAGTAAGTTAATTTCCTAATGTACCACACACCAATCAGATGACTCTCAATGCAAGCCATTTATAATGTCTTTTGCTTTGTATTCAGCCATTGACAATCAGAAACTAAAGCTGAAATGCAATGATTCATTCAAAGTAGACCTGACATCCAAACCTTTCCCGAGGTGCTCATCTGCATAATTGTATGTGTTATTCATTTTCTCTCTCTCTCAGTCATTCCTCACTCTCTACCATGAAAATGCTATGTTAGTGCATTTGCCATCATGGCCCCCAAAGCCTAAAAACCAGAGCTGGGGGGAGAGACAACAACACAAATAAAAACACCTTGATAGCAGCATACGCAATTTTACGTCATATCCTACCAGGCTGGCCTTCCCATTTATGTCTGGGTGCTGGTTCTATCAAACTTCTGTCTTGTATCAATTTTTAGCAGCATGGATAATTTATTGCATCTAGGATGATAGAAAACCAGCTTTATACATCATTCAGCTTGCAAAAGATGTGTAGCTTCAGTTCCTTAATGGTGTCATTTTGGCTGAATGCTATTAACAGATTACCCCTGCCTAGGGCAGTGGAGCATGTGCAGCAGAAAGATAACCTTGTGTTCGTAATTTAATATTAACTGTTTTCTCCATAGTACCTCTTTCCAGTACATTAACAACAAACCAATATGGCCTTGTCCCCTGTGGTCGTATTCTTCAGCAAAAAAAATGGATTACATGATAGCAAGTTCCTGAAGATTTCCAATGAAGTATTACAAATCACTCAACGCTCACTCTGCAGAAATGAAAAATAAACAGGCTTAGATGCAATCAAATTTAATTCCTCCAATTTAGCTTTACCGCACTTCAAAGGGTGCTCTTATTAATGTCTTGGTGAACAAATTTAACAGTCATTTTTCCTTCTTCTTATACGAAAGCTTTCAGTTGTGTTCAACATATAGTGAGATCAAGAAACTGTTTTATTTTTTTTTAGCGACTACTCTGTCACAGTTTGATATAAAAGTGTAAGCCATTTACAGAAAACTCTTTATGGAATTTTTATCCTATTCCATTCCCGGGAGCTAAATTTATATCCTGCATTAGCTATCATAGCACTAGAGTATTAGTCTTCTCCCTTTGCAAGCAGTTCAGGGCAGTCAGAGGCCCTATCACTCTCCACCACTCACATCCACAGGCATTATGAGTTTATCTCATCTTCTGCAGCAAGTACCAGGCCCAATTCATTCCTTTAGGCTACTTTACTAATAACCTATTCCTTATCAGGGCCTCTCCACCTCAGCTTGTGATCAAAGACCCAATTAATGGAATGGAGAAAGGTGAAGCATTCAAATAATGGAGACAGCTGTTTTTCTCTGTTAGAGAAAATCCATTTGTATTGTTATCACACCCACAAGTTCTGCAGCTCCCATTTAATTGTCTCCCTCTATTTCTGTTGGTGATAAAAAAAAAAAAGTCACAATGAACTCCAAAGAGAATGGCAGAAACATCATCGTGTTTCAACTCAGTCTGGGAGTTATCAATTTGAAAGTGAAAATACAAGCAGATAAGGGGGAAAAATGTCCAACAAAGACCATATCAAAAAATTTTTTTAAGTTTTTTCAAGTAGCATTCTCTATTCATCATTCTGATTTTTTTGTTCCTTTTCTGCCCTCTACTGTATTGCCCAACTGTCTACCTCAGTAAAGCAGACGCTGATAATATCTTGAGTTCCACATCAATTGAAAAGTAATTAAAGGCAGAGAGTAATCATAATTGGTTGGTGGGGACTTTTTTTATGAGCTTCATGCACTTATGGGCCCAGGAACTGACTTGAAGTTGGATATTTCTCTACAAGTCACATCGTTTTCCCCTAAACTGGATTATTAAACAGTTTATTTTTCTGCCTTTAAATATTTTAAACATTTCCTGTGCTCAAGGACATGCATACTTTTCTTAACTGAGCCCCAACATGAAAAGATTATATCATTCCTAAACACAAAGTATGACCATGGCCTCATCATTCCTCTGCTGCTAAGAAATTGTACTTGTCTGCAAATGCTCTGTCCCTTCTGCTTGGTAATTGAGCAGAAAAGACCTCTTGGTTTTAGAGTTAATGCTGTGCTGCCTATATTTTCTCATAATAAAAGTCAGTCAATTTCAAAAGCTGGAAGAGAAACAAAGATAGTCCTTCCCTCTTTGTGTGGAACATATTTCCTTGTAAGGGTCTAAATCCAGGATTGTTTTTGCTTTTGTCAAATAAGAAGAGAAACATGTACATTGGTTTTTTTCTCTCCTCAGGGGAATTCTCTTGGAAAGCAAGAATGAGAATCACATATTTGAATTCCTGCCTGAACACATATAACTAGCAAAATAAACATGTATAAAGCTACAGTATATGAAATGAATAGAGACAGCAAAATTTTAAAGGACTGTTCTCCCAGGCTGATAGCTCACAGGAGATTCTAGCACGTGTGTGAGACTGAGTGGGAAAGGAAGCATTATGTATTTGCATGTAAGATGAACATATAAAAGAAGATTTTATGAAATAAAAAGTATGGACTGGTAAACAGGTCAGGTTTTTCCATCATTTTTCCTTGACTTCAGCCTTTAGAAGAAAAACTTTTTCTTGGCTTTTTACTTCTGTATTAGAATAAAGCAAACATTCTTTCATTTGCATGTCATAGATCTTTATAACCTTTTCTTAATATTGAACCTAGAGCAAATAAATACAAAATTAAAAACAAATCACCTTTTGCAAGAACACATAAAATTGTGAAAAGCAGAACCATCAATAATTTCCCTTACACAGCATTGTAAAGCAACTATACTCCAATGAAAATTAATAAAAATAAATAAAATAAAAATAATCTCCCTTAGGCATACTAAAAATAGAGAGACACTGTTGGTGTTAATGGAGTAGAAAAAAAAAACAAATTATGAAATGTGTCTTTAATCCTTCAGTCACAAAAAGAAAGATGTATAAACCTTTTAGTTTTTAGTGTATTTTAACTTTATCTATGTAAACACAATAACATAGTCTTATAGTAACTTTTCTTAAACAATTCCAGAATTGTGGGGTAAAAATTCCTTTTTTTTTTCTAATATAGGGACTTAGGATATCCTGGATTATATTGTGCTAACAATCAACCACATAAATCTCAGTGGTTTAAAACATTTATTTCTCATTCACACTGTATCCAATAGGGATCAGCAGGGTGCACTGTCATCACAGATGTTCAGGGACACAAAATGACAAAGGTTCCATCACCTTATGTTGCCACATTTCCCACACAGTGCTTCAGAACCTACCAAGGCAGGGGTTAAAGCATGAAGAGCATGCTCACCAACCATTACATACTTTGGCCTAGAAGTGATCTTCCTCACTTCCACCCAAATTTCGCTGACCAAAGCAAGTCAGAAGGCCAGACCCAATTCCAGGGGTGTATATTCCCAGGAGATCCAGGAATCTTGGTGAGCACTAATGTCTACCATAGGAACTATTTGTATTTTTTCCAATGTTTAATAAAGGGGAGGATATTTAAGGTAATGAATATTCTTTGTATAACCGCCTGTTATAGAAGATGTTATAATAATATGAGGTATGGGAATCACATTCCAAGTTTGCTTTATTTTTTTGAGAGTTGTTTTATATATATATATATATATATATATATAGTATAAAAAACAAGATCCTACCAAAAGTATAACTTAGTCTGTAATATAGAAAAAGTCTTTATGCTGGAATTTCACCTCATTTTATAGTACAAAGATCTTCAGGGCATATATGTAGAACTTTCCTGATTCAAATCTGGTAGTTTTACTGAATAAAAGCATTTTTATGCCCTCTCTGATTTGTAATTAGATTACAGTGACCCCTGAGCAACATGAGTTTGAACCACGTGTCCACTTATATGCGGGTTTTTTTCAATAAATGCACTACTACCTGATCCATGGTGGATATGGAAGCCCAGATAGGAACTGGTGACTCAGCGGGCTGAGTGTGGGATTTGAGCATCCACAGATTTTGTTATCCCCTGCGGGTCCTAGAACGACAGATACTGAGGGAAGACTATATATCATCTTGCTAAATAGCTTCTAGGATAGAGTATTCTTGCACAGAGTATTTAAATCTGTATTATTTTTCTTCCTCCCTTCTGCCATTCATTCATTTACCCATTCCTTCATATTTATTCCATAAATATGATTTATAACATCTCACTAATTTTTCATATTGAAGGACTAGAAAGAAAGGTTCTTAGTCCTCAAGAAACTCAGTTTAGGGAAGGAGTCAAAATATAAATTACATCTATAACATGAGGAGAGAAGAAGGGAGCCATTAATTTTTTTAATAACCTACTACTACTAATAGCTAAAAATTGTAAACATTTAATATCAGGCACAACTTTGTGCTACTCACTTTATTTTTATTAAAAAGCAGACAGCAACTTGATTACCTTGAGAAAATATGTGTAACCACCTCTTCCAACTTAGGAGGTGTTCTTCCTTTTTCTCTGGATTGCTCTACATCCAAGTACCTATCTAAGGTTCCCTCACTTACTGCCAACACCACTGCTCACAGGGTTTGCCTTCAGTGCTTGTCTTCCTTGACTTTGTAAATATCTTCTGTTTCTCTACTCTTCCAGTACTCTACTCTAGGATCTTCTTTCTTCAGTCCCATTATGAGCTCTGAGCTCTAAAGTTTATTAAAACTTTGCGCTATTTGACTATTATACCCATAAAAAGTGTCTCAATGCACTGACCAGACTTGATAACAATCCTGGTTGTCTGGGAAGCCAAAAGTCCTTTGTCTTTTATTCACACCATGGCATAACACTCAATCATGACCTCATACCTAAGTTGTATATTGTGCTTCATGTTGTCTAAATCTGCACTTGAATATGTGAAATTCTGTGTGTTAAATCAGCCCCAATGATCTTCCCCAAAATTGGAGTTTTCCCTCAAAATTCTTATTTTTGCTAATGCCACATCCAGGGCATAAAACTTTTGACTCACTTCTTTACCTCCAAGTCAATCACCAAACACTCTGAGATCCTTCCTATAAAATACACCCTTGACTTTCCTTCCCTCTGCCATTACTCCCGTCCAGACTTTATTACTTAACTTTTATAGTCCTACAAAGGCATGTTAACAGTGTGTTAAGATGACTTCTCATCTGTCTTGCTTCTAACCACTTAATCCACTACTGCAACTCAATTTTCCTAAAAGGAAGGTATAGAATATATATATATATATAATATTGTTCCCTTTTCAAACAATTGTGATGGTTAGTTTTATGTGTCGACTTGACTGGGCCACAGGATGTCCAGATAACTGGTTAAATGTGTGTCTGACTGTGTCTCTGAGAATGTTTCTGGAAGAGATTAGCATTTGAATCAGTAAATTGAATAAGGCAGATATATCACCCCAGTGTGGTGGGCAACATCCAATCTGTTGAGGGCCTACACAGAACAAAAAGGTGGAGGAAGGTTAAATTGGCTCTCTCTGCCTGAATTTAAGCTGAGACATTGGTCTGCTCTTGACCTTGGACTAAAACTTACACTATTAGCACTTTTGGTTCTCTTGGACTAGAATTTACACCATCAGCTTTCCTGGGTCTCTACCTTTCAGACAGCATTTTATGGGACTCCTCAGCTTCTATAATCACATAAGCCATTTCCTTATAATAAACCTCATTATGTTTTATTTATATATATAATATTATGGATATAGATTAGATATAGATATATAAATATAGGTAGGTTCTATTTCTCCAGATAACTCTTACTAATACAACTGACAAAAATTCCTCATTTTCTACAGTTAAGATCAATGCCTATGCCCAGATTTTAAGGCATTCCATAATCTGGCACATCTAATGCTCCCTCCATCCTCTCTCTCCCAGCTATCCAGACTTTACAATACACAAATCCTCTGCTCCATTTGAGTTCTCAGGTTGTTATAGAAATGGAGCCCATGCTTATTTCAGTCTACAAGTCACTGCTCATGATGTTTAATGAATTGAAAAATCCTACCTAGTCTAATATATAGCTCAAATTCTATTTCTTCCAAGAAATCGTCTCTACACTTCAATTCATATTTGTTTCTCCTGCACCACTTGTAGACTGTACTACTCACTGTGGTCCAGGCAATACATTGGTGCTTTGTTATTTAACTCCTCATTCTCCTATTATCTCCACGTAAGCATGTCTCATCTTTCCTATTGTTCTATATGCTTCAAGTGAACTTTCGACCATACCTCCCATTTCTTTTCTACCTTTTACAATAGCTCACAAAATGCTTCACATATAAGGTACTTATTAAGTCCCTGTTGAATAGATGAGTAAAAATATCTAAGATCTTTTTCAGCACTTGACCCACATTCTCTCAGGTCATTATAAAGTCTGTTATTTTCAATTTTAGCCCAAGATTTTACCTTTAAATTGTTTTACAATCCTCTTGCATATTTTTCCTAAATAGCACTTAATGACACCATTTTTTTAATGTTAGATGAATGCATTAATTTAGAATAACAAATAACGGATCACAAGTACAGTGTGATTTTAAAAGGTCCTTATAGACAGTGCTAGTACCACTTATAACATTTTTAGGCAGGGAAATTCATTCCAAAGCACATATTAATGAGGGAACCAGTCTGTTCTAGATATAGCCAAAAGTTGAGTAAGTTTTTCCTATGGGATTGGCTCCAGGTATTTGGAGATTCAGAGCTTCAAAAACACCGCTCCGTTCAAATGGTAACAAGAGGAGCCTTCTCTACACACTGGTATAGCATTAAGCAGGCATTTGTTCATACAGAAAGTTGACAAGCCAGGGGACTGGGGGACGTGGACATTAAAGCCCATTTTGATCTTTGATCTAAAAAATAGGAATTTGTGTGCTCTAGTAATTATGTTCATCTTCATTCTACTCTGACTCAATTTTCCTTTTTTTCTTTTTGGTCTAGTTATTACATATAGTTATTTTGTCTCCTATTTCTAAGCAAAGTCTTTTTCTTTTGAAGAGACTGAATTTGTTCTAGAGAATTCTATACCTGTCATACGTTTCCACACATTTATCCAGGGACACGTGTATTAGAGATATCATGCATTTACAAATTGCCTGAATTTATCAAACAATATTGTGTCATGTGTATACACACATATGTCCATTCTATCTCAGCTGGTAACAGGTGCTGGGAGAGTTCCTTCCCATGTCTCTGGTGTCAACGATTCCACTCTCTGTTTTTCTGTTTAAAGATGCTTGAGCTCTGGGCAGGTAAAGTGATAGATTTCAACAAATCTCAGAGTCTGGACAAGCCTCACTTCTTCCAGATGATCTTCATCTGTCAATTGACAGGCATCTGTCAGTTTATGGTCCTTAGTGAGAAAACTGATCTTGTGGCTCATCAGTCCAGACCACATACAGAACTCACTCTAATGGAAATGGATAATCTGTTGCTGGTTTGACCCCATTCAACTCCTGACATAATGCATGGGCTAAGCTGGGCCATCTTTTGGTGCCATCTTTCAGATCCACCACTGGCCCATCTTGCACTTTTGAGAAAATTAGAGTAAGTACCCTTCCTCAAAACAGTTTCATTTCATCTGTCAGAAAATTGTCATAATATCCTGATTTTGTTAGAACAAGATGGTTTCCTGCTATCTCCAGAAAACTGTCATATCAAATACACAAATCTGTACTGTCTATCATGTGAATGGCACTCTGTTAGATGTGCCCCCTTGTGCACTCCATGCCTGCACATCAGTATGTGGAATGCCCTGTTGACCCTGATCACCCAACCCATCATCTCATTCCTCATCAACCATCTACAAAGTCCTATTCCATCCAACTCTTTTGTCTTTGATGAGTATTTTTGTCTTGTTCTTAATATGAATGGAAATTCTTTTAGTGTTTCTTCATCAAGCCTGATGCTGGCTTTTCATTTGAACTACCTGTATTTCATCATGAATTTGAAATAGCCATCTGGCCTATTTGTTTACAAGTCTTTTTAAAAAAATCAGAAATATGATTTTTTAAATCAGTAAAAGTGTACAAATCTGTATAACTACTTTGGGGGGCAATTTGGTGATATATATACCAAAAATTTAAGTATATATTCTTTAACCCAGCAATTCTAGTTCTAGATATTTAACCTACAGATATGCAGGTGTACAAAGATGTACACATAAGGATATTCAATACAGGAAGATACACCTAATAGAAGGTTGATTAAATAAATTGTGGTACATATCTATGATAAAATATTAAGCAGACCTTAAGAAGAATAAATTATAGCAATATGTGTAAATCAGAATAGATTTTTAAGATTCATTCATTTATTCATCCATTTATTATTTCAACAAATACTTATTGAGTACCTACTACATGATAGGCACTGTTCTAGGTATGGGCACAGTGAATAAACATGACCCCTGCCCCATGGAGATTATATAGTAGGAAAAAACATAAAATACATTAATAAATAATATATACTGATAAGTGCTAAAAGGAAAAATAATGTACAAGAGAATAGAGAGTCATGGAGGCAGTACTGGTTTAAATAGCATAATCACATTGTTTTCTATGAAATTTATACTGATGTAAACATCTACCTGTAAGTATCCCCATGACAATGTAAGCTCACTGACATGAAGGATTACAATTTTTTAAGTAATTGATAATTTTACATGTGCTGACTTTTGTTAATTTAATTTTCATCTTTAAAAAAAAGAGAAAAGCAGCTAAATTTTGACATTCACTGCTCTGTTTTACGTATTCTCCATGTCCTAAACCATAATGTGACCATATTCATGTTATATACTGGCTCACAAGATCCAATTATAAAATTTTCAGGAGTTTTGAAAGCCAGTTGTTAAACCATTGGTATCATGAAATTGACCATGGTAGAAATATTCACACCATGTAAGTTGACAAATGCTACAAATCAGGACTTTTTTTTTTAATAGAGCCAGTTTACTAGCACACTATTAGCTTAAGCAATCTCTTAAGTTACACAATAAGTAAGACAAATTATTGCCTCTGATAATTAGTTGAGGCATTTAAACTTCCACAAAGAGTTCAATTCTTCCTTCTAATTGCTCTGAAAGGGATTCAGCCCATAGTTAACCATGATGGTAGTGGTACTTTCCACAGAGTAGCAAAGAGATTAAAAGATCTTGATGCAGTACCTAGTTCCCTTTTGAAGAATTCATTCTCTCTCTCTCTCTGTCTCTCCATCTCTGTCTCTCTCTCTCTCTCTCTCTCTCTGCCATCATTGCTATTTAGGTATGTGTTACCTCTTTTGATTTTGCCTCTCAATCTCTTTTAGAATCAGGATGGGACCCAATGCAAAAAAATAAAATAAAATAAAGTAAAAATGGGCAAGACACTGAGTCTGCCTCTAATCTAGGCCAAAGGATCACTCAAGCACCCATCCAGGTCACGAGAAGAGGAGAGCAAACAGATATTGAGTCCCACTGCCCAGATTATCCTTATTACGGACTGAAAGTGTCTTCCAAAATTCATATGCTGAAATCCTGAACCCCAATATGTGAACCCCTCATGAATGGGCTTAGTGCCTTTATAAAAGAGATACCAGAGAGCTTTCTAGTCCTCTTTCTGCTATGTGAGGACACAGAGTGAAGATGGTCATTTAAGAACCAGGAAGGGGGCTCTCAGCAGACACTGACTCTTTCAGTGCCTTGATTTTGGACTTCCCAGCCTCCAGAACTGTGAGAAAGAGATGTTTGTTGTTTGAGCCACCTAGTCTATGGTGCTCCATTACAGCAGCCCAAATGGACTAAGACAATCCTTCTGGTGTATTTTCAGCGCAGAAACTGGCCAAAGATTCAGAGGTTTGGGAACTTGGATGTCATGAATGGAATCGTGTTCTCCAAAAAGATATGTTTAAGTCCTAACCTCTAGTACCTGTGAAAATGACTTTATTATTACTATCATAAGGTCTTTGCAGATGTATTCAAGTTTAGGTGAGGTCATACTGGATTAAGGTGGGGCCAAAATCCAATGACATTTATTTATAAGAGAAGGGAGAGGGATATTTGAATAGAGAGACCCAGAGAAGACACAGGGAGGAAGGCCATGTGACAATACAGGCAGAGAATAGAGTGAGGCAGCTATAAGACAAAGATTGTCAGAACCACCGCAAACTAGGAAAAGGCAACAGAGGATTCTTTTGTAGAGCCCTCAGACAGAGTATAACCTGTGAACACCTTGATTTTGAACTTCGGGCATCCAAAACTATGAAAGAATAAGTTCATGATTTGTTAAGCCACCAAATTTGTGGTACTTTTTTATGGTAGCCTAGGAAACTAATACACTGACCAACTCTCTATGTCTTTTGTTCATGATGAAGCTGATAAATTCATAACCATTCTCTTGCTTGTACTTCATAAAACAGAGCATTGTCTTCTAGGGGACTGCTTCTGTGATATTATATTTTTATGAATGAATTTATTTGGAAAGGTTCATATATTATAAGTAACATAGTGTAGATACACGTACACTTGTCAGAAGAGCTGCTTAATTGTTTCATATTAAATGTCATTTTTAAATCAGAAGAACTGAGATAGAACCAAGAAATACAAAAATGGTATTAATTTCTTGAAAAATAGTGTGATCAAGATTTAGTAATAATCAACTAAAATTATGGAAACATACTGAAAAATATTTCTGTAAAATGCAGAGGAATATAAAAAAGCAATAAACAGCATGAGTGTATAGCAACCATCCCATGCCAGAGTAACTTGATTGATTTCCTTTCAGTTTCACCACAAAATTAGAGCACAAAGGGAATCCTATAGTAGACACGGTGTATTTGAGCATTAGAAAAATACTTAATTGGATATCATGAAACTCTGTTTTAAAACGGAAGTAAAGTTGGCCTGCACGCAACCATATTCACACAAATGGAAAATGAACAAGAGGAATATAAATAAGGAAAAATGATAAACAGCAACAGACTGAGTGTATGAAAGAGGTATCCAGTGGTGAGTCAAAAGAATCAGGCTTAGATTGAGTTCCATTTAACATCAACTGTAATAACCTAAAAGAATGGGTTGCATTCCATGTGGTCATTAAAATAGTAGAGGATACTGATTAGTGGAGTCCTTGAACTCTATGGAGACTAGTAATCCAGTGGGGCCACCAGAGCACAAAACTGTAAGTAAGATGTAAAATGAATTTTGCTATGAAAGGAATGAAAGATGGAGTGCTGAGAAGTAGCGATGATGGTAGGAGGGGTTAGAATATCCAGACACTAACTACACAATGATGGGTAAAACATAGCACAATGGTGTTAAAACCTAAACAAAAGACGTCATATTGATTTAGAGACTGGGGAGTTTGCTATACTGTAGAAAAGCTCACTTGAGTCCAAGACTTTGTAAATAAATGAAGTCAATTAAAAATAAGGAAGTACTTTTCCCTCACTGATTTGTGTCATGAAATTTAAAATCGGTGAGAACATTTAACTCCCTGGTAGAGATTCTTAAGCAGATTACAGAAGTAATTTTTACTGGCATATGTCTTAAAATAATAGATCTCCCTCCTGGCATATAAGGGTACTGTTTACAATAAGAGAGATTGTGTGGAATGAATGAAATGCAAGTAAATATTTATTCATTCCAAAAATATTTACCGGGCACTTCATATATGATAAACACTTATCTAGGTGCATGTCACTTATTAGTAAAGTCGACTCTCATAAAGCTTACATTCTAATGGAAATAAACACAAAATAAACACAACACAGAAAAATAAAGGAGAGTACAATGGAGTATGATGGAGCAGGGAACATACTATTTTGGATAGAGTGGTCAGAGGTGGCAACTCCAACAAGGAACTCTTGAAGGAAAATCAAATTGAGGGAGCAAACCATACAGATAAATATATGGTAAGAATTTTCCAGGTAGATGAAGTACTTAATGCAAAGGCCATGAGGCAGGAGAATATTCAATGTGTTCAGGAAGCAGCAAAGAGGTCAGCAGGACAGGAGCAGATAAGTTAACAGGACTGTGGTTGGTGATGCAGCACAGAAGCAGCCAGAGACTAGATCCTATAGGGTCTTATGGCTGTAGTAGTCGTGGCAAGACACCACTCAGATCTCCTGCTGCCTGGAGCATGGTTGCCTGGCAGATCCAGCTGCTGTCCCTCTGGATTCACCTCTACATTTGTGCCAAGATCATGCTTTCCCTAGACTGTCCCCAGTCAGTGTCTGAGCACAGCAGGGGTACCAGTACAGGCCCATTCCTGCCCAATGCAGGGCTTCTCTGAAAGCTGTCTTTGGCTTGGAAACTTGTGAACCTGTCACTACACTGTCTAGAGCTATATTCCATCTTTGGCCACCACCACCACTGCCTTCCTCCTGGCCTTCAGAGAGGAGACTCCGCTCACTTCTCATCCACTTCTTCCCAAGTATGGGATGGGTCCTTCCTGTGAAATCATCAAAACCCCTCATAAAATAAATTGCATAGTAGAATTATATGTGCAGTTAACTTGTATGAATTATGACTCAAATGCCATCAGTCAGCAACAAGAAAAGAGGGAGAGAGTGGGTAAAGGCAGAAGAAAGAGAGAGAATTGAAATAATGAAGTGTGAGGCATTCTGCCCACAATTTTTTTCTGTGTAACTATTCACCAGAGGTTGATGAATCTCAGGCCCTCATGCCATTTATTGTGATAAGATTTTGCAGCTCAAAGTATAATTTTTATATATATATATGCATTTTACTGATGTTATTCATAGCATAGGCCAGGCATAGGTGGGTCACAACACATCGTGGCCAAGATTTCAGGAGAAAGGGGCCTACCCAGGCCAGCAGACTAGACATGTGACAGTAAGCACACAAGGGAGCATGAGCCCTGCCACACAGCTCAGTGCATGATTACAGGTTAGCCTAAGAGGGGCAAGGGAACACCTACCTAGTTTCTCTGAGTATCAAAAAATATTTTGATAGATCTTCAGGCCCAAGAACAATGCAGGTGGTTTCACATACTTAAGGGCAAAGTCTATACATGAGGGCCCTAGGAAGTTCCTTAACTGGTAGTAATACTGACTACCTGAGTCAGTCCAGCTGAGCTAGCTCTCTGCTAATACCAGAAAGAGGGAGAAACCCTCAGAGTCATTTAAATTTGTCTCTCATCCAAACGCATGATCCCTAAATGTAAGTCAGCTTACTACACCTGATAAACAATCAAAGAAACAGCAGTTTGAAGGGCTTTCATTTCTGTCCTGCTCATTTCGTTGTCTTTCTCTGAATGGAAATAACTTTCCTAGCTACTTTAATGCTATGTATATAAATACTATAACTTCCATAAGTCTTGATATATATATAGCAGAAAAGTGAAACTTGGAGAAAAATTGGGTTTTCCTAAATTCCTGCACTAATAAGTGGTAATATTTTTAACAGCCACCATTTTAGTCCCTACTCTATATCAAGTTTTGTCATAAAAAATAATTCATTTAATTATAGGAGTTATTTTTCTTATTTCTCCGATAAGAATTGAGAATGAAATTATTAAATGGTATGTTCAAGATCTAAGAGACAGAGGCAGGACTTGAATTCAGGGATGTTTGAACACTGATATCCAGTTCTTTTTATAGAGCCCAAGACAGACACCCTAGCCCTTCTCATCGCAAGGCCCTCCTCCCTTGTTGCCACAAAGAACCTCAATATTTCACCAGAGATGAAAAACGTTTTAGAATTAGGAGACATTCTTAAGCAAAGCCATTTGTGATCAACTCTTCCAAAGAAGAATTTCTGCTGATGTTTTTGGTATTATAACTTTTTCAAATTTATTTATTTAATACTTGTGTAGTGTGTGCTAAGTGTAAATGTTTTACAGAGATAAGCTCATTTAATTCAGTTCCCATAATGAGCCTATGAGGTAGAATTCTTTATCTCCATTTTACAGAATCTTGCCTCAGGTTGCATAGCTGTGAGGCTGTGAGCAAAGTTTTCACCCCAGGCAAGCTCCATGTCAATGCTCTTTACCACAAGGCTGTGCAGCCTCTCATGGGAAGCCCAGCAACAATTTTCTTCTAGACATCCCTCTATGGAAAAATGACAGATTTATCCCTGTGAGAGATAAAAGAATAGGCAGTCCCTAGCTAGTCACTTTCTCCAGGAAGAAATTTCCCCCTTTCCTCAGCAAGGCCAGACTTGGGTCCCATCTCTGTGTTCCTTACCTGCCCTCCTCTCTCCAAGTCAGTGTAACAGAGAGCTTAAATCACAGCCTCTGAAGCCACACAAAGCCAAGTTTCTATCTCCACTCTTCCACTTATCAGATGATTAAACTTAGGGACAAATTTAGACTACTTGGGCCTCAGTTTCTTCATCTGCAAAATGGGGCAACAATAGTAATTGTAATAGTTTTAGTAATAGAAATAGTAAACTTTACAGAAAATGTCCCAGGTTTTTGTGAAGTTTAAATAAGATAGAAAAGCATTTAACATGGTAGTAAGTGATCAATAAATATTAGCATTTTTATTATTACTATCATATATTATTTCATAATTACATCTTTACTGTGTATATCCCCCCAATATACAATTAACTTCTTTTAGCCTCAGTGTTTGACACACAGTAAACACTAAGAAAATATTTATTAAATGATATCTTCATTCCTCTTTCTGAGAAATTCCTTCTTTTATAAGTTCATGTCTTCCTCTAGGCTCACAATGCTACTCTTAATTATCCCAGTGGAAACAACACAAAGATGTCCCCAGTATGCATTGTGCCATGACTGATCACATAGCATGCTCTGTGTCTGCACATTTGTGAACTCCAGACTTGCTTTCTCCACAATTTCTAACTGCTGATGTTTCCTGCACAATGTGCCTGTACAGTCTGAAAATGGAGAGTGAACAGAGATAATTTGGTATATTATTTTGTGGAATATAAAAGATAATTCCTGCATTCCAATCCAGATGTCTACACAAAGTGGTTTTTTTTTTTTTTCTTTCTTTTTTTTATCATGATCTGCTTGTCAATAAATGTAATTTTAGGGAGAAAATGCTGTTTTTCTCTGCATATATATTTAAATGTTTTCAAAGTTCTTTTTCAAAGAGAAGGGATATTGCCCCAGGGAAAATCATGTGAGCTGCTAGGTCTAGAGCTTTTTTATAACAAGTTGAGAACGGTTAAAGTCACCATCTTAATGTAGTATCTTACACTAGTTTTAAACCAAGTTGGACAAGAAGATCTAAAAGAGAGTCCTTCCAGCCACTCACCATTTCATTTCTCTTGATTGACTCAATGTCCTTCACCATGGTTCAGTTACTCACCTCTCCTTTCCCTCTGATGACTTGTAATGAAATGAGCAATCCTCCTAAACTCTGCTCACGTGCTGATTGACTTGCTCTCGTTCTGGATCTCAAACAAGCACTGAAGGACAAGGTGTTTGCCAGAGCATAGATCATTAATTCACTAATGACTTCACCTGGAGAAACCAGTAAAGCTTCCAGTCTTCATTTCAATTTGCTCACTAGCCTTAATGTTTCTATCTATGTATATTCTAAGCTTTATGGTGAAAAATATTTTTTTAAGAAACCTTATTCCTGCTAATCATCATAGATTTCCTTTTTAACAATTTTAGTAGGTAGTATTTGCAAAGGATCCTTTAAAATTGCATTGTTTCTGTAATGCTGTCCTTCTTTACAATGTTAGTATAAACCTTAGGCTTGATATAACCTAATTTATTTCAAACTTTTGGACCTCTTGTATGGCAAGTGGACACAATTACTGGATTGCTTGATATACCTTTTGATAGGTAATTTGGCTATAACTCTCTGATCTCTACTGAAACTAGTTCCAAAGGAAGTTTTGATGTTTATAAGACACTAAAATTCAAAGATATAAATAACTTGTGGCAATAATAAACCAGGATATATATACTTTAGAAAATTAGATTCCAGAAAGACTTTGTAAAAGGTACTAAACATTTAGCACATGAATATAAAGAACACAAGAGGCACGAGGAAATCTGGCAAAACAAATCCAAACATGTTCAAAGGGGGAAATCTCTGTTTCCTCCTTACATATTCAACTTACTTATATAGTTTTTTCCACTACATAGACAGTAAAGAAAAAGTCCATTTCTACCACTGCTAATAATTAAAGATAAAGCTAAAATCCCAAGTCACTCCAGGAAAATCTACCTACATCTTAAGATTTTCATTACGACTCCAGATCTAAAAGTCATTACTAGAGTCTGTCAACTCAGGAAACATACCATCCAAAGCTGCTCCAGCCAAGAAGGCCAAGAGTTCCTGAAAGAGTAGCAGTCAAAAAACTGAGCTGATGTGGCAGCAGTCTGTTTAAGCAGCTAAAAACTTGCTGAAAAGTGATTAATTTAAAAGATTTCTTGACTTCACTGACTTTAAATCACCTGAGGACATCTATTCACATTACTTCCTCTTCTTCAGACCACACAATGGCTCCTACAAGGTCCTTTACTGCATCTCATATCAAATCCAGACCTCATACCATCCTCTCCAAACTCATCTGGGTCTTACTTTCCAGCCCTTCAATGTCAGCTACTGTGGCCTTCTTTCAGTTCCTTGAACACATCAAATGCTTCCCTTCAGTACAGGTTGTATACATGCTCTTTCCTCTTCTTAGAACACTCCCCTACCTAGCCCCAAACACACAACTGCATCCCACGACCAGAGCCCACCTAATTATAAATTTTTTTACAATCATGTTTTAGTTTTCAGCTAACATATCACCCCTTTAGACTTTCCCTGTATAAAGTAGGTCCACTGGAGTCTTCATCACAGTATTCGACTGGTTTCCTTCAGAGCTTTTATCATCATTTATAATTATACATGCATTTGCTTTCTTCTGTTCACTTTTTTATTGTCTGCCCTTACCCCCCACTTAAAGACTGTTTCTCATTATATCTGAAAATCTGAGTACAGCTCATGGCATGTAATATAGAGTAAATGAATGCTGAAAGTACAACTAAGTGAACAAATGTGAAATAGGATCTAAAAAAAAGAGAAACAAAAAGAATGCTATAACAATGTCTGTTAGTAACCATCTCCTAAACACTTCAGTATCTTACATTCAATGTCATTGTCCCATACCAGAGTGCCCCAATCTTCTCAGCTCATTAGAATCACATGGGGAAGCACCAGGTGCGTCTCAAAGCAATTAAGTCTGAATCTCTGGGAGATGCAGCTCACATTTTGGTAGTTTTTAAAGTTCTCCAGGTAATTCTAATGTACAACTAAGACTAGCCAATTCCCATGGTTCTCAAATGTGAACTGCATCGGAATCCTTGAGAGCTTATTAAAACATAGATTTCTGGATCCCATTTCCAAAGTTTCTATTGAGTCTGCATTTCTAATGAGTTCCCAGGTGATGCTGATGCTGCTGGACTGGGAACCACACTTACACTTTCATGTAGATTGCATTGGACCTAACTTTGAGAGCAGAGGGAATGCTAGAAGGGATATTTTATGGAGGGAAACAAAAAGACTTGAAATGAAAATAACAGGATGCTTTAGGCATAGTTTCCAAGTTAATCACTTTCACGTTGCTCACAATTGAATAGAGATGCCAGAAATCACAGAATGCCATTCAGCTGAGAGATGGAGGCAACGGGAGAGCCAATACATTGGCAACACACTCTGTACTAATTGCATATAAAGAACCATGAGAAGAAAAATCCCAAGGAATGCTAATGAAGAAAGATTATGCCATGCGTCTCTGAATAGCCTATAACTTCCCCGCCAATGCAATAAAAAAATTCTATTCTGGTAATATGCTATCTTTGAATAGACTGATTTCTACATGTGATTTTAAGAAATATCTTTACATCTGCATGCAGTATGGAGCCTGTTGGTTTTTAGTAAGTTAACATGCACTTAGAGTAGCAATTAACTGTGCCATTACTTTAAACTTTTCCTTAACACTTAATATTTATGCTTCTTCCTGAGTGTTCCAGCACTCTAAGAGGGTCAGTTTCCTGTGTAAAGGCAGGGGATGCAATGTATCTTTAAATGCAGCTAGGCTGATCTGCACACTTAAGAGCCTCAGTACATCATTTTGCAATCACGTATCTCAGAATAATTTATACAATCAATTAAAGAGCATTATCAAGGGATGATTTGACAACTGTTGCCATGCCAACCAGTGAAGTAGACAGTGCCTCCATGTTTAAAGGCTGCACCTGGTGATGGATGTAGCAGATTTTAAGGACTCAGACAGAATCACAGATGTCCAAAAGGTGTGGAGAGAACATGATTTAAAGCTTTGATGTTGTGCCATTTTTACTGGCAAAAGGGTGTTGATGGCGTGTTGTTCACTTTCTCATTAAAATTCTGTCATTTTTCACAGTGTTCTGCATTCTGAAAACTGAAGTGAGAATGCACTTTACAGACTGATAAAATATGATAGCAAAATGGATGATGTTCATTTGCAGGCTGAATTAATTTTTTTAAAAAAGTTTGTGTCAGTGCATTTATGAAAAGCCCATTAATCAGACACAACTTTATCAGTCTTAATGGATATATTTTAAACATTTTTACATTAATAATTAAAATTTTGGATGGCAAATGGCTTCTAGTACATTGAGCTAAAAAGTGTTTGAGATGGGTCACTATAGGATATGACATAAGCAGAAAATACACTTTCCAATGTCCATATACTGCCTGATTTCTTGATGCTAATGACCACAATAAAATCAATCAACTTTAAAGATTTTGCAAGACAGATTGGTCTTTTACCTCACTGAGTTATACCAGAAACCAAGGAGGTTGCCAAAGGCATTCCCAATTATAGACCTTATATTAGTAAGCAACAAAGAGGAGATTGTAGCTTATATCTATGGGATCAGCAAGCCAGTTCTCTTTCCAGTACACAGTAATACTTTGTTCTATTAAATATCCCTTTCATAAACCAATTGATTATATGCTAATATGTGTGATGGACGCGTTGCCCACAATATTTTTTTGAAAAAAGTGTGACAGTTATAAACTTAGATTCTAGAGCCAGACTGAATCTCAACTCTCCCTCTTGCTAGCTATTAGGCAAATTATTTGATCTCTTTCGTCCTCAGTGTCCTCATCTGTAAAATGAGAATAATGTCCGTATCTTACAATTGTTGTGAGAATTAAATGAATTATATAAAGCACTTAGAACAGTGCCTGAAGTGTTTATCCTCAAGGCTGTTATTAATACCAATATCATTATTGTTACTATTTTATCTTTTAAGGCTCTTAGCCTTTCTGTAAACAGTTGTTGTGGCAATTACTCATTTTTGCTTTCCATTCAGAACGAGTTGATGTAATATGGTGAGCAAATTGCAAAGTCCAACCAATGATTTACTAAATTGAACTATCACAGGAAAAGTTACATTGAGATAAAACAACTTAATAGAAATAAAGTAAAATAAAAGGTGGAAGATATAAGCATAAGAGGCAGAAAAATGTGATGGTATCATCTAATGTTCTATAGCAAAATTTGGTTTCCTTCCACCATCAGCTACTTTCTGGGGTGTAACGAATACCAAGCTAGGATAATAGGAGGTAGTCTTTTGCAGAACAAAAAAAAAGCAGAGATTTTTTAAAGCAAAATAACGCCCCCAAAAAGAAGCAGTGATTTTTTTAAAGCAAAATAACCCCTTTGTGTTCAGAGGCCAGTTTAGCAATAAAAAAAATGATCTTTTAGAGGTTTCAATTTGAGACTGGATCTGAAAGCCTGCTGTCCTTTACCCTCTACTCTCAGACTAGTTTCTTGAGGGAAACCAGATGAAGCCAAAGGATTTATGTGATGGCTTGAGGTTCAGAGAAAAAAGAATTGGAACTGTACCAGTCTGGGCAAAAGGAGAGGGCAAATTGTGAAGAACACCACACACAGTAGATATCCTCCATGCCAATCCAAGGAGGACTTATACGAACTTACAGGTGACTTGGGGCGGCGGAAAGAAAAATCTTTTCAATTCATTCTCTGCTTTCTCAGTATGTACTTGATATTCTACAGTAAGATTTTTTTTCTATGAGGGACTATGAAATTCCATCCTCCCAACATGCACAGAAAGGGGACAATTTATATAATTAAAAGATATTATAAGCTAAATGGTTACCTTGGTTTATGTGAGACACCGTAGTAATCAATTTCAGAGTAAACACAAGGTGCTCAGCAAACTTTAATTTCAGTAGCTTCAGCTCTTAAAATCAAAAGCTGGTGTCCAAATCCAAAAAATAATCTACCTACCGTTGAAAGTTGGAAAGACCCAGTTCATAAGTGCCTTAGAAAGGTATTGGAACTGTCTTTCAGAGTGTGTTAATACTATGGTTGATTTTGAATGTCACTAAATAACTCTCTAAAGTTGGACACAGCCAATCACTGGTAGGTAGATATGCCCATCTGCAAGTGGACAGGTTTCCATATGTGGCCAATTATGTACAACAAATTAAGACATAAAGCGTTATAAATATGTGTGAACATGCAAGTAAATACCACTGATTTGTATAAGTGATTATGCCAGCTGAATAATTCACTTGCAGCATTAGTTCTTGGATCTTCCTCTTGGTGTTCACCTTTCCTAAAATATGATTAGAAAAATACGAGAATCTCTGTATACACATACATAGAAACATACACAGGCACACACATGCTGCATAAAAAAGTGCTGTGTATGTGAGCCTCTGTTTTAAGGCACTTACACTACAGTCAGAAAGAGAAAAGTAAATATATGAAAAGTTGGATAGAAACGGAAAACACCAAATTAGTATCACAAGGTGGTTTATATGTATTTGCCAAATAATTGGTATGAAAGATATATAGAATGAGGCTAATATTGCTCTAGACCAAGAGCTTTCTCTCTTGGGCTTTCCACTTATTTCATTTCCCCTTTCTCTTCACCTTGATTTTGAGAAGTTTATTTTCAAATTTATTTAAGTTATCCAAGATTCATTCTTGGTTTTGATATAATAAAAAGAAATGTCAATATATGACTATTTACACAAGTTCCTCAGCATCTTGGAAATAGTATAAGATTTCTATGTTTAGAGCACTTGGAAAGAAAGCTTGATTTCTAGATATTGGGTTTAGTTCCTTCTATGATAATTATCAATACGTTTTGATGTGGGAAAAAAGTTCATTCACTCATTTAGCAAATAAGCATTTACTGAAAGCCTACTATGTGCAAGCACCAATTACAAACAAAGAAATATAAGCCATGCTTTCTGTTCCTAAAGAAAGGTTGTTTTCATAAATATAAACAATGAAAGCTAATTATCAATTGTCAGTTATCAATCCCCAGGTGCCACTGAACAGCACGAACGTTTTGAAGGTTTAAAAGTTTCCAACAATCTCCCAAATTGCTTGATCTGTATGTTGGTCAAACTTTGTCTTTTTTTTAGAGGCAATTTTTCTGGCTGTAGTTGTTTCTTTATCAATATCTTCCCAGATATCTTGGTAACAGACCAAAGGTTTGCAGTACCGTGAGAACTGGAGGCAGGGCCCTCTGTGCATATTCCTGCACTCCTATCTTTCTGTCTCTTTCCTACCCTCTCATAGCCTTTCTGTCTGTTCTCTCCTGGAACCATTAAACTGGCTTTTTTGGAAGAGGGAAAAAAAAAGGACTAGTAAAGAGTCATAGAGTAAGATGCACAGGTTTACAAGGCCTATACCATGAGAAAGACAGTGGATGCATTGTTGCAAAGAACTGAATATTCCTGAGATGAATCTTTTAACTTGCATTAATTACCAGTCACTGTTCAAGACACTGTATACATATCCCTGCCTAAAAGACAGGTTAGAGGGTGTGTGTGTGAAGCTCCCCCAAATAAATGTGAAAGCTTTAAGCAAAGGGATTTCAAAACCAGTGGTTACAGGAAATTAAATACACATGGAAAGACAGAGAGAGATAAAATGTGAATTTAGTTCAAAGTTACTTTACAACATACAGATGACTTGACTTAGAGCTGAAACACAAAGTAATTACGAATTTGCTCATAGACAAAAATATGCCGAAAACACTGCTAAGATTAGCTTTATGTAAAAACCTTTATCTCTTCATCTCTTGGATCCGTCTCCTTCAAACTTCAAGTACAAACACTTTGAAAAGAAAGATTGCATATGTAGATCCATGATCAACTTATGGAACTTTTGTTAGGTTTTTCTCTTCAGATTTTCAGTGCCACCAGGGCAAGAAAGCTTAATCCATTTTAAATCCCACAGTACCAATTGCATTCAAAGGGCACTAAATGAGTGATTTTTATTTTAAAAATGATTCTTAAACATTATGAGTAGAAATCATGATTTTTTAATTTGAATCTTATTTTCAAAAGCATTTTGTATTCTTTATTCTGCTGTTATAAAACCAGAGTTCCCACTCATAGGCTTAGGTCTGATGGCTGATTGATGAGTAATAGTAACAATAATCTTAATTTAAATACAAACTTTCTTTAATTTTCAAAACTCTGTCTCCTCAATTACTTTATTTGATCTCCCCAACAAGTCCTCTGAGCTTTAGAAATGAATTAGATAAGCAAGATGAAGGAAAGAAACTAACATATATTGACTTTTTTTTAAAGTGTTCCAGGCCTTATGCTGGGTGCTTTACCTATGGTACCCGAATAAATCCTTACATTAAATCTGTGAAGAAACTTTGATCAGGTCACTTACTTGCTCTGTATCTTTGTCTGAAAAATGAGGATAATAGTAGTATCTGACTTATAAGATTTTAGTGAGGATTAAATGAGTTAATACACAAAGATTGCAGAGTGGAAAGACTCTGAGTTCATGGCCTCCCACAAACACATCAAAACAACTACATATAGAGCAACTCTTGCTGAGAATGACCTGGAGACTAGTAGAACTGCTCTTCTACAACAAGGCTGTAAAGAAAGAACCATACTATGGTTGGTGGAGGGGATGAGAAGCAATCTAGAAGGGACCCATACCCCTAGTGGGTGACTCAGAAGAGGAGGAAGATATCACAGGCTTGGGAATCCTCCCTAAGGAGAGAGGGGTTCAAGCCACATATTAGGCACCTCCACCCTAGGGTCCAACACTGAGAAGAGAAGCTGGTTGAAACCAGTGGGGATTACTGGCTAATCACAAGGCTCTTGAAGAGTGTATGCACAGACTTACTTGCTCCCAGTCTCAACACAGATGCAGCAGAGAAAAAAACTGCCTAGTGCTCTGGCCAGCCTGCTGGGATGCCCCAACATGCCCTGCCCACACTAAGCTCTTGCTCCATCCCCTCCTGAACTGGCATTGATCTCCACTAAGGCAAAGACTACTACCACCATTGCATGCAGCAGGGAAAGGCAGAGCCAGCTCAGGCCCAGCACTGCCTCTAGCCAGCGTAGAAACCACCATAACCATGTATGCTCCCAAGCATCATGCACACCTGGGAAAACACAGCCAGCTCAGAGTTGCAGCTCCAACCCCTTGGGCCCTGACCCCACCTCTGACTAAGACAGAACCTGCCATTGCCATCGTATTGCATTGCCCTGTGCAAGCAACAGGAAAGGAGCAAAGCCAGCTCAGGGGCCACTTCAACCTCTCAGGCCCTGGCCTCACCCCCAACAAAGGTGGAGATTGCCATCACCCCAGGGAAAAGCCCAATTCCCTCAGGGCTCCTGCTGCAGCTCCTCTAGCTCCAGCCTTCCCTCAACAGAGCAGCAACTGCTGTTGAACTTAGGAAAAGCCTGGCTCTGGTTCTAGCCCCTCTAACTACAAAAGTGGCAGTGACTTCCAGCACACACTGGAAGAAGATGTGGCCCATGCTCACTTTAGATCCAACTTTCCCACCAAAACCACTGAGCACACGCAAACAGCATAGGGATGCCCCCACAAAAGAACACACCCCAAAACCTGGATAGTTAACCATTTCACCTAATTTCATAAAGACAAACAGAGAAAGTAAAACAAAATGTGAAGACAGAGGAATATGGGCCAAATGAAAGAACAAGATAAACCCCCAGAAAAAAATCTAATGAAACAGAGATAAATAATTTACCTGATAAAAAGTTCAAAACAATAATAACAAAAATGCTAACTGAACCCATGAAAAGAATAGACAAACACAGTGAGAACTTCAACAAAGAACTAGAAAATATAAAAAAGAATCAGTCAGAGCTGAAGATTATAATAGCTGAAATGAAAAATACACTAGAAGGAATTAACAGCATGTTAGGTGTTACAGAAGAATGCATAAGTAACCTGGGAGATAGAATAGTGGAAATTACCCAATCAGAAAAGCAAAAAGAAAAAGTTTTAAATGAGGATAATTTAAGAAAACTCTGGATGACATCAAGCATACTAATATTTGCATCATAGTGGTCCCAGAAGGAGAAGGGAGTGAGAAAAGGGCAGAAAAAGTATTTCACAAAATTATGGCTGAAAACTTCCTTAACCTGAAGAAGGAAACAGATATACAGGTCCAGGAAGCACAGAGTATTTCAAACAAGATCAATCAAATGAGAACCACACCAAGACATAATTAAATGGCAAAAGTTAAAGATAGAGAATTTTAAAGGCAAAAAGAGGAAAACAAAGGGTCACATACAAGGAAACTCCTGTAAGGATATAGCAGATTTTATAGCAGAAAGCTTGCAGGAGAGAAGGGAGTGGCATAGTATATTTAAAGTACTGAAACATAAAAGCCTACAACCTAGGACATTCCACCCAGCAAGTTATCATTCACAATTGAAGGAGAGACAAAGGGTTTCCCAGACAAGCAAAAACTAAGAGTTCATCACCACTAAACCAATCTTACAAGAAATATTAAAGGGTCTCTTTTAAGTGAAAAAGAAAAGGCTATAATGAGAAATAAGGAAATATAGGAAGGAAAAATTCCACCGATAAAAGCAAATGTATAGTTAAGGCAGTGGAGCAAACACTTAAATAAGCTAGTACAAATGTTAAAAGACAAAAATTGTAAAATTAAATATAACTACAATAAACAGTTAAGGAATAGACATGAAGATGTAAAGTATGACATCAAAAACACAAAATGTGGTGAGAGGTGTAAAAAATGTAGATCTTTTAGAACGTGTTTGAACTTAAATGAGTATCAGTTTAAAACAAGTAGATATAGGTCAACATATGAAAACTTCATGATGACCACATTAACAAAACAAAGGATAAAAATCACATGATCATCTCAATAGATGCAGAAAAAGAATTTGACAAAATCCAATATCCGTTCATAATTAAAAACTCTCAACAAAGTTGGTACAGATGGAACACATCTTCTTTATGACAAACCCACAGTTAATATTATACTCAATGGTGAAAAGCTGAAAGCTTTTCCTCTAAGATCAGAAATAAGACAAGGATGCCCACTCTTGCCATTTCTATTTAATGTAGTATTGGAAGTCCTAGCCACAGCAATTAGACAAGAAAAAGAGATAAATGGCATCCAAATCAGAAAGGAAGAAGTAAAACTGTCACTATCTACAAGTAACAATAATATATAGAAAACTCTAAAGACTTCACAAAAAAACTATTGGAACTAATAAATGAATTTAGTAAAGTTGCAGAATATAAGATTCATATGCAGAAATCTGTTGCATTTGTATACACTAGTAACAAGCTATCAGAAAGAGAAGTCAAGAAAATAATTCTATTTACAATTGTATCAAAAAGAACAAAACATTTAGGAATAAATTTAACCAAAGAGGTGAAAAACATATAATCTAGGAAAGTAAGACATTGATGAAAGATATTGAAGATGATACAAATAAATGGAAAGATATTCTGTGTTAATGGATTGTAAGAATTAACATTGTTAAAATGACCATACTACCCAAAGCAATCTATATATTTAATGCAATCCTTAGCAAAATATTCATATGACATTTCCTACTGAACTAGAACAAATAATCCTAAAATTCACATGGAACCATAAAAAACCCTAAATAGCCAAAGCAATCTTGGGCAAAAAAAAAACAAAAACAAAAACAAAAAACAGCTGGAGGTATCATTCTCCCTGACTTCAGACTGTACTCCAAATATATGGTAATCAAATGGTATGGTACTGGCACAAAAACAAATACAGATCAATGGAACAAAATAGAAAGCCTAGAAATAAACCCACACACATAATGGTCAATTAATCTATGACAAAGGAGGCAAGAATATACAATGCAGAAAAAGATAGTCTCTTCAATAAGTTGGGAAAACTGGACAGCTACATGTGAAAGAATGAGATTAGAACATTTTCTCACAGTACATGCAAAATTAGACTCAAAATAAATTAAAGGCCTGAATATAAGATCCGAAACCATAAAACTTCTAGAAGAAAATATAGACCATATAGTCTTTGACATCGGCCTTAGAAATATTTATTTGGATTTGTCTCCTCAAGCAAAGGAAAAAAAGCAAAAATAACAAATAAGATAACATCAATTAAAAAACTATAAAAACTAAAAAGCTTTTGCACAGTGAAGGAAACTATCTGTTGATAGTTTTTTGCTCTGTTAAGCAAAAAGGCAGCCAACTGAATGAGAAAATATATTTGCAAATGATATGTCTGATAAGAGGTTAATATCTAAAATATATAAAGAACTCAGACAACTCAATATCAATAAACAAATAACCCAATTAAAAACTGAACAGAGAACCTGAATAGGCATTTTTCCAAAGAAGGCATACAGATGGCCAACAGACACATGAAATGATGCTCATCACTAATCATCAGAGAAACACAAATCAAACCCACAATGAGTTACCACCTCACACCTGTCAGAATGGCTATCATTAAAAAGGCAAGAAATAGAAGTGTTGATGAGAATGTGGAGAAAAGGGAACCCTTGTACATTATTGGTTGGAATGTAAATTGGTATAGTCATTATGGAAAATAGTATGGAGGTTTCTGAAAAAGTTAAAAATAGAATTTCCATATTATCCAGCAGTTTCACTCATGGGTACACATCTGATGAAAATAAAAACATTAATTTGAAAAGATACATGCACCCCAATGTTCATTGTAGCATTACTCACAATAGCCAAGATACAGAACCAACCTAAGTGCCTATTGATAGATGAATAAAGAATATGTGGTATACACAAACACACACACTTACAATGGAATATTACTCAACCATAAAAAAAAACAATGAAATCTTGCCTTTTGCAGCAAAATAGATGGACCTGGAGGGCATTATGCTTAAGTGAAATAGTCAGAGAAAGACAATTACAATACATTTTCACTTATATGTGGAATCTTAAAAATAAAATAAATAAATATAATAAAACAGAAAAAGACTCAGAGTGGACTTCCCTGGTGGCTCAGTGGTTAAGACTCTGTGCTTCCAATGCAGGGGGCACAGGTTCTATCCCTGATTGGGGAACTAAGATCACACATGCCACACACCTCAGCCAAAAAAAAAATTTAAAAAAAGAAAGAAAAATTATATACTAATATAGAAAAGAAAAGAAACAGACTCAGATACAGAGAACAAACTAGAGGTTACCAGTGCAGAGAGGGGCTGGCGCAGGTGCAAGATAGGTGAAGGGAATTAAAAGGTACAAACTACCATGTATAAAATAAATGAGGTACAAGGATATAATGTACAGCACAGGGAATATAGCTAATATTATGTAATAACTTTATATATAATCTATAAAAATACCCAACCACTATGCTGTATACCTAAAACTAATATAATATTCTGTCAACCATACTTCAATTTTAAAAATAAAAATAATATAAAATATTTTAAAACATATGTATGTAGTTTTTAGACCAATGACTACCACAGTTTAAATATATAATCAGTGCTACTATAATTGTTATAATTTTATAATATCTCCACTTTGTAGATGAAGAAACTGGGGCTTTTAGAAATTAAATAACATATATTGGGTTGGCCAAAAAGTTCGTTTGGATTTTTGGTACCATTTTACAGAAAAACCCAAATGAACTTTTTGGCCAACCCAATATTAACAAAATAGCTGAAAGGGAATTTGAATCCAGATCTATCTGACTCAAATATCAATATTATTGCAGTTTCCAAGATCACTGCAGAGAATAATATTTATGCATTCATCTGATTAATAGTTATTGAGTTCTTAACTTTGTGCCTATTACCAAAGGAGCACTCTGGGTGATAAAAGAAGGTACAGAAAATAGTCTTTTGACACATCCACAAAGGTAAATAATAATAATAATATTAAGTAACAGTAAAATGATATGAAATGCATGTTACAGAGCATGACAAGATTTAATTCCAAAAGAGCAATGGAAACAATAAGTGTTTTGCATTTTGTATGTGCAAAACAGCACTCTGGGTGGAGATGTTTGGAGACATTGAACTGGATTTACCCCGAAGTACTGAAAATAAATTTTCAGAAGAGGGGGAGATTGAAAATATGATCATATTTCTAGGAGACTGTAGCCTTAATACAAGTATATCAACCAAATTAATTGATCCCAGAGAGTACTAGAAACAGAAATCTTATCAAACATCTAAAACTCAGAGGCAATGATAAAGATAGCAGAGAATATTAAAACAAAGTAAGTTCATAAAATGTAATTACCAAGGGAATATAAACCTTTTACAGCAAATAATGTCATGGAAGGTGGGTATTGATGGCACATCTCACCTCTTGTATGCATAACAGACTCTGCTATTGGATAGGAGTCAATAGCAAACAACATGGAAACCGTGAGAACAGGGGAATGAATAGTGGTCCTCTAGTGATGGGGTGCTCATGGCAAGGACTTGATGGGAGGTCACCTAAGGGGCCAGGGAGGATGTTAATGGACTTAGGTGTGAAAATAGGGCCAGTTCTCTCTGGAAAGTTTCTCAAAGTTCTATCAAAGAAATATATCTGGTCGTGATGCCTGCTTACCAGTTCTATTTCATTAACAGCCATACAACAGGAAGCCTGTAAGATTTGATCAGAACTGCCTACTCTTTGTGTACATGGATGTCTCACAGGTACCGCAAATTCACCATATTTTAAATAGAATTCATCATTCTTTTTCCATAATTTCCATATTTTCACATGGAAATTCCATATTTTCTCCTCTTTGGAGTGTTGTAATCCTACAACACTTGTTTCCTTTCATCTTGCCCTGTTTCCTCCAATAAAGAACCAATTTTGCCAATTTTGGTTCCTTAATGTTTTTCTGCCCTATTTTCTCTCTCTCCATCTTTGTGGATGCTGCCTTTAACTCAGATACCAATTACGTCTCACCCAGATTTTTAGGTAAGTATTTTAGATAGATAAACTTTCCTCTATTCTTGTTCCCCACCTACCCCCCAATCAATCAAAACCAGAATAGTTTTTCTAAAAGGCAAACAACATGTAATCATCTCCACTGTCTCTGGAATAAAGTTCTAAGTCCTTAACACGGCGTTCAATGTCCTTCATTGGGCCACTCTAGATTCACCTCTCACAGCACCAGTCATGCCATATGCCTGGCCTATATCCAAACGAGCCAGGAGTTTTCACTTTCATGCCTCGATTCACATGGCTCCCTCAGCCTAGACTTACCTGCTCCTATCTGCATGGTGAAGATCTATTCATTTTTTAAGACCCTGGTCTGTCAACCACTCTTACAAGTCTTTCCTTGCTGTCCCTAGAGTTGAAAATACCAACTTTCAGTCCTCAGTATACTCTTATTGTTATGCTTTATTTTACTTTCTATTAACTTATTTTCTCAACTACTGTGGTTTGAGCTTCTTGAAGCCAGAATTTTTGTCTTTTTCAAATTTGCATCCCTGATATCTTGGGCCATTCCTGTGCTTTTGTAAGTTATTTTGTAATAAAAATCTGCTGAAAGACTGAATGAGAAAATTAGATGTGGCCTATACTCACACACATACATGCATATATACATACATATACTTATATACATACATTAAATGTGTACTTATTTTCTAGTTGAGCAGATAAAGCTCTTTCAGAAGTATTCAGAAAAAAAAAAACAGGAAGAAAATATTAGAACATTGGGAAAAAGTGAATATGGTAAAACATTTATGGAGTGATCAGCCACAGGAAACTGCCCATTTTAGAAGACTATCTGAAAAACTTAGCATATTATTATTACCAACATTAACTGCAACCACAAACAGGAATATCCACAGACTGATTTTACTGCAGAAAAAGTCAGAAGACTGCCTGAGAAACACAGGAGGGCATTAAGACCTTTTCAAAGATCATGGGAGACAGTTTAAGGCCCAATAACTTTCTATAGGGCAGAACCACTTCTGGTCACTAGAATGATATATGGACACTATCAGCAGGTCTGGAATGGTTCTTGCTACTTTCCGTCATGGCACATAATGAGAGAAGTTCCTTTCAAATGAGACAGTCTTCCCAGAAAAGTACTTGACTTCAGGAAGTTAAGTCTCACCTGAAGAAAATGGAGCAGGGTTGATCCTGTCTTTTCAAGGAAAAACCTGCAGGACTCTCTTGTCCTTTTCCAGTTCTGGTTTCTCTGACTTCCTATTTCTAAGAAATAAAGTGTTTGCTAAAGGTTTATAAAAAAAAAGACATAAGGATTTTTAGCCATTGAATAGCTCTTATGAAACAGTATCATGATGAGTTAAGTGAAAATTGGAGCCACATGCCTAAAATTTTCCTGAAAAATACACATATCCTTTAAAATGAATGAAGATAGTGCCAGGAAAAAAATATGTTTTTAATTTGTTTGAGTTTAAAACATTTGAAACACATTTTCAGACATTTGCCAAGGATTTTCCAAAAACCACTGGATTTCTCATAACCGCTAAAAGACATCTTTCTTTTGAGGGATAGCAGGGAACAACTGGCTCATTTAGCAACTCAAAACCCTACCTTTCATTGCTTTTGACCATTGCTATCTTTTTCACACTTCTAAGTTTTTTATTTTGAGTCAAAAATGAAATATTCATGATCATGACTCTGGGGAAAGAAAGAAAAACATTTACTTTCCTATCTTTTCATTTTTAAGAAAAAAAAATGTTAATCTCCCTAAGGAATTTGGCTTGACTGTTGGAACTTAAGTAGGAAAAGGGGGAGAGCAACTTTATAATTTATATAATCAAGGGTTAGTGACAGGCCAGATTGCTGTCACAGAGCTCCACAATGGTCTCCACAACGATTTTCCATCTTTTCCTATATGATTTGAAATTCATATCAGAAAACTAACATGATGAGTAATGATTCAAAGGAGACTTTCTCTAGAGAAATTTCTCTTATGACAGCTGTTAATTGTTAATGTGCCCTCATCTTCTCAATTAGTTTTCAGAACGGATTCATTTACCAAACATACTGCTTGACCCCTTGGCCCTGAGAGGAAAGTTATATAATCAAAGTTGCAAATCTATACATTTCCACCAGGTCAGAGAATGTAAGACTCTAGGCATGAACTATCTTCAGCTGTGGCCTAGAGTGTATGTGTGTGTGTGTGTATGAGAGAGAGAGAGAGAAAGAGAACAAAGGAGGGAGAGAGAGAGAATGAGAGGGAAAGACTGTGCTTGTGAATGTACATGAGTATATGCAGGTATATGTGGCTGGTAGGGGAGAGAAATGTCTTACATGACAAAGGGATAACTCTTTTTTTTTTTTTCTGACCTCAGAGAAAGCTGTGATGTAATGAACAGTCCTGTGCTTAAACCCGGGGGGTTAGAATTCAAATTCCATTTCTGTCTAATTATGAGGTCTTGGGAAGGTGCTGGATGTGTCAGTCATACGAGGGTGAGTCAAAAACTATCTGCACTCTGGCTGTGCAGCCAACAGAAGTTTTAATATAACTGGAGTGAGGATAATTTTTGACTTACCCTTGTAATTCCTGCCCCCTTCACATTTTCCTCAAAGGGAACCTGCTCCTCACCAAAGATCTGGTGGCTAAGCAGCAATATTGGACTTTGTAAAGTTCCTCTCCCTGAATGCAGATGATCGCACCAGAAGTCTGCACCTGATTCCAGCGCAATGAATCACTAAGATATCCAACGACCTGTGAGCCTGGCTCAAAGAAATAATGGGAGCTAGCTCTCTCTGTCTCTCTCTATCTGTCTCTCTCTCATTCTCTTCAAAGTCTTCCAGGAGTGCTGGGAGCCATTACTAGAAGTCATGAGCTATAGCTGGAGCTTTTTAAAAAGGACGTGATAGCTTAAAATATATGAAATCATGATTTTGAAAGGAAGCACCTGATAACAGGACAGAAAGAAAAAGGCAAACAAAGGGTAATTGTACCTGTTAGTGACAATGTGCTGGGGTAGTTCATGCCTCTAACATACCTTGACATTCAGAATGATGCCTTGGTTTCATCTTCATGACTCAACCTTCTGAGTTCTTGGCTTTTCCCAAGATTTTTGTTTTCATTCCATTTAGAATCCCAACAATAACCGCCTTTAGTTGAGTTTTCTTGGAGGGGAAATGGAATCTCTTCAACACTCAAAACCATGTGGCTAAATGGGTTCTTGATGACTATGTATCTCATAAGGGAAACTCTTTAGGTGACAAAAATCTGGCTGAGTTTTGATAACATTCCTTGCAAACAACTAGGTGTGGTTCCATCTTCTATAGTTACAACACTCTGTTGCGGGAGGGATTTCATCTATACATAACATCGAACCAGGCTAACCAGAACAGGCAGATTTTGGATGGTGTCTTGGAATTTTAAACCCAGTTTGGATATTTAGCTAGTGCTATCACATTTTGTTTCTTCACGTAAGTCTCATCTACCATATTTTTCTCTTTGGGGCCTCTTGTGGGCTCATCTTCTTCTGAGGCTACTGTGAAACACAGAATCTCTGACTTTTCTTTAACATTCATAATCCCTTTTCAATCAACCCTGAACATCCTGGCCTTTCTGGATCTGTCTCATACCTACTCTTTCCATGCATAGGTTCTTTTTAAGAAAACTAAAAAAGGAGAGGAGATGGTCATAAGAACTAAGTATCTACTCAGAATTTGCCTGGAAGTACCTATTCAGATATTGCAAAGAAGGAAACATAGCTAGCTACACCTATTTGAAAATTAGAATTTGGCATAAAAGATTATTATCTCATGTCTCTTTGTGCTCAGCATGGAGTCCATGGCCTGAATATGTGGGTAAAGATCAGAGAAAATTATAGAATTGTTTTAATGCAAGAACTTTAACAGTGACAGCAACAACCATTTTTAATTATTTTTAATCATTAATATGCATAAGCCACTTGATAGATCAATTAGTTTTCACAACAAACTTATTAGGAAAGTATTCTTTCCATACTAATCTTATTCTAAAATAAGAGAAATAAAAATGCTTAAAGTCACAAGGCAAGAATGCGGCAATCCTGGACTATTAAACATGGTCTAGTTCCAAATTCCTTGCTTTTTTGCCCTACACATAATTGATTTCTTTTACCTTACTTCCTCTGTTAAAAATGATCAAACCCACTTCTTCAAGCTTTGTTGACACCAGCTGCTGGTGGCAGAGGTCCTCATAAACACTCAGTTCATTCACTCAAGCGGGACGCACTGACTCAGCTCCCAGGGTCTGTATGGAGGAATGAATTTCCCTTTCCCTTGTGCCTCTGGCATTCTATCAAAACTTGACTACTTTTTCTATAACCAACCCCCAAGCTAAGCTTGATGTGTCTGCCCTGTGACTAGTAATGATTGCTGCTTAAGCAGTCAGAGACTGGCTAAACAGTGGCTCAACAAACGCTATGCCAAGCCCATATATGATACAAAGAAGACTACCTGAAGCTAACTGAAATTAGGTATTCACAAGTCTTCCGATTTGAGCTTTTAAAAACTGAGTTCTTTAAAAAGATTAGGATAAGAGAAAAGAAATCTTACATTGGTATAGGCTTTGTTAACAGTGGTCCCCAAATTTACTGTGCTTTGGAATCACTTGGACATATTTTTAAAAATTACTGATGCCTAGCTCCCACTCTTAGAATTGTGATTTCATTGTCACCTGAACATTGGGATTTTTAAAAGCTTCCCAGGTGATTCTACAATGGGAACCAGTGGTTTATTGTCTCAATGCCAATGACTGAGAGATGTGAATGCAAGCAGATACTACTCCATATCATGTTAGAATTAGCCAAACAAAATACACAGTTGCCATAGTCAGGCAGTCTGCACTTGCTAAATTTATAGGCAGTTGCAAGATTTTGTGTCTGTAAAAATGGAAGAGTATCTATCTATTGAGAACGTTAGGAAGTTTAAATAAAATCTGACTTTAAAGGCACTTTGAACAGTGTTTAATAAAGTGCTACCATTACTTATCTATCTATCTATCTATCTATCTATCTATCTATCTATCTATCATCTATCATCATCTATCTATCTATCTATCTATCTATCTATCTATCTATCTATCATCTATCTATCTATCTATCTATCTATCTATATCTATTATGTAACTCAATTATATCACACATCTCATTGTGTCATATTTACTTACTGTTATTTATTTACTGTTTTCCTCATTAGCTTTACAAACTTCAGGCAGATGGAATCATGGCTTTCATCTTTCTTTCCTAGTATCTAGTGCAGGGTTTGGTTCACTGAAAACAACCAATCAGAATTTGTTGCACAGATAAGTGTACAGATGAACCTAAATAAGTAGCATAGTGAGGTGGAAAGGACAGTGAAAATGAAAACCAAAAGCTAGGATTTGAATTGTACCTCTGCCATTCATTAGCTTTGTGGGCATAAAGAGGTCCCTAGCTATTTGAGGATTTGATTTCTTCATCTGTAGCCCTTAGGCAATGACTGCTCATTCACTGTGTCCTGATCTATGCTAGGCATTAGGGCTATGGAGATGAATAAGACACAAGTCCCTCTCTGGATCTGCTTCCAGCATCATGGAAAAGAAAGGTGATTTCCCTCCTCTCTTCCTTTCCTGGGCTGAGAATTGTCTTGTCATTAAATAATAGCAATGATAATAAGACAATAGCATCTTACTTCAAGAGTTCCCATTGTCATACCCTTAGTACTCATCTCTCTTTTTTTCCCCTTAAATAATAGTATAAGGTGCTAGAACTGGCAAAATCAGAAACTTAGTAAGATGCAAATAACTACTAAACCAAACCTGTGAATAAATAATAGTTTTTGAGAGCATTTATCACATTCATTTCATCTGAAAAAAAATTCAGTTTTTAATAACATTCTCTGAAGAATAAGACAGGAATAAGACAAATAAAACTTTTACGGTGATTTCACATGAAGTGTTTCTTTGAGTTTATAGACAGTCTATGTATTCAAAGTGAAGATTTTTAAATGTTTAAATCTTCAGCCCCAAAACATTTTCATCTGAAATGAATAGGTATTTGGTATGACTTGTACCTAGGTTACTTGTCTAAATTACTGAAGTTACATAAAAGGGGAAAAAAGTTACCCATGTCTTAACTCTCTCACATAGATCCTGTAAATATTTTAAAATCTTTCTTGCACATGTTCTTTGTTTTCCATCAATAAGATCAAGGCACATACAAAAAATTTTTCCTCCTTTGTTTACCTAACATACTCTCAACAGAATGTTTTAGAAAAAACACAAAGAGATCCAGTTCAAATCCAGCCTCTACCACCTACTAGCTGTGTCAATTTGGGCATGTTATATAAGTAAGCAGTCATCTTCAGTTTAGTCATCCATTAAATAGAGATATTAGGACTTATTGGAATATTGTGAGGATTTTATTAATTACTTTTTTAATTGTATAGCATAACATTTATTTAATTGTAGAGTTAATTTACTTACATGTCATGTTAAAACATTTGAAGCAATACAGAAGTTCCATAAATATAGATGTTCCCTTCAAGAATATTTTTCTTCCATTCTTACCCAAAAAACAAACTTTGCAATGTCAAATGGTGTCCCCACATTAATATTCTTTCCTGAGAGCAGTGTTCTTGGAAGTAAAGGGATCCAAAATACACCACTACGGAGTTTTTTGTTTTTGTTTTTTCTGAGCTCCCCTTATCTCTCTAAAATCAAAGGCATCAAAGTAATTCATCTATCACAAATTTCCTCCCTGGGAGCTTCAAAACCAGGAAAGATTGACTCCTAGCACTTGAGACAAGAAATTGGCACCAGGATAAGAAACTGCCTAACAAACATTGCCACAAAACTATCCTACCTCCCTCCTATTTCTTGAAGGGCCCATTTATCATTCCTAAAAGTTATTCATTTTCCCGTAAGGGCCCTTCTCTCCTCTCGTTCTATTCAGAGGATATATATGAGCCCCAAATTTTAACTGTCTCCTTGAGTCACATTTTTCTGTGAACACCCATAAAAATATATATGAATAAAAAGTCTTTTTTCTCTTGCTAAAAAAAAACCTCCTAAGCACAATTCTTACTACGTCAACCACTGATTAAGAAAAAAAAAAAAAAATGACATGGCTTGCTAACTCATTATCTACATAATTAATTCTGCCCTAAACCACAAGCTTTCCCAACCATAATCACCACAGCCTTCTCCTCCTCAGACACCTAGCCTCTGCACCAGGAGTATTGGATATCTGCGCCGTTCCCCAAACACAGCCCCACTTTCCCTCATCTGTGCTTGTGCTCACTCTTATCCCCTCACCTCCCACGGCATTTATTTTACTTCTTATATAATGCTAAAACTATTCTACCTAATACCAAAAATTTTTTGTATAAATATATTTTCCTAACAGTATGATAGGTTTATTGAAGGCAAAGATGGTGCTTTACTTCTCTTTGTATTCTTCCCAGGTCTTAGCAGATGGCCTCACTCATAATGAATGTATTCTAGGAGCTTGCAGAATTGAAATTACTTATTTGACATTAAGTAGACAGCATAAGTGAAATATGGTTTTCCATTTTTCAACTAGTTATGATGAGAGATATTAACATGGGCTCCCAAGTGATTGTGCTCGAAGTTAACAGAATTCAAACAATTTGCCCACTTGCAAAGCAGCTAAGGTCATAGAGCCCAGTGTCAAAAGAAAGGCAAAGAGCATCCTGAAAGAATTTGCACAAACTGAGCTCTTTGAGCTGCCTTATTATCTGAGATGGCATAAAGACAGGGATGGGAGGCAACGTAGACTAGTAGTTGGGTGCAAGAATTCTAGAACAACACCACTTGGGTTTGATTATGACTCTATTAATTACTGCCTCAGGGCCCTTGGGAAAGTAACTGGACCTCTCTATACATCATATGCAAGTTAAGGATGGGCTTTGTGTGAAGACCAAATGAGTTGATATATGTGAAGCACATAGGACAGTACCAGTCACAATATAAATGCTATACGTAAGTGATTATAAGCAAATAAGGAACATGTGTCTTACAGAAACTCCTTAGGAAGAGGAAAAGTGAAAATACAGACAAAAGAGATGATAAGTGATAAAGCAGCGATCTATAACTGTTTTTTTATAGTGTGATTCCCAAAAAATCTGTAACAGAATATCTACAGGCTTAGTAAATGCAAAGTTCTGAGTTCTATACCAAAACCATTGATTAGACTTTATAAGAGGGACGGAGGAATCCCAGAAGTTGCATTTTAAGCATTCCCAGGTGGTTCTGATGTAGTTTAAGAACTACTTGTCCAGAGCCCTGATGCTCAAAATGTGGCCCAAGGAGTGGCATCAGCATCACCTGAAAGCATGTTAGAAATGCAGAATCTCAGCCCCACCCCAGACCCACTGAATCTGCATTTTCACAAGCCCCAGGTGATTCATAGACATATTAAAGTTTGAGAAGTCTTGGTTTTATTTATTTATTGGCTTTGTTGGGTCTTCATTGCTGCACACGGGCTTTCTCTAGTTGTGGAGAGCGGGGGCTGGCTTCTCACTGCAGTGGTTTCTCTTGTTGTGGAGCACGGGCTTTAGGTGTGTGGGCTTCAGTAGTTGTGTCACGTGGGCTCAATAGTTGTGGTTTGCGGGCTCTAGAGTACAGGCTCAGTAGTTGTGGAGCTAGGGCTTAGTTGTTATGCGGTACGTGGGATCTTCCCAGACCAGGGATCAAACCTGTGTCCCCTGCACTGGCAGGTGGATTCTTAACCACTGACACAAGGAAGTCCAAGAAGCCTTGGTTTTAGAAGATAGATACTTAGGGAATATAATCTGTCCATAAAGAGGGGATTTATTTTATACAGGAGAAGAGGACCTCTTCCTTTAAGACTAGAGAGAAATAAAAGATAGAAGTTGTACATAGAAGTTGTATATATAAATGAATATATATTCATTTACTGATGCAGCACAACAAGTATGTGTTTGATGCCTACCACATGCGAGACACTGCTTCGGTACTGAAGAACAACACACACATGGTCTACAGATAAACTCTGAAGTCCCATAGGCTTAGTCCCATTGAAGTTTATTTCTCAATAAAAATCAACAAGGATATTCTTGGATGGCAAGTGGAGCTCCATAGGATCACTCAGGAACTAGGTCCCATCTGTGACTCTGTCCTCCTGGGGTGCAAGAGTCCTCTCTATATCCTATGCATGTGGCTCATTGTGGAAGAACAGAGTTCAGAGGATCTCATGAGAGGTATCCACAGGTGCTGCCTGGAAGCAGGATGCATCCCTTCTGCCCACATACTGCTGGCTGCAGCTTAGACGCATGCTCACCCTAACAGTAAGTCTAAAATGAGCTAGATGTGTGGCCCACAGGAAGATGCCAATTGGGTTTTGGTGAACACATGGCAGCCTCTGACATGACCAGCTGAAAGCTGAGGGTGCAGACTACAAGGGAGAGAAATAAAGAACCAGAAAGTATAAAGTTAGTATTGACAGTCAAGTAAGAAACCTCAGTTAGAAGAGATACTTGGTGCACAATTCATGATCATACAGACTCCTTTTAGAATAAGATTTAGCTAAATTTTTAAAAAGTAAGTTACATGTTAATTCATCTAGCCTTGGCAATGAACTTCCTCCAATTTACAAGTGGGAAAAATGAGGCATAGCGACATTAAGTAACTTGCCCAAGTTAGTAAGTAGCAGAGTCAGGATTCAAATTTAGAATCTCGTATGCTTAACCATTATGCAACACTGCCTTGTCCTAGCCCGCCTCACAGGGGCTGGGTTCTAAGAGTTGAGAAGCCATGTAGAATCTGACAAGAACATTATTTTTTAAACAGAACTTACACTGGAGTACCATGTTTAAATCAATAAACAGAGAATGACAAATTACTACCTTGGAAAAATATATATTTGCTTTGGTTAGTACATATAGCCCTATCCATGAGATTTCTTTTGGTTGTAAGCAACAAAAAGTAATTCTGATTAATTGAAACAGATAATAAATTTTTTAAAATAATGCCAGGCAACTCATGGAATAACAGGAAGGCTAGAGATATAGAAGCTTCTTCTTAGTACTATCGTGAATTTTGTTTTATGTCATTTCTGTGTCTTAGCCTAGATTCTCTTGAAAACAGAGCCTGGGACAAAGGTGAATGAATAGGTAGAATATTCTGGAAGTGATCTCAGGGAAACAGGGAAAACCAACACTAGAATGAGTTACTGAGTTGGCTACCACCATGGACACCTCTGAGGAATCTTAGAAAATGCTCTCAAAGATATCTTCCCAATAGATACAAGGGTAACACATCATCTTCCACCTTCTGCAGGTCGAGTGGACCCATGGGTGTTAACTTCTCTTTCACTTTGTAGTGAAAAGTCCCACATCAGAGAAACTCCAGGTCAGGAAGCAAACAGTATACCCTGTAGGCCTGAGGGGAGGTGATGTCATGTTGCATCTGGTAAGGAAGGTAGATGACACAAAACTTTCGCTAAGGTAATCGCCAGAGGAAGAAGTGAGGCTTAGAGGATCCAAAGTGGCTTATACTGTACAAAACCTGCTCAGCATCTTATGGCTTGACCCGTAGTGAGTACTGAGTAAACAACGTCAGGCCATAAGACTGGCTCTGGCTAGGCAGAGGGACGAGAACAAGACTCCCAGGTTATTCTACAGTGGCTATGATGGGGAGGTGGGGGACATTTTCAGTGGCACTGAAGAGCAAGCTAAGTGGCCTGGTCCTTGAAGATGGACCATGATTCCTTATCACTAAATGTCCTCTCTTTCCAATTTCAACTTACTTGAATGTTAATTACTAAAAATTTAGTCCTAAAATGATGTAATCAAATAGGCAGTTCCCTGCTCTGAGTGGATAAAATGAATTGCCCTTCTTTCAAAATCACTTATATCCAATCTCTACATTTTTTCCTTGATTGGAAGACTCACACAGACGAGTACAAATCATAATGCAAAGCCATACATGTGCATAATGCATATACTGTAGTCTCTTTAAATGAAGGGCTCTTGATTAAAGGCGGATGACGAGAAAGATGAAAATGGGGCAGGATAATCTCTGGAGCATCTTTTTAAAGTCTGCTGGTCAGAGATAATCACCCTGCAACTTTGCATTTCAGAGTAGCAAGACCTTACAAACTGAAATCATGTTGAAAACATATGGTCTCCTTGTCAAACCATCGTTGAGTACATCTGGAAATCAAAACTTAGAAGGAAGAAGACCAGGCATTTTCTCTTGACAGAGACCATTAAGAAGTTTCTTCAAACAAACTAGAGGAGAAAAGGGGGAAGTGAAAGATTTTGATAAATTTTTGTGGCCTTTCCTCTGGATATTTTGAAACAGGTCACATCACAGAGCTTTCTTGCTCTCCTCTCCTTTCCCAGCTTGGTATATTTAACTATAAGAAACACTGTTTCTGGTCTTGGGAGTCCAGATTTTCAGAAAATTTGTTTTGCAATCAGAGGGGAAACTGAGAAATAACCATTTCAATGTTTGAAATGGATTTATTTTTGCCATGAAAAATCTTAATAAGGAAAAACAGAGATGAAATGCAAATGGTTTCAACAAATGTGAATTAGGATGCCTTACTTTGGAAAATTAGACACTACCTGGTTTCTGTAAAGAGTCAGTTGGGCAGGAAACAGATGTGCGTTTCAACTCTCACCGGACTGCCAAAGAAAGGACTGTTTCAATAGATGTTTGCTGTATTAACTACAGAAACATAAAGGCTATAACAATTTCAAACTACTTTTCTCAGGGATTAAAATAGTTTAATGATGTAATTAAATTAGATTCTTGAATGGAAAGGCAACCTCCTCAGAAAGAATATATGTGCCCTGACATTTGGGAAGAATATAAGGAGGTACAAAGGGTAAAATTGTCTACTGCTCTGTAAGTCTTCTTCAGTTGGATAATTTAGACACTTGCTGTACCTAATTTTAGCAATTTACCCCAGCATTTGGCTTAGCATGAAACACAAATAAAGTAATAGATCTAAAAAATGACTACATTGATAGAAACCACTATATAGATATAGGCAGTGGCCATTTACCATATTTTTGTGCCCCCCCCCAAAAAAATAGAAATGATAAATCTTAGCCTTAAAAAGATTACCAATCAACTAGAAATAGTTGTTCCTATTTCCCTGAACCAATGTGGGTGGAAGCCCTTAGCCACATACCACGAATAGCCTGCTTGGTCTTCTGTAGCAGACTTGGAATATGAGATGAGGTCAGAGAGGCAGAGAAGAGCCAGATGTAGGAGAAGAAAAGCGCCCCAGAGCCAGACCCGTGGGCCTCGTAGGGCTTCAGAGGTTTTTTTTTCATTAGATAAGAAATTATGCTGAAGAAAAACTGCTCGAATTTTAAGTAGAGGAGTAACATGACTAAGTTAATCTTCTTTAAAACATTGTTTTGTTTACTGGTGGAGAACGGATTCTAGGGAGCAAAGATTGGAAGCTGAGAGTAGCTTGAGTAAGCATGATGGTGGACTACATTGAAACCTGTGTGTTAACATTTTGCTTAAAGGGATTTCATCTATCTGGAATTAGTGAATCGAGTTACAAATGCACTTTTATTTGTTGCTTTTGAGATATGTGTATATTATATATATATATACATATATATGTAATACAATTGTTGAGTGGTTTAAAGAAAAGGAGGTTTATTCGCCTCATATTGCAAAAAATCCAGATGCACCTCACGATTGCTCGATATGCTATACTTTCAGTTCTCTCAATCACATTCCAGTCAGAAGAAAGGACAGAGGGGAAAGAGGAGAAAGCCTTTCCCTAAAAAGGGTTTTACCTTTAATGTAGAAAGGTCAGGAAAGTATTTCTCCAAAAAACTGTGTCACATGGCCAACCCTAACTATAAGGAAGGCTGAGAGATTAAATATTGTTATCCAGACACTTTGCCATCCTGAACAAAGCCAGAAATCTCTTAGTACAAAAAAAGTAGTAGTAGCTAACAGATAGAGACAAGCAGGCTCTGCCACTCTACTACTGGTACTATCTATCCTATATGCTTACCTGAAACATAGCAATGAGCTGCAACATGAAAACCATTAACACTTTTGCAGATAACACTTTAAAATTCTGACAGTGAAGATATGTCCATCATCTGTAAAATGATGTACTTAGTGAATCATTACAGTAAATAATCTGTAATATATGTATTTAATTTGAGAAAAGAATCTTCAAAATAATAACATATTGTTTTCATACTTGGAGTGTACTTTTCTTAGGCAGTGTAGTATTTCAGCACCCATTATATTGTGTTCTTTAGTCAACTGGCAAATGGGATCACCGTTGCTAATCCAGATGTAGACATTTTGGTCCCTCACTTTTGGTACTATTGTTTCTTTCTGTCCTAGAATTCTATTATTAACAACAAGATTGCACTAAGTAAAGCCATCCAGAAAGATGCTAGCAGGCTCAAATTATACGAAAAGTTTTACAAAAATTAAAATGACAAACTAAAATGTAAAGTTAGATTCAAGTTTGTTTAGAACTGGTGAAAAACAGTCACTTTTCTAAGTCTAAAAGATTGCTACAATAAACAAAATGAGTGAGGTTTATTTGGAGGACTAGAGTAGTTCTTAAGTATTACAATTTGATGCTATGTTGTTTAATGCTGGTGTAAAATGTTCAGTAAAAAGTTATAATATATACATATATAATATGATTTGTGTGTATATATACATGTGTGTGTTTTATGATTCCATATTCTCTATTATGATTTTTTCACTTTCATGGCAAGTATTTTTCAATTAAATGCCTCTTCAGTTTTACAATAAAGTCAGCAGGAAAATAGCACTCAGTTTACTGCAATGAAATTATTCCATAAAACGTTCCTTCTTTTTTTTTTAATTTTTATTGGAGTATAGTTGATTTACAATGTTGTGCTGTTTTCTGCTGGCCAGCAAAGTGAATCAATTATATATATATATATATATATATATATATATATAACACATATAGGTAATTACAGAGTATTGAGTAGCGTTCCCTGTGCTGTACAACAGGTCCTTATTAGTTATCTATTTTATATATAGTAGTGTGTATATGTCAATCCCAATCTCCCAATTTATCCTTCCTCCTCTTCCCCTCCTTGGTAACCATAAATTTGTTTCTACATCTGTGACTCTATTTCTTTTTTGTAAATAAGTTCATTTGTACCATTTTTTTAAATTCCACATATAAGTGATATACTTGTCTTTCTCTGACTTACTTCACTCAGTATGACAATCTCTAGGTCCATCCATGCTGCTGCAGATGGCATTATTTCATTCCTTTTGATGGTTAAGTAATATTCCATTGCACATATGTACCACATCTTCTTTATCCATTTATCTGTTTATGGACATTTAGATTGCTTCCATGTTCTGGTTATTGTAAATAGTGCTTCAATGAACACTGGGGTGCATGTATCTGTTCAAATTATGGTTTTCTCTGGATATATGCCCAGGAGCAGGATTTCTGGATCATATGGTAGCTGTGTTTTTGGTTTTTTAAGGAACCTCCATACTGTTCTCCATAGTGGATGTACCAATTTACATTCCCACCAACAGTGTAAGAGTTTTCCCTTTCCTCCACATCCTCCATGAAAGGTTTCTTCTAAATTGCCTAAAAGATATAGGATTGATCTGTGTGAGTTGTGGGAATCTAGCTGTATAGGCTTTTAAGATTCTAGCTCTAGGATTCCATGTTTCTATTATCTAGAGGTATTCCTACATTTATGAAAGCAGAACTGAATCATGTCTAATCTGAAGTATGTATATATTTTACTTGGATAAAACTGAGGAGGAAAGAAGAGAAGTTGACTGCTTTAGTAACTCCATGAGGATACCACTGTGATAGCTAGTCTCTGACGATAGTCACACTGATGATCCACACCTCCTGATATGCAAATCTATGCGTAGTCCCCTCCCCTTGAGTCCAGGCTGACCCTATGATTCATCAGGCTCACCCTATGACTGACCTATAGAACACAGTGAAATTAACGCTTCATGACATAGGCTATATGTAAAAAGCCTTGCAGCTTCTACTAGGGTCTCTTTGGAACATTTGTTTTAAGGGAAGACACTTGTTATGTGAGAAGAGAGACTACCCTAAGATTTCCATGCTCTGAGGAAGCTAAGATAGCTATGTGAGAGGCCACATAATGGGAGAGAGGCTGAACAGCCTGAGCTATTCCAGCCATCCTAGACCAGTTGCCAGATGTTCAAGTGAAGAAACTATTTGCCATATCCAGCCCAGTCAAGCTATCCTATGACTCCAGCCCAGCCACCATCTGACTGGAAACAGATGGTGAGATTCCAAATGAGCACTGATCATCAGAACAAAAAGAGAAATTAAAACCACAGAAATGTATGGCCCCCCAGTTCCAGAAGCTAGAAGTCCAAAATCAATGTGTCAGCAGGGTCATGCTCCCCCTGAAAGCTCTAGGGGAGGATCCTTTCCTACCTCCTCCTAGTTTCCGGTGGTTGCTGGCAATCCTTGGTATTCTTTGGCTTCTTGATGCATTGCTCCAATCTCTGCTCCCATCTTCACATGATGTTTCCCTCTCTATGTATTTGTGTCTGAATTTACCTCTTCCTATAAGAACATCAGTCATTGAATTAGGGCACCCCCTAATCCAGTATGACCTCATTTTAGCTTGATTACATCTTTAAGGACCCTATTTTCAAATAAGGTCATATTCACATTCCTCCTGGTGGTTAGGACTTCAATTTATCTTTTGGAAGACACAAATCAACCCACACCACCATCTAATGCGTTCCTTGCTCAAAGCCATTACAATGGTCTCACACAATTTTCTTCCACAATCTATCTGAATTCTTCTCACACTTCTCATTATGCTTCCCTGTCTTACAGGGCATGCTCTCCCCTCAGGGCCCTTTAACCTACTATGATCCTTTTGCTTGTTACCCTCTTTCCTGAGACACCTCCTCTCCACCTTCCATCCCGTTTCAGGTCTTTATCACTTCCTCAGCGAGGCCTTCCTTGACCACCCTATTTAAAATTTTCTTACTACCCTTCACCATCTGACACCCTTATCCCTCTTCGTGGCACCATTTTTCTCCCCTGATGAGGCTATAGCTGTTATCATCCCGATTTCACATTAAGCTGAAATATCTTGCTCAAAATCAGGGAACTAAGAGAAGGAAATGGAGAAGCTGACTCCTTGCAAGCTTACTCCAGAACTTGTTCTCTTTGCATTCTATGAAGTCTTTTAATGATTATTTTCTATATTTAATTCATTACCCACCTGGCTAGGATGTAAAAGGCCCAGGCTTAGTGACAATCAATAGATTGTCCAATGAAGAATAAATTGTACCTTGCCTCATTTAAACAATTTTTTTCAGCATTCATTAAAGTCTGGCTTTCCCTGAAAGACTCAGCGTGGAAATTCTGAGCATGAGGGTATAAACTAATATTTTTGTTTTCCTTAACTAGTTATCCAGAAGCTGACAGAGCAAAAAATCAAGGAGTTCCCATCATGTCCATATTACTGGGGGGTTCTGAAGCCTAAAGAATAGCATGAACCCATAGTTAAATGATTTACTTCACCAAGCAATATTGTTTATATAAAAAATTAATCAAGAATAATTGCCAATGGCACCATTTCTAAACATAGTCTAATTTATTGGTATGATGTCACATAGGCAAAATTGTTTATTTGCATGATGTCACATGCACACACATACATTTGTTTATTTGCCTGATGTCAGACCAAGAAAAGGGTCACCAATGGCTGAAGTCATTTCTGGGACTTACCCAAATGCCAGTCACTGCAGAAAGTGCTTTTGATGTATTGCTAATTTGATTTCTATAACAACACTGAGGAAGGTGTTTTGTCTCTGCTTTCGGATGAAGGGGGTGGGGGACAAAGGGGAAGCTGGGACGAAGTGAGAGAGTAGCATAGATATATATATACTACCAACTGTAAAATAGATAGCCAGTGGGAAATTGCTGTATAACAAAGGGAGATCAACTCGATGATGGATGATGCCTTAGAGGGCCAGGACAGGGAGGGGAAGGGGGAGTCACGGGAGGGAGGGAATATGGGGATATGTGTATAAACACAGCTGATTGACTTTGGTGTACCTCAAAAACTGGTATAAGAGTGTGAAGCAATTATATTTCAATAAAGAGCTAAAAAAACAAACAAACAAAAAAATACATTATATCCTCAAACCTGCAGGTCATATACCAGGGTTTCCTCAATAAATGTGAGCTCCCCCAGCATTAGATCCGGATAGTGTTATTCACCATTATATTCTCTACATCTATCAATGAGGTTGACACTCAGTATGTTCTCAATGCACACTTAGTGAGTAAAAGGATGAAGAAACTGAGGATCTGGGAGACTCGATAACTCTGTCCAAAGTTACCCAGAAAGTCTGGATATGAAAATAGATCTATAAAACTATAAAGCAATACTATACAAAGACTGTGCAGTAATTTTTTAATTTGCTTGGAAGCAGGCAAGAATATATTCGTTAGCTAGCTGCATACACTACCTCCTGTTTAAGAATGTCTACACTAGTAACCATGTTACTATCATACACAGTGTTTGTTAGCCTCAGGATGCTTCTATCTTGGGCAGTCCTCAAAAGGCACACAAAATCTATTTTTCATTTTCTGTATTTCATGCAAATCCTATTTTCACTATTTTGCAATTTGCCTCAGATTGTGAAGACAACACCTTTCTTTCTATCAGTTGGAACACACTGATGTTTTCCTGGAAGACACTAGCCACCTTGCTCAATTTGGGAGCACCTGGCCTCTAGCTAAGCCACTTGTGAAATACCCTTCCCTCTCTGACTCGGGTTTTACAAGCTGATGTGGCCACAACTGACTGGTGCAGGTGACTAACTCATGAGATTTGTATTGATTCTGATTAATAGCAATGAAAATCATTTAATTTATAATACCTGTGCCCAAATACCTGTGGTGCATTTCTTTAGAGACTATAGGTTTCGTGTACTCATCACGTGTCTCAAAAAAAAAGTCATAACTTTGATAGGTAAACTAATCAAAATGTTAACAGATCTGAAAGTGCTGAGCACTTTTTCATAATAAGCATTTACAAATAGCTTTTCTTTTGATGAAGGAAGAGAAAATAAACCTCTTCAAAGACTTACTATCAGTACCTTTTTTTTTTTTAGATTCCATATATATGACTTAGCATACAATATTTGTTTTTCTCTTTCTGGCTTACTTCACTCTGTATGACAGAGTCTAGGTGACAAGACAAGAATAAGGATGCAGATGCAGAGAATGGACTGGAGGACATGGGGTTGTGGGGGTGGGGGACAAAGGGGAAGCTGGGACGAAGTGAGAGAGTAGCATAGATATATATATACTACCAACTGTAAAATAGATAGCCAGTGGGAAATTGCTGTATAACAAAGGGAGATCAACTCAATGATGGATGATGCCTTAGAGGGCCAGGACAGGGAGGGGAAGGGGGAGTCACGGGAGGGAGGGAATATGGGGATATGTGTATAAACACAGCTGATTGACTTTGGTGTACCTCAAAAACTGGTATAAGAGTGTGAAGCAATTATATTCCAATAAAGAGCTAAAAAAACAAACAAACAAAAAAATACATTATATCCTCAAACCTGCAGGTCATATACCAGGGTTTCCTCAATAAATGTGAGCTCCCCCAGCATTAGATCCGGATAGTGTTATTCACCATTATATTCTCTACATCTATCAATGAGGTTGACACTCAGTATGTTCTCAATGCACACTTAGTGAGTAAAAGGAATTAGTGCTAGACCCTATCCATACCAGCCATGTAGAATTGCTCCCCAATCCTTATAATCATCAAGACAGAAGCAGAGACAGGCAGAGAGATGGTGCTAATGAGGTATACTGAGAATTTTTTTTTTTAATCTCTAGAGTGAAAAAGGTAGAAAAGTGTTACTCGAGGCTGGACAGAACCGATGTTTTAAAATCAAGTACCTAAAATTGTAAAGTCCTCACATCTCAATAGCCATTTTACATAAATTATTTTACTTGAAACACATAGGGAAAGTATTTAATCATCATTTTATAGAAAACTAGAAAGTACCAAATTCAGTCAATTTGATCAAAGTCACACAACTAGTTGGTGACATTGCTGGGACCAGAAACCAGGTCGGGTCTCTGCTTATCATTCCTGAGCAAGTGAATGATGTGCAGAGCATGTGGAAGAGAAGCAATGGATCCGGTTATATCAGTCAGAATTTGAGCACATTTTGAGTACAAAGCCCTTCCAATTATGATGCATGGCTGACTCACACTCTTAATTGTCACAAGAGGTTCACCCAACAACTCAACAGTCCAACAAAGCTGCAACTTGTTCTTTTTTGCCTCTTACAGAAAACTTCTATGAGGTAATCTATTAAAATGTCATCTGGGAAAAAATATCTTCTTGGATTTTAGACAAAACCTGCAAAAATCTTTTATTATCTCCATGAGAGGACTGGACTTCTGAGAAAAAGTACAAAATAAAATCCAACATTGATTGAAAACTTTGTATCTGCCAGGCACAGTCTAGCTGTATTACATACTTAACCTCATTTAACTTTCACAAGAACCAAGAGGTAGGTAGTATTCTTTATCTTACTTATGAAGAAAATGAGGCCAGAGAGAGCTAGGATTTGAACACTGACTCCAGAATCCATATTCTTGAATGTTACATTAGAGTGTTTTTGCACTCCTAGCAGTTAGGCTACTACTCTTAACTAAATCTTCATATTCTGTTCTTATTTTCAATCTTTGCCTTTTCCCCAGAGAAAGACATGCATGAGTCCTTTGAGAGCATTTATCACTTCATGTGCTCAGACTCTTAATAAGTTCTTCATTTATTTGTTCAATAAACACTTCTGAGAATGTGGCATACTCCTGGGTAGATTCTGAGGATATGAAATGGATTAGACATTGAACTTTGCCTAAAAAAATCACATAATCCACAGGCAGGTAAAACAGACAAGTACTGTTGATACAGGGTGATATTGTGCTAAGGAAGCACACAGGAGATTTATGAATTGCAGAGTAAGGGAAGAAGAAGAAGTCAGGATGAAGGATAAAGGAGCATCTGAGCTGAGTCTTAGAAGAAATACCATAGATTTATGGATGAAAAGTCTATAAAGGCAATCCAAGCACAGAAGAAATTTATGAAAAAGCAGCTCCAGAATTAAAAAATATTGGCATATGGATGGACTGATCCATAATAAAGAGTTTGCAGGGCAGATGAGGGGAAAAGGTATGGGATCTAATGTGCTGGCCATGAAAAGAGAAAAGTGGTAGAATGACCACCATCAAGGCCATTAGAGAATGAAGTGGTCAGAAAGGAAGAAAGGAGAGGGCTTGAGGGACTGGATGTCCCTAGATAGAAGAAAAAATAATGTGTACTTGTACTTGTGAGTGAAGCCCTGGGAAGTCTTGAAAAGACTTTGTTTGTAGGTTGGTACTTTGCGGTTTAAGATATCTAGAGTTGTAGAAGTGATGGAAACTTTTCTAGTGGAGAAAGATTATGACGTTACCAAATATACCTCTATTGCCTTGTTCTCAGGTAGTTGGCAAAAGGCTGAGTGCTTTTCAGACAATGGTACTTGATATCCATGTGGTATTCTTTGTTTCCTACAAGGATATCCTAAAAAGTGGCATCTGTGATCAACTGACAAGTGCAATTTCTGCTAATTCCAGCTTTTTGATACAGAATTATATATTATATAACCTCCTCTAGAAGTACGGAACTGACAAAAATCCATCCATGAAATATGTTAATCAATAATGTAATTTGTCCTTTCACTCACCAGAAGGAAAGTACAGCAGAGTATATCATTTCCCAGATGTATTAGAGATTTTTATCTGTCTCATTTTTCTTTTCGTGAAGGGTATTCAGACACATACTTTAAAGACATCATCTCTCACCTAGGTTTTGGCCTGTTGAGTGAGGGCCTCATATCCCTAAAGACAAATCTTGTGCAAGACATATGCACCTCTTGAGACTGTTCAGTGGAGACTCAGAATGTGAGAGCTTTGCCAAACAGTCACTGAAATGCAAACAGTTGATCTACCCCAACATTTTTTTAAATTTTATTTATTTATTATTTTTGGGGGGGTACACCAAGTTCAATTATCTGTTTTTATACACATATCCCCATATTTCCTCCCTCCCTTGACTCCCCCCCCCACCCCCCACCCTGTCCCAGTCCACTGAGGCATTTTCCATCCTTGAGTTGAACTCCCTTTGTTATACAACAGCTTCCCACTGGCTATCTACATTACAGTTGGTAGTGTATATATGTCTGTGCTACTCTCTCGCTTCGTCTCAGCTTCCCCTTTACCCCCCGCCCCCTCCCAAACCTCGAGTTCTCCAGTCCATTCTCTGCATCTGCGTCCTTGTTCTTGTCACTGAGTTCATCAGTACCATTTTTAGATTCAGTATATGTGAGTTAACATACAATATTTGTCTTTCTCTTTCCGACTTACTTCACTCTGTATGACAGATTGTAGTTCTAGCCACCTCATTACATATAGCTCCATCTCATCCCTTTTTATAGCTGAGTAATATTCCATTGTATATATATGCCACATCTTCTGTATCCATTCATTTGTTGATGGGCATTTAGGTTGCTTCCGTGTCCTGGCTATTGTAAATAGTGCTGCAATAAACATGATGGTACAAGTTTCTTTTGGTATTATGGTTTTCTTTGGGTATATGCCCAAGAGTGGGATTACTGGATCATATGGTAGTTCTATTTGTAGTTTTTGAAGGAACCTCCAAATTGTTTTCCATAGTGGCTGTACCAACTTACATTCCCACCAACAGTGCAGGAGAATTCCCTTTTCTCCACACCCTCTCCAACATTTGTTGTTTCCAGATTTTGTGATGATGGTGTGAGGTTATACCTCATTGTGGCTTTGACTTGCATTTCTCTGATGATGAGTGATGTTGAGCATCTTTTCATGTGTTTGTTGGCCATCTGTATGTCTTCTTTGGAGAAATGTCTATTTAGGTCTTCCACCCATTTGTGGATTGGGTTATTTGCTTTTTTGGTATTAAGCTTCATGAGCTGCTTGTATATTTTGGAGGTTAATCCTTTGTCCGTTGTTTCATAGGCAATTTTTTTTCCCATTCTGAGGTTTGCCTTTTAGTCTTGTTTATGGTTTCTTTCACTGTGCAAAAGCTTTTAAGTTTCATGAGGTCCCATTTGTTTATTCTTGATTTTATTTCCATGATTCTAGGGGGTGGGTCAAAAGGGATCTTGCTTTGATGGATGTCATAGAGTGTTCTGCCTATGTTTTCCTCTAGGAGTTGTATAGTGTCTGGCCTTCCATGTATGTCTTTAATCCATTTGGAGTTTATTTTTGTGTATGGTGTTAGGAAGTGTTCTCATTTCATTTTTTTACATGTTGCTGTCCAATTTTCCCAGCACCACTTATTGAAGAGGCTGTCTTTTTTCCACTGTATACTCGTGCCTCCTTTCTCAAAGATAAGCTGCCCATATGTGTTTGGGCTTACTTCTGAGTTCTCTATTCTGTTCCATTGATCTTCCTTTCTATTTTTGTGCCAGTACCATACTGTCTTGATCACTATGGCCTTGTAGTATAGTTTGAAGTCAGGAAGCCTGATTCCACCAACTCCATTTTTCCTTCTCAAGATTGCTTTGGCTATTCGGGGTCTTTTGTGTTTCCATACAAATCATAAGATTTGTTGCTCTAGTTCTGTGAAAAATGCCATTGGTAATTTGATAGGGATTGCATTGAATCTGTAAATTGCTTTGGGTAGTACAGTCATTTTCACGATGTTGATTCTTCCAATCCAGGAACATGGTATGTCTCTCCATCTGTTTGTGTCGTCTGTGATTTCTTTCATCAATGTCTTAAAGTTTTCTGCATACAGATCTTTTGCCTCCTTAGGCAGATTTATTCCTAGGTATTTGATTCTTTTGGTTGCAATGGTGAATGGGAGAGTTTCCTTAATTTCTTTTTCTCCTCTTCCGTTGTTAGAGTATAGGAATGCAAGAGATTTCTGTGCATTAATTTTGTATCCTGCTACTTTACTGAACTCATCAATGAGTGCTAGCAGTTTTCTGGTAGAGTCTTTAGGGTTTTCTATATATAATATCATGTCATCTGCAAAGAGTAACAATTTCACTTCTTCTTTTCCAATTTGGATTCCTTTGATTTCTTTTTCTTCTCTGATTGCTGTGGCTAAGACTTCCAAAACTATGTTGAATAATAGTGGTGAGAGTGGACACCCTTGTCTTGTTCCTGTTCTTAGAGGGAATTCTTCCAGTTTTTCCCCATTGAGAATGATGTTGGCTTTTGGTTTTTCATATATGGCTTTTATTATGTTGAGGTAATTTCCTTCTATGCCCATTTTCTGGAGAGCTTTTATCATAAATGGATGTTGAACTTTGTCAAAAGCTTTTTCTGCATCTACTGAGATGATCATATGGTTTTTATCCTTCAATTTGTTGATATGATGTATAACATTGATTGATTTGCGTATATTGAAGAATCCTTGCATCCCAGGGATAAACCCCACTTGATCATGGTGTATGATTTTTTTAATGTGCTGTTGCAGTCTGTTAGCTAGTATTTTGTTGAGGATTTTTGCATCTATATTCATCAGTGATATTGGTCTGTAGTTTTCTTTTTTTGTGACATCTTTGCCTGGTTTTGGTATCAGGGTGATGGTAGCCTCATAGAATGAGTTTGGGAGTGTTCCGCCTTCTGCAATATTTTGGAAGAGTTTGAGAAGGATAGGTGTTAACTCTTCCCGAAATGTTTGATAGAATTCACCCGTGAACCCATCTGGTCCTGGGCTTTTGTGTGTTGGGAGATTTTTAATCACTGCCTCAATTTCCGTACTTGTGATTGGTCTGTTCATGGTTTCTATTTCTTCCTGGTTCAGTCTTGGAAGATTGTATTTTTCTAAGAATGGATCCATTTCTTCCAGGTTATCCAATTGATTGGCATATAGTTGCTTGTAGTAGTCTCTCATGATGTTTTGTATTTCTGAGGTGTCTGTTGTTATTTCTCCTTTTTCATTTCTAATTCTGTTGATTTGCATCTTCTCCCCTTTTTTCTTGATGAGTCTGGCTAATGGTTTATCAATTTTGTTAATCTTCTCAAAGAACCAGCTTTTAGTTTTATTTATTTTTCTTATGGTTTCTTTCCTTTCTTTTTCATTTATTTCTGCTCTGATCTTTATGATTTCTTTCCTTCTGCTCACTTTGGGGTTTCTTTGTTCTTCTTTCTCTAGTTGTTTTAGGTGTAATGTTAGGTTGTTTATTCAAAAATTTTCTTGTTTCTTAAGGTAGGACTGTATTGCTATAAACTTCCCTCTTAGAACTGCTTTTGCTGCATCTCATAGGTTTTGGGTTGTTGTGTTTTCATTGTCGTTTGTTTCTAGATATTTTTTGATTTCCTCTTTGATTTCTTTAGTGATTTCTTGGTTGTTTAAGAGTGAATTGTTTAGCCTCCGTGTGTTTGTATTTTTTGCAGTTTTTTTCCTGTAATTGATATCTAGTCTCATGGCGTTGTGGTCTGAGAAGATGCTTCATATGATTTCAATTTTCTTGAATTTGCTAAGGTTTGACTTGTGACCCAAGATGTGATCTATCCTGGAAAATGTTCCGTGTGCACTTGAGAAGAAAGTGTAGTCTGTCGTTTTTGGATGGAATGTCCTATAAATATCAATTAAGTCAAGATGGTCTAATGTGTCATTTAAAGCTTGTGTGTCTTTATTTATTTTCTGTTTGGATGAACTGTCCATTGATGGAAGTGGGGTGTTCAAGTCTCCCACTATTATTTTGTTACTGTCGATGTCCCCTTTTATAGCTGTTAGCATTTGCCTTATGTATTGAAGTGCTCCTATGTTGGGGGCATAGATATTTACCATTGTGATATGTTCTTCTTGAATGGATCCCTTGATCATTGTGTAGTGTCCTTCCTTGTCTCTTGTAATAGTCTTTACTTTCAAATCTAATTTGTCTCATATGAGTATTGCTACTCCAGCTTTCTTTTGACTTCCATTTGCATGGAATATCTTTTTCTATCCCTTTACTTTCAGTCTATATGTATCCCTTGGTCTGAAGTGGGTTTCTTGTAGGCAGCATATAGAAGGGTCTTGTTTTTTATCCATTCAGCCAGTCTGTGTCTGTTGGTTGGAGCATTTAATCCATTTACATTTAAAGTGATTATTGACATGTGTGTTCCAATTACCATTTTCTGAATTGTTTTGGGTTTGTATTTGTAGGTGTTTTCCTTTTCTTGTGTTTCCTACTTAGAGAAGTTCCTTTAGCACTTGTTGTAAGGCTGGTTTGGTGGTGCTGAGTTCTCTTAACTTTTGCTTGTCTGGAAAGCTTTTGATTTCTCCCTCAAACCTGAATGAGATTCTTGCTGGGTAGAGTATTCTTGGCTGTAGGTTTCTCTCTTTCAGGACTTTCAGGATATCCTGCCATTCCCTTCTGGCCTGCAGAGTTTCTGCAGAAAGGTCAGCTGTTATCCTTATGGGTTTTCCCTTATATGTTATTTGTTGCTTTTCTCTTGCTGCTTTTAATCTTTTTTCTTTGTGTTTAATTGTCATTAGTTTGATTAATATGTGCTTTGGTGTATTTCTCCTTGGGTTTATTCTGTATGGGACTCTCTGTGCTTCTTGGACTTGGTTAATTATTTCCTTTCCCATGTTGGGGAAGTTTTCCACTATATTTTCTCAGACCCTTTCTTTTTTTCTTCTTCTTCTGGGATGCCTATAATGCAAATGTTGGTATGCTTAATGTTATCACTGAGGTCTCTGAGACTGTCTTCTATTCTTTTTATTCTTTTTACTTTTTCCTGCTCTGTGGCATTTATTTCCCCCATTCTATCTTCCAACTCACTTATTCTTTTTTCTGCCTCAGTCATTCTGCTGGTTATAGCATCTAGAGTATTTTTAATTTCAGTTATTTTGTTATCCATTGCTGTTTGTTTTTCTGAGTTCTTATGAACTGTTTCTTGTACTTTCTCTATTTTGTTATTGAGATTTTGTATCATTTTTACTATCATTACTCTGAATTCTTTTTCAGGCATTTTTTCCTATTTCCTCTTCATTTATTTGGTCTTGTGGGTTTTTTTCCTGCTCCTTTGCCTGCATGGTGTTTCTTTGTTTCCTCATGGTTGTCCAAACTTTTGGGGTTGCTTGTCCTGGTGATAGAGGTGTTTATAGAAGACTGTCCAAGCCTCAGACTAATGTCCAAGTATTGGATTATGCAAATACTAAGTCTGGGAAACACATACATGTATAAGACACACAATTACTGAATCCATTAGAACATAAGGCTCTGGAAAGACCTGACAGAACCCCAGTATGCTACCAGATATTCAAAGAGAAACCCAGCAGAAATTGACGACTGAAACAGAACAAATCAGAGACAAAAGCAAAAGCAAACAAACAAACAAATAACACCTTACACATGCAAACACTATCCAGGGAGATTTTGTAAGCTAGGATCAAACATAGAAAAGAGCTAGAGTACCACCAAACAGAATGGAGATTCTCAGAATGAAATTAGACAGTTGTGCTAAGAACTAAGATAAAGACAAAAACCTAATATTAAATACCAACGTGGTGCGTCATCTGGAGAATCAAGCAAGGAGTCTGAGCAGATTGATAGTGTTGCTTATAGGTATGTTAAGATAAAATAAACTTAAAATGGCTGGAAGAAACGGGAACAGAAGAGCATAGTGTGGTTGGAAATATGGAAATAAAAAGAAAGGAATAGAAATGTATAAAAGATAGGAATGAAAGGAAAGTATGAGAGATATATTGTCTGTACTACCAAAAACTTAGCTAGATATAGAAGTATATAAAAAGGCAAAAAAATGAAAATAAAATAAAAAATATCATTAAAAAAATTATGTTATAAAAGTTGTAGATCCCTTAGGACTAAGATCGTAATTAATAAAGAAAAAAAAGAGAGAGAGAGAGAAAGAAAATCCAGAACTGATCCCATAATGGACCAGTGCAATAGGATCGATACTAATATTTCTGTTTCCTTAGAGTCTCAACTGTAAGTGTCCTTCTACTCGCCTTGGGTTTTTTTGCATTATTCTGTGACCAGAAGAGCTTCCTTTATTGTTCGTCTGTAAGCATCGGTGCATGGGGAAGGAGAGGGTACAATAGTGACTCCTTCTCCTGGGAGTGAGTGAGCAGTGGTGCACTGTTGTTTCAGTCAGGCTTGGAGGTACCTGTTGCAGAGGGACGCAGGTGGCTCAGGTATAAACAGAAAGTCTTAGATTTGGGCCTCTCTTGAGTTTTTTTTTTTGTTTATTTGTTTTTTTTCTTGGCAGCCTCCCTGCTGCCGGCAGTCCAAGGGGTTTTAATCCAGCCCCACCCGAGTGCCTGAGGGTACTTGTTATCCTTGAGCGCCTTAGGTGGCCCGCAGGGCTTCTCTCCACTGCCTGCTGCAGAGGCACCGAAAGAGAGAGAGAGGCTATGCACGCGGCTCCTCCCACCCGCCCATGAGCCTGCAGCTTCCAGCCGCCATCATGGCCGGGCAGCTCTCAGGGGCAGGCACTCCTTGCCACGGACCTCCTCCCTTTTGTCCTCCCGGTCTGTCACCTCACTGGCAACAATGTTTCTCACCCTGAACCATCTCTCCAGTTCCCACGCTCCTGCTCCCGGACCCTCTGTTCAGCTGTGGATCGACATCTCGGTCCGGGAACACTGTGCTACGGTGCAGACCCTCCGTATGTTTCTCACTCCCTCCCGTCTGCCACAGCTCTGCCACTTCACCCCCTTTGAGCCATCATAGATGCCTCCCTACCAGTTATGTTGGGCTCCTTGCTGTCCCCTCTGGTGTCTGAGGCCATCTGCTCATGTTCAGCTGGTTCTCTGTGGGGATTATTGTGTCCTTCGGTGCACTCCCAATGCATCTGTGGAGAGGGATGCATTCCACACCCCTCTACTTCACCGCCATCCCTTTCCTCCCCTCCTGGGTCCTACCCCAACATTTTTAATGCAAAACAATTTTCTCTGATACACCAGATTTGGATGAAAATCAGCTCAGTGAAAACTCATGTAATAATTGCATTGGGAGCAAGTTCAAGAAAAGTACATATTATGAAAATAAAGATAAATTATGAAATAACAGATCAAACTTTGTCATAGGAAATATGAAACCAATTCTTGGTTGCAACAAAAAGAATAAAATACCTAGGAATAAACCTACCTAAGAAGGCAAAAGACCTGTACACAGAAAGCTATAAGATACTGATGAAAGAAATCAAAGGCAACACAAACAGATGGTGAGATACACCATGTTCTTGGATTGGAAGAATCAATATTGTGAAAATGACTATACTACCCAAAGCAATTTACAGATTCAATGCAATCCCTATCAAATTACCAATGACATATTTCACAGAACTAGAACAAAAAAAAATTATAATTTGTGTGAAAACACAAAAGACCCTGAATAACCAAAGAAATCTTGAGAAAAAAAAACAGAGCTGGAGGGATCAGGCTTCCTGACTTCAGACTATAATACAAAGCTACAGTAGTCAAGACAGTATGGTATTGGCACAAAAATAGAAATATAAATCAATTGAACAGGATGGAAAGCCCTGAGATAAATTATGGTCAATTCATCTATGACAAAGGAGGCAAGGACATACAATGAAGAAAAGACAGCCACTTCAATAAGTGGTGCTGGGAAAACTGGACAGCAACATGTAACAGAATGAAATTAGAACACTCCCTAACACAATACACAAAAATAAATTGGAAATGGATTAAAGATGTAAATGTAAAGCCAGACACTATAAAACGCTTAGAGGAAAACAAAGGAAGAACACTCTTTGACATAAATCACAACAAGATCTTTTTTGACTCATATCCTAGAGTAATACAAATAAAAACAAAAATAAACAAGTGAAACCTAATGAAACTTAAAAGCTTTTGTGCAGCAAAGTAAACCATAAACAAGATGAAAAGACAACCCTCAGAATGGGAGAAAACATTTGCAAATGAAGCAACTGACAAAGGATTAATCTCCAAAATATACAAATAGCTCATACAGCTCAATATCAAAAAAAATAAAAATAAAAAATGTGTAGAAGGTCTAAAGAAACATTTCTCCTGAGAAAATATACGGATGTCCAACAAACACATGAAAAGATACTCAACATCACTAATTATTAGAGAAATGCAAATCAAAACTGCAATGAGGTATCACCTCACAGCAGTCAGAATGGCCATCATCAAAAAGCTACAAACAATAAATTCTGGAGGAACTTCCCTGGTGGTGCAGTCATTAAGAATCTGCCTGCCAGTGCAAGGGACATGGGTTCAATCCCTGGTCCAGGAAGATTCCACATGCCATGGAGCATCTAAGCCCATGAGCCACAACTACTGAGCCTGTGCACCACAACTACTGAAGTCAAGCACCTAGAGCCCATGCTCTGCAACAAGAGAAGCCACCACAATGAGAAGCCTACATACCACTGGTGACAACTAGAGGAAAGCCCACACACAGCAACGAAGACCAAATGCAGCCAAAAAAAAATTTTGTTTTAATAAATTAATTAACTTAAAAAAAGAAATATAATAATTATTTTAAAAAGTAAATGCTGGAGAGGGTGTGGAGTGAAGGGAAACCTCTTGCACTGCTGGTGAGAATGTAAATTGATACAGCCACTATGGAAAAAAATATTATGGAGTTTCCTTAAAAAACTAAAAATACAGCTACCTTATGACCCAGCAATCCTGCTACTGGGCATATACCCTGAGAAAAACATAATTCAAAACGACACTTGGACCCCAACGTTCATAAGAGCAGTACTTACGATAGCCAATACAGGGAAGCAAACTAAATGTCCATCAACAGAGGAATGGATAAAGAAAATGTGATACATATATACAAAAGAATATTGCTTATCCATAAAAAGGAACAAAATCAGGTCCTTTGTAGAGACATGGATGAACTTAGAGACTGTTATGCAGAGTGAAGTGAGTCAGAAAGAGAAAAACAAATACTGTGTATTAACACATATATGTGAAATCTAGGAAAATGGTATAGATAATCTTATTTGCAAAGCAGAAATGGAGACACAGAGGTAAAGATCAAACATATGGATACCAAGGGGGAAAGGGGGATGGGTGGGATACATTGGGAGATTGCAATTGACATATAAACACTATTGCTACTATGTATAAAATAAATAACTAATGAGAACCTACTGTATTGCACAGGGAATTTTACTTAATGCTCTATGATCACCTAAATAAGAAGGAAATCCAAAAAAGAGGGGATATATGTATATGTACAGCTGATTCACTTTGCTGTACAGTAGAAACTAACACAACAGTTTAAAGCAACTAATACTCCAATAAAAATTAATTTAAAAAAAAAGAAAGAAACCAGTTCTTGGTACATTGTACTGGGAATTTTTGGTAAAATTATTACAGTTATATCTTAAACAGAAGTAGGTAATCATTTCAACCAAAAGAAAGCCAATACAATTCACTATTGAAAAGAGAAAATATATGTAACTTAACTTAAATTCTTTTTCTTTAAAAATGTCTATAATCCAATCTACCTTGTTTAAATTTATTACTTGAAGATTTTTACAAACCATAAACTACTAAGACAGCAAAAGCTTTAACATTAACTTTTAATGAAATAATTATTAAAGAAATGCTTTCTTATTTTGAAGAGACGTCATCAGACAAATGCATTAAATCTGGTCAATATTATTCCTATTCTCCTATCCTTAGTTTCCTCATCTGTAAAATAAGCTTATGAAAATGAGAATTAAATATGATATGTGAAATATCCTATGCAAAGATCCTAAATGGTAGAACCAAAATGAAATCTGGGGGGACGTTTCTTTGAATCCCTTCCTTGTGGGCCAACATTACAGACTATATTATGGTTATCCTCTTTGCTTACCGACACATTTAGGATGGTTTTTGAGACCAAGTAGAACACCATAGTGGTCCCTTCCCTAATCCTTGAGAAAGTTATACCATACTATTTTGTTCATAAACTGGAATGAGGTCTTCAAATGTTTAGAAAAAATGGAATGAAACAAATTTTTTTCAAACTCCATCAGTGAACTTTCAAGATTAAGAACTTTTAAAAACTTCCATCACTGATGTCTCAGTGTCTTAGTCAAATCAGGCTGCTATAAAAGAATACCATAGACTAGGTGACATAAACAACAGAAATTGATGTCTTACAATTCTGGGGGCTGAAGTTCGAAGATCAAAGTGCTGGTAGGTTCAGTGTCTGGTTCATATATGGCTGTTTTTTTGCTGTGTCCTCACATGGCAGAAGGGGCAAAGGGGTTCTCTGAGGTCTCTTTTAAAGGGCACTAATCCCATTCATGAGGGCTCCACCCTCATGACCTAATCACCTCCCAAATGCCTCACTTTCTAATACCATCACACTGGGGATTAGTTTTTGTTTTTGTTTTTGTTTTTTTAAGCTCTTTATTGAAATATAATTGCTTTACACTCTTGTACCAGTTTTTGAGGTATGCCAAAGTCAATCAGCTGTATTTATACACATATCCCCATATACCCTCCCTCCCGTGACACCCTCCCACACTCCACGTCCCAGTCCTCTAAGGCATTACCCATCTTTGAGTTGATCTCCCTTTGTTATACAGCAACTTCCCACTAGCTATCTATTTTACAGTTGGTAGTTTATATACATCTATGCTACTCTCTCATTTCGTCCCAGCTTCCCCTTTGTACCCCCCACAACCCCATGTCCTCCAGTCCATTCTCTGCATCTGCATCCTTATTCTTCCCCTGTCACTAGGTTCGTCAGTACCATTTTTTTTTTTTTTTTAGATTCCATATATATGAATTAGCATACAATATTTGTTTTCCTCTTTCTGGCTTACTTCACTCTGTATGACAGACACTAGGCCTATCCACCTCATTACATATAGCTCCATCTCATCCCTTTTTATAGCTGAGTAATATTCCATTGTATATATATGCCACATCTTCTGTATCCATTCATCTGTTGATGGGCAATTAGGTTGCTTCCATGTCCTGGTAATTGTAAATAGTGCTGCAATGAACATTATGGTACATGTTTCTTTTGGGATTATGGTTTTCTTTGGGTATATGCCCAGGAGTGGGATTACTGGATCATATGGTAGTTCTATTTGTAGTTTTTTGAGGAACCTCCAAACTGTTTCCCATAGTGGGTGTACCAACTTACATTCCCACCAACAGTGCAGGAGAGTTCCCTTTTCTCCACACCCTCACCAACATTTATTGTTTCTATTTTTTGATGATGGCCATTCTGACTGGTGTGAGGTGATACCTCATTGTGGCTTTGACTTGCATTTCTCTAATAATTAGTGATGCTGAGCATCTTTTCATGTGTTTGTTGGCCATCTGTATGTCTTCTTTGGGGAAATGTCTATTTAGGTCATCCACCCATTTGTGGATTGGGTTATTTGTTTTTTTGGTATTAAGCTGCATGAGCTGCTTGTATATTATGGAGATTAATCCTTTGTCCATTGCTTCTTTGGCAAGTAACTTCTCCCATTCTGAGGGTTGCCTTCTTGCCTTGTTCATGGTTTCTTTCATTGTGCAAAAGCTTTTAAGTTTCATGAGTTCCCATTTGTTTACTCTTGATTTTAATTCCATTATTCTAGGAGGTGGGTCAAAAAGGATCTTGCTTTGATGTATGTCATAGAGTGTACTGCCTATACTTTCTTCTAGGAGTTTTATACTGTGTGGCCTTACATTTATGTCTTTAATCCATTTGGAGTTTATTTTTGTGTATGGTGTTAGGAAGTGTTCTAATTTCATTCTTTTACATGTTGCTATCCAATTTTCCCAGCACCAATTATTGAAGAGCCTGTCTTTTTTACACTGTATATTCTTGCCTCCTTTGTCAAAGATAAAGTGCCCATATGTACTTGGGTTTACCTCTGAGTTCTCTATTCTGTTCCATTGATCTTCCTTTCTATGTTTGTGCCAGTGCCATACTGTCTTGATCACTATGGCCTTGTAGTATAGTTTGAAGTCAGGAAGCCTAACTCCATCAACTCCATTTTTCCTTCTCAAGACTGCTTTGGCTATTTGGGGTCTTTTGAGTTTCCATACAAATCATAAGATTTCTTATTCTAGTTCTGTGAAAAATGCCATGGGTAATTTGATAGGGATTGCGTTCAATCTGTAAATTGTTTTGGGGTACAGTCATTTTCAAAATGTTGATTCTTCCAATCCAAGAACATGGTATGCCTTTCCATCTGTTTATATCATCTTTGATTTCTTAAATCAGTGTCTTATATTGTTCTGCATACAGATCTTTTTCCTCCTTAGGCAGGTTTATTCTTAGGTATTTTATTCTTTTTTAACAATGGTAAATGGACAGTTTCCTTAATTTCTCTTGCTGCTTTTTCATTGTTAGTGTATAAGAATGCAAGAGATTTCAGTGTATTAATTTTGTATCCTGCTACTTTACTAAATTCATGAATTAGGGCTAGTAATTTTTTGGTAGAGCCTTTAGGGTTTTCTATGTATAATATCATGTCATCTGCAAAGAGTGACAATTTTACTTCTTTTCCAATTTGGATTCCGTTTATTTCTTTTTCTTCTCTGATTGCTGTGGCTAACACTTCCAAAACTACGTTGAATAATAATGGTGAGAGTGGACACCCTTGTCTTGTTCCTGTTCGTAGAGGGAATGCTTTCAGTTTTTCCCCATTTAGAATGATGTTGGCTTTTGTTTTCTCATATATGGCTTTTATTATGTTGAGGTAATTTCCTTCTATGCCCATTTTCTGGAGAGCTTTTATCATAAATGGATGTTGAACTTTGTCAAAAGCTTTTTCTGCATCTACTGAGATGATCATATGGTTTTTATCCTTCAATTTGTTGATGTGATGTATCACATTGATTGATTTGCATATATTGAAGAATCTTTGCATCCCAGGGATAAACCCCACTTGATCATGGTGTATGATTTTTCTAATGTACTGTTGGATTCTGTTTGCTAGTATTTTGTTGAGGATTCTTGCATCTATATTCATCAGTGATATTGGCCTGTAATGTTCTTTTTTTGTGACATCTTTGCCTGGTTTTGGTATCAGGGTGATGGTGGCCTCGTAGGATGGTTTTGAGAGTGTCCCTCCTTCTGCTCTATTTTGGAAGAGTTTGAGAAGGATAGGTGTTAACTCTTCTCTAAATGTCTGATAGAATTCACCTGTGAAGCCATCTGGGAGATGGCTTGTTGGGAGATTTTGAATCACAGTCTCAGTTTCAGTGCTTGTGATTGGTCTGTTCACATTTTCTATTTCTTCCTGGTTTACACTTGAAAGATTGTATTTTTCTAAGAATGTATCCATTTCTTCCATGTTATCTAATGTATTGGCATATAGTTGCTTGTAATAGTCTCTCATAACCTTTAGTATTTCTGTGGTGTCAGTTGTTACCTCTCCTTTTTCATTTCTAATTCTGTTGATTTGCATCTTCTCCCTTTTTTTCCTGATGAGTCTGGTTAATGGTTTATCAATTATGTTTATCTTCTCAAAGAACCAGCTTTTAGTTTCATTAATCTTTGCTATTGTTTCCTTCCTTTCTTTTTCATTTATTTCTGATTTTATCTTTATAATTTCCTTCTGCTCCCTTTGGGGTTTCTTTGTTCTTCTTTCTCCAATTGTTTTAGGTGTAAGGTTATGTTGTTTATTCGATATTTTTCTTGTTTCTTAAAGTAGTATTGTATTGCTATAAACTTCCCTCTTAGAAGTTCTTTTGCTGTATTCCATAGGTTTTGGGTTGTTGTGTTTTCATTGTCATTTGTTTCTAGATATTTTTTAATTTCCTCTTTGATTTCTTTAGTGATTTCTTGGCTGTTTAAGAGTGTATTGTTTAGCCTCCATGTGTTTGTATTTTTTGCAGTTTTTTTTTTTTTTCCTGTAAATGATATCTAGTCTCATGGCGTTGTGGTCAGAGAAGATGCTTCATATGATTTCAATTTTCTTGAGTTTACTGAGGCTTGATTTGTGACCCAAGATGTGATCTATCCTGGAAAATATTCCATGTGCACTTGAATAGAAAGTGCATTCTGTACTTTTTGGATGGAATGTCCCATAAATATCAATTAAGTCGAGATGGCCTAATGTGTCATTTAAAGCTTGTGTGTCCTTATTTATTTTCTGCTTGGATGATCTGTCCATTGATGTAAGAGGGGGTTAAAGTCTCCAACTTTTATTGTGTTCCTGTTGATTTCCCCTTTTATGGCTCTTAGCATTTGCCCTATGTATTGAGGTGCTCCTATGTTGGGTGCATGGATATTTACAACTGTTATATGTTCTTCTTGGATGGATCCCTTGATCATTATGTAATGTCCTTCCTTGTCTCTTGTAACAGTCTTTACTTTAAAGTCTAATTTGTCTCATATGTGTATTGCTACTCCAGCTTTCTTTTGACTTCCATTTGCATGGAATATCTTTTTCCATCCCTTTACTTTCAGTCTGTATGTATCCCTTGGTCTGAAGTGGGTTTCTTGTAGGCAGCATATGGAAGGGTCTTGTTTTTGTATCCATTCAGCCTGTCTGTGTCTGTTGGTTGGAGCATTTAATCCATTTACCTTTAAGGTCATTATTGACATATGTGTTCCTATTACCATTTTCTTGATTGTTTTGGGTTTGTTTTTGTAGGTCTTTTCCTTCTCTTGTGTTTTCTAGTTAGAAAAGTCCCTTTAGCAATTGTTGTAAGGGTGGTTTGGTGGTGCTGAATTCTCTTAACTTTTGCTTGTCTGGAAAGTTTTTGATTTCTCTGCCAAATCTGAATGAGATTCTTGCTGGGTAGAGTATTCTCGGCTGTAGGTTTTTCTCTCGGGACTTTCAGCATATCCTGCCATTCCCTTCTGGCCTGCAGAGTTTCTGCAGAAAGATCAGCTGTTATCCTTATGGGTTTTCCCTTATATGTTATTTGTTGCTTTTCTCTTGCTGCTTTTAATCTTTTTTCTTTGTGTTTAATTTTCATTATTTTGATTAATATGTGCCTTGGTGTATTTCTCCTTGGGTTTATTCTGTATGGGACTCTCTGTGCTTCTTGGACTTGATTAATTATTTCCTTTCCTATGTTTCCCACTATAACCTCTTCAAATATTTTCTCAGACCCTTTCTTCTTTTCTTCTTCTTCTGGGATGCCTATGATTCAAGTATTCATGCACTTAATGTTGTCACCAAGGTCTCCGAGACTATCTTCCATTCTCTTTATTCTTTTTTCTCTTTCTTGCTCTGTGGCAGTTATTTCCCCCATTCTATCTACCAACTCACTTATTCGTTCTTCCGCAGTTATTCTGCTGTTTATACCATCTAGAGTTTTTTTATTTCAGTTATTTTTTTGTCCATTACTATTTGTTTGCTCTTTAGTTCTTCTAAGTCCTTATTAACTGTTTCTTCTATTTGTTGTATTTTGTTTTTGAGATTTTGTATCATCTTTACTAACATTACTCTGAATTCTTTTTCAGGCAATTTTCCTATTTCCACTTCATTTATTTGGTCTTATGTTTTTTTTTCCTGCTCCTTTGCCTGCATGGTGTTTCTTTTTTTTTTTCTCATAGTAGTCCAAACTTCAGAGGTTGCTTGTCCTGGCAATAAAGGTGTTTAAAGAAGACTGTCCAAGCCCTAAACTAATGGCAGAGTGTTGAGTCAAACAAATCCTAATTCAAGGAAACACATACATGTATAAGACACCCAAATAGTGAATCCAATAGAAATAGGGCACTAGAAAGACTTGCCAGAAGAACACCAGTATGCTATCAGACAATCAGAGAGAAAACCAACAGAAATTCAAAACCAAAACAGAACAAAACAAAAACAAAAACAAACAAACAAACAAAAAACCACATGCACACATAAACACAAATCCAGGTAGATTTTGAAAGCTAGGATCAAATATAATAAAGAGTAAGAATACCACCAGACAGACTGAAGATTCTCAGAATGAAATCAGAGAATTATACTTAGAACTAAGATAAAGACAAAACCTAATAATAAATACCAAAGCAGTGTGTCATCTAGATAATAAAGCAAGGAAACAAAGCAGACCAATAATATTGCTTTAAAGTATATTAAGATAAAATAAACTAAAAAAAGGATAGAATACAGGGCAACAGAAGAGCATAGTGTGACAGGAAATATGAAAAGTAAAAGAAAGAAATAGAGATGTAAAAAGATAGACATGAAAAGAAGGTAGGAGAGATACAGTTAGCACTACAAAAAACTTAGCAAGAAATAGAAATATATAAAGAGGTTAAAAATAAAAATAGAATAAAAAATGTGTTATAAAACACGTAGATCCCTTAGGACTAACATCATAATTAATAATAAAAGAAAAAAACTAGAACTGACCCCAGAATGAACCAGATCAATAGAATTAATACTAATATTTCTGTTTCCTTGGGGTCTCTTCTGTAAGTGTCCTTCTACATGCCTTGGGCTTTTTGTATTATTCTGCAACCAGCAGAGCTTCCTTTATTGTTCATATGTAAGCATTGGTGTGTGGGGAGAGAGAGGGTACAATAGTGGCTCCTTCCCCTGGGGGTGAGTGAGCAGTGGCACTCTGCCTGGGTCACGGCAGCTCAGTCGGCCATGGCGGTGCCTGTTGCAGAGGGATGCTGGTGGCTCAGGTGTAAACAGAATGTCTCCAGAGCTGGGCCACTCTGCGGGCTTTTGGCTCTTGGCTGCAGGCACTCTAGGCCAGCCCCACCCAGGAGCCTTTGTTATCCCTGTGTACATTAGCTAGGCCCACAACGGTCCTTCCTTTGTCTGTCTCAGATGCCAAGAAAGAGGCTACACCGCAGCTCCTCCCCTCTGCTGGTGAGTCAGCAGTATCCAGCCACCCCTATGGCTGTGCAGCTTTCCGAGGTAGGCACTCTCCACTGCAGATTTCTTCCCTCCTGTCCTCTCAGTCCATCTCCCCACTGCTAACAATGTTTCTCACCCTGAACCAGTTCTACAGTTCCCAAGTTCCAGTTCTCAGACCCCCTGTTCAGCTGTGAATCATTGTCTCAGTCTGGGCACACTGAGCCATGGTGCAGACCCTCTGTGTGTTTCTCCCTCTTTCCTGTCTGCCACAGCTCAGCTGCTTCACCCTCTTTAAACAGTCCTAAATGCCTCCCTTCTGACCCAGGGAAATTCCCCATTGGAGAAGGGGTTTCCCTGTCAGATAAGGGATGTTTCCCTGAATTCAGCAATCTCCCCTCTGTTTCAGATCCCCCCACCCTAGGGTGTGGGATTCGTCCCTTTCCTTTCTTCTCTTCCTCTTTCTCCTTTTTTTTTTCCCTCTGTCCTATGCAGTTACGTTGGGATCTTTGCAGTCCTTTCTGGTGTCCGAGGTCATTTGCTGGTGTTCAACTGGTTCTCTCTGGGAATTATTGCATCTTTTGGTATGTTCCTGATGCATCTGTGGAGAGGGATGCATTCCATGTCCTTCTACTTCACTGCCATCTTTCTTCCCCCTGGGGATTAGGTTTTAACATATAAATTTGGTGAGGGGAGGTGAGAGACACAAAGATTCAGTCTATAGCACTCAGTATATAAAACTAAAACTCATACATGTACTATGAATGTTGCTGGTATGGGACTTGCCCTCCTAGTCCTTTGTTTGAAGAAGACCACCAAGAAGCTAAACTCACTTTTGAACAGGTTGGAGAGATAATGTAGGAGACAGAATTTGGAAATAGTCACCTAGATGCTTGTGTCATTTAAATTGTACTAAACTCTTTACAGCTTATAAAATTCAAATGTAATAATCTGATAGTAAGACATGATTTTGGCAATTAGAAAAAAATGAGGTCAGATTTGAGGATTTATATTCTCTGGTCATGAATTTGGCAAACAATAAATTCAGTTATAGAAGTACCAATTTTTGTTGGCATCTAGAAAGGCTGTTTTTTAATCTGGAAAGAAATGGCAGATTTTTATAGAATTTCTGTCTTTCTAACACTGGAATTTTATTAGGTTAATTCTTTTTGGTGAATCCTGATCATTAACTCCTCATTTTCTGTTGTTAACTCTATGAGTATGACCCCCAATTTTACCCTGGAATGGCCCAAAGTAGAGATTATCACTTTTCTAAAAGAAGAAAATTCTATCCAACAGTTCCACTTCAGAGTATATATGTGAAGAAAATGAAATTATCATGTCAAAAAGATATCTACACCCCATGTTCATTGCAGCATTATTTACAATAGCCATGACATGGAGACAACATAAGTGTCCCTCAATAGATGAATGGCTAAAAAGAGTGTGATATATATATGTGTGTGTGTGTGTAATATACATATGTCTGTGCGTGGGTGTAGGTGTGGGTGTGTATATATATATATACATATATGTATGTATATGTATATGATAAGTCCTCTATGTAGGAACACTTCAAGTTGCAAACTTTTAAAGATGTGAACATGCATTCACATGTCCAATCACAGAAGTTAGTTCATGTGTCTGGTACACATTGTCATGTGCATGCATCCTTTACAAGTGGTTGTGCTTTTGTGTACTTTACAATACTGTATAGAGTACAGTATCTTTATTTCAAGTCCAGGATGTCTGGAAGCAAGCGTAAAAGCAGCAATGATGTAGCTGGTACTACTAAGAAGTGCCAAGAGATAATGTAAACAAGAGTGAAAATAATTGAGAGCGTTGAGACAGGCAAAAAGTTGGTAGATGTTGCTCATTCTTATAATGTGAATCATTCAACCATTGGCACAATTCTAAAGAAGAAAGACAAGCTCATGGAACATGTGAAGCCTGCTGTGTCAATGATAGCAACAATAACATGGAAGGTGCGTGGAAAAGTAATGGAGGAGATGGATAAAGTCCTCAGTGTGTGGATGCAGAATCAGCATCAGCATCCAGTCCTGCTCAGCTTAATGCTGATTCAAGAGAAAGCTAAAAGCCTTTATGGAGACTTGAAGAAGAAACACAGTGAAGAATCAGCAGGTGCATCTTTTCACGCCAGCCATTGCTGGTTTCATCTGTTCAAGGCTAGAGCCAACCTTCACAAAGTAAGTGGTGAGATAGTAAGTAGAGGTATGGTAGCTGCCTGGGAATTTCATGAAATACTTTGAGAAATTATTGATGAATGTGCATATTTACCCAAGCAGGATTTAATGTGGATGAGACAGGACTGTACTGGAAGAGGATGCCAGACTGAAGTTACATCAGTAAGGAGGAAAAGTTGATGCCAGGCAAAGGATAGGGTAACTGTTTTTTTTTTGGTGGCAAATGCTTCTGGCATAATGAAGCTGAAGGCTCTTTTAGTTTCTCATTCAGAGAACCCAAGAGCCCTTGAAAACATAGCCAAGGGCTCTGTTTCTGTTGTGTGGAAGAGTAACCCAAAGCCTGGGTTACACAGGCCATTTTCCAGGACTGGTTTTTCCACCACTTTATCCTGGAGGTAGAGAAATATCACTTGGAGAAGGATGTCCCATTCAATATTTTGCTATTTGGCAATGCTCTGGGCCACCCCCATTCATGGATGACTTTCATCCCAACATCAAAATAGTGCATCTGCCATTGAATACAACATCACTCATCCAACCTATGGACCAAGGAGTAATAGAGACTTTTAAAAAATATTACTTATGTCACAATTTTAATCAGGCAGTAAAGGTGACAAATGACAAATCAGGAACAACCTTGGAACAATTTTGGAAGGGCTATAACATCTACAAAGCCATAAAAAACATTGACTTTGCTTGGCATGAGGTTACAACCATCACCATGAATGGGATTTGGAAGAACTTCTGCCTGCAGTTTGTTCATAATTGTTGTGGATTTGAGAAGGTGGATGAGGCGTTCAAAAGGTCTTCAGCAACTTAGTGACGCTCAGTGAGAAGCTAGAGCTGGATCTGCAAGAGAACAACTTCATTGAACTCTTTGCTGTGCAACACGAGGAGCTTACTAATGAAGACCTGAAGGAATTGGAGGCCCAGAGAAAGGACAAAGAGAGACAAGGGGAAGAAGAAGTAACTAAAGAAACCAAAGAGATTCATGATGCAAGAAATGGCAAGGGATTTTCTTTATTTGAGGGGGCACTGTTAGCTTTTGAGGCACAGGAACCGAATGTTGAATGGTATATTAAGATTGCAGCATCCATTCAGAATGCAATCCAGTGCTACTGTATCATCTATGACAAGAAAAAAAGAGGTACTACCCAGACATCATCAGATCGTTTTTTTCAAGAGGGTAGATAGAATTGAATCCACCAAGGAACCCAGAACCTGTGCAATCAATGTCAGGCATGAGTGAAATTGCAGCTTGCCCTCTGTATCCCACTGCTAATGATCCTTCAGCTCTACCATCTCCCACATCCTCTCTCTCCTCCAGTCAGTAACTCTTCTTGCCTGTTCACTCAATGCCAGCCCCTGTATGCCAGCTGTCATATTGTACTACTTTACTTTTCAAGGTACTGTACTGTAAGATTAAAAATGTTTTTTGTGTTTGTTTTTTATGTATTATTTGTGTGAAAAGTGCTGTGAACCTATTACAGTACAGTACTACATAGCCAATTGTGTTGCTTGGGTACCTAGGCTAATTTTGTGGACTTGAACAAATTGGACTTATGAACGTGCTCTTGGAATGGAACTCATTTGTATGCAGGGGACTTACTGTGTGTGTGTGTGTGTGTGCGCACGTGTGTGTGTGTGTGTGTGTGTGTATACATGGATAATATTTGACCAAAAAAAGAAGGAAATTCTTCAATTTGCAACAACATGGATGGATCTTGAGGGCATCTATGCCAAATGAAATAAGCCAGACAGATAGACAAATACTGTTTGATCTCACTTATATTGATACATGAAATCTAAAAAAACAAAACAAAACAAAAACACTCATAGAAAAAGAGATCAGCTTTTTTCTTACCAAAGACTGAGGGTGGAGAGAGGGGGAATTGAATGAAGATAGCTGAGAGGTACAAAATCCCAGTTGCAAGATAAATAAGTACTAGGGATATAAAGTACAACATGCTGACTATAGTTAACACTACTGTATAGCATATTTTAAATTTGCTAAGAGTAAATCCTAAAACTTCCCATCAGAAGGAAAAAATTGTAACTATATAAGGACATGGATGTTTACTAAACTTATTGTGGTAATCACTTTGCAATATTTGTAAGTCAAGTCATTATGTTGTACACCTTAAATTTTACAGTGCTATATGTCAATAATATCTCAATAAAACTAAAAAAAAAGAAAAAGAAAACCCTATAGCCCCAGCAAATTATGAATAAATTGATTTGTTAAACATTGTTTCCTAATTTCATGCCAGTTTTTCTTCACAAATTGTTAAGTTTTGGCCAATATTCCACACAAGGAGCAGGTGGGTTCTTCCAAAAATCAATGACTGTGACACACTCCAACATATTTTGAGAAATTCAGAGATGCAGCAGAAGATTGACAACTCTTCAGTTGATAGCTACTCAGCCTTTGACTATGGGCAGAATTGATTATATATGAATTTACCTAGATTCATTGTTATTAATTTTTTAATTTAATTTTATTAATTTTTTAATTTAATTTAATTTTTATTTTATGTTGGAGCATAGTTGATTTACAATGTTGTTTTAGTTTCAGGTGTACAGCAAAGTGATTCAGTTATACATATACATATATCTATTCTTTTTCAGATTTTTTCCTATACAGATTATTACAGAATATTGAGTAGAGTTCTCGGTGTTATACAATAGCTTCTTGTTGATTATTTTATATATAGTAATGTGTATATGTTAATCCCAAACTCCTAATTTATCCCACCCCCACCACCTTTCCCTTTTGGTAAGGATAAGTTCGTTTTTGAAGTCTGTGAGTCTATTTCTCTTTTGTAAATAAGCTCATTTGTATCATTTTTTTAGACTGAGATGTATAAAATAGTGATGGGTTTTGATCTCCTACTCTTTGCCTTGCACCTTAATGATTTGAAAGCAATACTTAAGAAGTAGGAATTATTGCCATTCGCTACCAAATGTAAAGAGCTAAACATTCTTCTCTATTTCATTGTTTTTAGATGAGTAATCGAGTGATCTTGTACCACTATCTGTCATTTCAATGTTCATCAGGTTTGTTCTGATCAACTAGGCAAATGTGTCCGTTATTCCTATAGTTAGCAAGTATCTGTCAACTCTCCACATGGAATCAAAACATTCCATGTTCCAGGGTTACATTTTTCTCACTAATCTTTATCTGATTGTTATAAGAAGCTGAAATGTCTTAAATTAGTTAACCTGTGTGTATTTCACTGAAACTTTTATAGCTACACTGGCAGTTGGCAATACCTCATTTGAAAATACTTCAAAATAAACTGGTGTGGTTGTGTTCTATAGAATTGGACTTTGGGACCTCAGTCACCCATGAACATAAAAATTCAAGTGGACCAAGAACTTCTTCTGCATAAAACCTTGTCCTACCTATAGACTGTACTTTAGACCACCTTAATATCGATATTAGTGCTGCAGCACTAACTTTTATTTTGATTAACTATTCTACTCTTCCTTTGGCCCATTTATCTACTTATTGTATCCAGTTGCAGGCTGTCTGTTTTTTTCAAGCTATGACCTCAAACACTTTTTGTACAGTGTGTTATAATAAAAATGATAATAATAGTAATAGCTACTAATAACAACAATAAATTTATAGCTTGGACTTTTGGAAGAGGTTCCCAGAGCTCACCCAGTTTAATAGCTGAGATCCAGTATAGGCAACTTAAGTTTGTGGCAAACTCAGCTGAAAATCTATAATTTTGACTCTCTGTTTAATATTCTCCCCACTATTCCAGGATGCCTCTTGGGTCAGGTGCCTCTGATTTTTCAGGGCAATTGTTCCTGTTATCATCCCAACAGCTGGAATCTTTCTATCCTCTGCCAGAATATCACTGGAAACCATTAAAGTGGGGATTCCCTTTCTCTCACCCTGGCCTTTTCACAAACCTGAAAATATTCTAAACAAAAATTCCTGTTTGTTGTTATTCAGATAAACACTAAAGTCCACACTTGGATTTTCAATAATGGTAAAAATATTTTATAATGCAGTGAAATGTTCACACCTTAGTCAGGGTTTGCAGTTGCACTCACATAGACATTAAGAATCTGGGTGTTGTTTTAAGTATTCATAGCTGGCAAGAGAGAACAGGAGGAATGCAAAATTAAAGGATTAGCTCTACCCAAGAGGCCATTATCAAAAGGAAACTCCTCTTATTCTCTGATAAAGACTTCCAAAGTGAACAAGAGCCAAGAAAGTTTTTTTTTCCCCACTTCCAATCTAAGATTACATCCCTCATTTTAAATGTCTAATGATGCTGGCCTGTTTCTGGATACATCTGTTCTATACCTGGATTCTCTCTGCCAAATAGACTCAGGGTCTGGTTTTGTTCAATTGTACTTTGCTCTATGCTTTTTTTTATGTACCCTTTAAATGGTTATTTTGACCATAGTTCTTATCAAACAAAAGATGTCTACCTTTTATCATTTGGAGATCTTGAAAGGAAAGTTCCTTCTCTCCCTGCCTCTCAAAGCATTTACAACCATTATATAACGAGAAGTGAAATTCCATAATGACCAACTACCATAAACATGGTCAGGTTAAAGATATGTGAATGTATTCTATATTTGATATATTTAGTTCAATATCTGAAAGGGCTCAAGTAAATTTATGATGTTCTATTGCAAGCTATGTGATTTTTATAGACTCCAGGGGAAACATATTCTAACTTTTGCTTCTTCATATCAAATGTATATTGAACCAAAGACAGCTTGCCTTCTAAAGGCACCTGGTCAGACTGAAAGTCTAAGTGTTTAAGATCTATTTTAATGTATAATTTGATGTTTGAAAATACATTCATCTTGCATAGGCCTTTTCTGTCACAAGGGCAAAGATAGGTAGAAATACCACCTGCAGTTTTAATATCAGTCCTAAATTATAATGATTATGTGATTTGAAAATGCAGCCTGCCATGATCCAGAGCCTAGGAATGGTGAAATGAGTGACCCTGGAGCCAATGTAGTCAATTGTGCTCACATGAGCTCATCCTAGGACAGGGGTGGAAATGGCAATGCCAAAGGCAAAGGTAGGAGGTAAGCAGAAGACCACAGGATGCAGTCTCTGCTGGCCCTGGTTGATCAGAAACATTGGGCATATTGCAAGGAGGTTAAGGGAACTGTCTCTGGTCAACCTGTGTAGGTTTGGACTCCAGCTCCAGAAGTAGCTCCAGTAGCCTAATCTGTAAAGTAGGAAAACAATAGTACTTACTTCATAGCATTGTCGAGATTTAATAAGATGATGTACATAAAGTACATATTCAGAGACACTCCTATAAAATAATAGTTAATAATGCAGCCTCTTGAGGGAGATGAATTGGGAGATTGGGATTGCCATATGTACATTACTAATAAGAAAAAAAATATCAAATTGTACACTTTGGATATCTGCAGTTTATTGTATGTCAATTGTATGTCAATAAAAGTTCTTAAAGAAAAAAAATGCAGCCTCTAGCCTCAGTGTAAGTTTCAAACATAAACCCATCACTTACCTTCTGTGAAATTCTCTTTTAGTCTCAGTTTCCTCTTTGGGAATATGGAGATAGTAAATACTAGGAGCATTGTTGTGCGGATTATATTAGTTAATTCATACACTTACAAAAGTGTCTAATGCACAATAGATGCTCAAACATATTAGCTGTTATCATTAGAGTTCCTAAAAATGTTACTTGAAAAGCATCTAGGGTCAAAGAAACAGTGTTCACTTCCAATCATTAACTAGTTCCCACAGCAAAAGGAGAGAGAAACATTTTTCCTTTATTTTCTTCTGCTCTGAACCCACTTGTTTTGCTCCAAGGAGAAAGAAGGTGTACTTGTTTGGCTGTGGAGAATGAGGAGGGGTGCATATTAGGCTTGCATCCTGACCCATCCTGACCCATCTGTCTAGCAATATTTCCAGAATGGGTGTGCATTGCCCTGTAAGCTATGAAATCAGATGGCTGCAGGCACATGCACTTTCCTGAGCGGTATCATGAAGGAATCTCCTTTGACTGGTCTGAATTTAAGAGGTCTTAGAGTTTCACCTTTATTCATGGACTCATTAGGTGTGGCCTCCACTGCTAGTGAGCAGTGGTCTGTGGCTTGATAACTTGACAAGGGTGATTTTACTGGGTGATGAATCTTATTGAATGTTACAGCTAAGAACTCTATTGTCTGTCAGTGAGTAGGGTTTGAGGTACAGCCAAGTGTACCAATCCTGAGACGAAATAATGCTGGACTTTATGTTATCAGTTTCATAAAGCATATGTTTGCTGTCAATAATATTTATTCTTTAAAAATATATATATATTTCACAATACAGTTCTTTGAATTGTTGCATATTAAGCCTTTAAGCCCACAGATTCACTTTTATCAACATGATGAACACCTTACACAAATGTTAGCCTTTCTCACTCATCATCCAAGGACACCCTGAAACAGCAAGTCTGTGTATGTGTAAGGAGCGACTGAGGTGGCTCAAATCAGGAGAGAGGGAGGGGTACAGAAAGTGACATGGAGCTAGATTTAGGTAGAAAATAATTTCCTAAAGAACTTTTACTCTTATCAAGGTTCATAATCCATAAAACTTAACCTTTTTTCCAGAGAAAGAAGATCCATGACCTTGTGAAGCTCAGTGCCTATAACTTTTTTCCCAAGTTTCTCAGCAACGAAACTTGTTCTTTGGCCAATTGTAACTGCTATTTTGCCAAGGCAAGAGAACTTTCTATGTATCTTCTTTACTGCATGTCTTTCCAGGCTAGGAATGCAGCACAGGACTCTTTACATTAACTGAGACATCAGATGGTAAAAGAATCACTTTGGTCATTCTCTGTGTGAAGTGAACATTCTTTGATGATAAAATAAGTAACTCCATGTGTACGTGAACAGTTAGTATTCGATTCCTATTTCTCTTGTAATGTCCTTGGTCTTTTGTCTTTTGAATCAATTAGGTCAGTCTCAGGGGGATAAAAAAAAGAAAAAGAAAGAAAGAAAAACAGACCATAGTTTAAGCCAAAACACTATAATACTGTCCACTCAACATATGGTGTTTATAGATCTTGAAAACAGAATCAGGAGGAATGCTTCAGATTAGAAGGGCTTTTTCTACATCAGGAGTGGTTTTAATTTGTTAGCTTTTTAAATCTTTGGTCCTGGAGTAGTTCTTATTATAGTCAATAAAATGGTTAGTGAAATGAAGGTAAAAACAGTATAATTATTTCATTAAATAAGATTTCCATACCTCCATTATATGCAAACATGCCCAATTTGCATTTTATTTCATATGTACGTAAACATCCTCCATATATATATTCTCATATATATATATATATATTCCACACTTCTTTTAAGACACAATGTGAGAAGTTGCTGTGATGTGAGAAGTTATGAGAGAGAGCTAGCTAGAAAATCTTTGCTCTGAGCCAGAGCAGCATGGCTAACCTTTGACTCCCAGAAAAGTCCGCCCGCTGTTCAAACCTTCTTGGTCCAGACAGCCCAGGACATATGGCCTGAGCAGTTCTGCCAAGCCAGCTGGTGAGAACAGGCAGGCAGATATCTGCAGGTGAAGGCTGGGAGGGAATCACAGCTGGAAGGTCATTGAATGTCAATGCACAGAAAGGCTGTTTCCCCTGCAGCAGAAATTACCCTATAAGACTTCTGCAGGTCCATATAAGCAGTAGGCAAAGGGCTATATATACCCAATATTTAAGCTGTCCAAAGAAGGGCCTAGTGTCTATTAAAATCCCAAACACCTGAATCACATCTGACTCTAAGATTATAACAAGTTTCCATCTAAAGTTTCTGAGCACCAAACAGCCCTAGGAAGGAGAATATTAGCACAATAAAATCACATGGGGAGTTGTTAAAAATTCCAATGCCCAAGCTATACCCCAGACCAATTAAGTCAGAATCTCTGGGGGTGGATCCAAGCATCAGTACCTATCTCTAAACAGCCCCTGGAGAGGGCAGGATGCAGAGAGAAAGGACCACTTCTCAAAGCGCAAAGCTGGAGTGTTTTTGTATGTGGTGAGTTGGGGATGTGGAGACTGAGCTCTGGACACCCCAAATTAAAACTTAAGTCAATGGCTGTGGAGATGTCATCATTTCTTAAGAAATTGTCTTTCAAGGGAAAGAGAATGGGGCTAAGAGTCTAAAGATCTGTTTATTATACCAAAATTTGCTAGTGACTTCAACTGAGAAACTCAGTTTCACTGTCTGTCTGATGATTACAAAATAAGAATATCATAATTTTATATTTTAAAGCCTCTCTCCCACCTTTCCAGGTATATGTAATAGTAGATAAAACATTTTGAAATGTTTTGTGCTCTGGTCACTCCTATTTAACATCTTATGGGGAATCATAACCAGTGCAACAAGGGAAGACAAAGAATTTAAAAGATTGGGAAAAAGAAATAAAACTCTTTTTATTCAGATGACATGATTGTCTATGTAGAAAATACCAAGAATTTACCAAAAAAAAAACAACAACAACAACAACAAAACAAACAAAAAAAACTGTTGGATCTAATAAGTAAGTTTATCAAGGTCTCAAGATATAAGATCAACATACAAATATCAGTTGTATTTTTATATTCAAGCACTGAAAAATAAATACTGAATTTTTTAAAATGCTATTTAAAGTAGCATCCAAAAATAAACTAGAAATAAATCTAATAAAATTTGTATGTTAAATCTAACAAGATTTGTATTTTAAAACTACAAAACATTGGTGAGAGTAATATATGGTATCCATGGTTTAGAAGGATCAGTGTTATAAAGATGTCAGTTCTCCCCCAAACTGATCAATAGATTCTATGAAATTCCAATCAATAACCCAGAAGGCTTTTGTAGAAACTGAAAAGCTGATCCTAATATGTATATGAAAAAAGCAGAGAACACAGAATAACCAAAACAATTTTTAAAAACCTCAAAGTGTAATGATTCACACTACCTGATTTCAAGACTTACTATAAAGCTTCAGTGATCAGTTCAGTACGACAAGGCACTTTTGACTTTCAGGGTTAGGTGGGAGCAGGAAGAGATGGATTAAAGAAGGCCACCTCACATGTGCTCATTAAAATGGTCAGGGTCCCCGACCCATGAACTGGACCTATTTGTGTAAACAAAGTTTTATTGTAATATGAACATGTATGTTCATTTGCTCATATGCTGTCTATGGCTGTTTTCACACCATAGTCCAAGTTGAGTAGATGCAACAGAGTCAGAGACCAAATAGATAAGGTTGCCTGCTAGATTTAACAAATAAAAATACAAGAAGCTTAGTCAAATTTGAATTTCAGATAAACCACAAATAATTTTTTTTACAAGTGTGACCCATGCAGTAATTAGGACATATTTACACTAAAAAATTATTCGTGGTTTATTTGAAATTTAAATTTAACCGGGTGCCCTGTATTTTATCTCTATGTATGCATTTAAAGACTAAAATATTTACTATTTGGGCATTTATAGAGAAAGTTTACCAACCCCTGATTTCAGGTAAGGAAGAAAAAGTTCTTTAGCAATTAATTAAACTGTTAACATTTTAAATTATTTGAAACTGTTTTTCATTAAAAGAAGTTATAAAATTAACAAAGCATAAATATATTTGGTTTTTTTAGTTACCAAGATTAAAATATGACACCTAAAATTCTAACAAATTTACTAACTTTTTCACCAGCTTCAAAACTTCCAGTAAATCCCTCTAAGCATGAGGGTATACTATTATTTGAAGCAGTGGATCACAAACCTGCACATCGGATTTATCTAGGGTGCTTTTTAAAAATACAGATTCTTAGGTGCCAGCCATCAGAATTCTGATTTATATCTGAAATGGAAACCAGGAATATTCCTTTTAAGTTTCTGAGATGATTTTTATGTACAAGCTAGAGAACTGATGACTTGCTCAATGGTTTGCAAACTTTAATATGCATCAGGGCTTGTTGAAACACAGATTGCTGGGCCCTAACTCCAGAGTTTTTGATTCAGTAAGTCTGAAGTGGGACTCGAGTATATCTAACAATTTTCAGTGATGCCAGTACTTACTGCTGGTCTGGAGACTTCATTTTGAGAAAGAATAATTTAGAGAATTTCATGCACCTAACTTATGATTTTCTTAAGTTCAGATCTATATTGTTCACTAAATCTAGTATGCAAAATAATGGAAATTTAGTGCCACAAAATGAATTGTATTGCTTGTTATTCTACTATAGCATTAATTTACCTGAAAAGAAATGATAAGGTTTTTGTGTTTCAGACCATGTTTTGCCATAACCCAGAATGTCTCTAATCTTATCAAAAAGTATTCAGAATGTGATCAAACCTTGTCTTAAACATGCCATTGAAACTTTATTGTAAAAATAGAACTAACTACTAGTAAACCAATTCAGAAAAGTAATGAAATACTTAGGAATAAATTCAACCAAAGAAGTGAAGAAGCTATGCACTGAAAACTACAAGTGTGGAAAGAAATTAAAGATCTAAATGAATAGAAAGACATCCCATGTTCATGGATTGGAAGGCTTAATATTGTTAAGATGGCAATACTCCACAAATTGATAAACTAACAAATTAATCCTAAAATTTATATGTAAATGCAAAGGAACCAAAATAACCAAAAAATCTTGAAAAGGAAGAATAGTGTTGGAGGGTTTACATTTCCCAGTTTCAAAACTTACGAGAAAGCTATGGTAATCAAAAACAAACAAAAACAAAAAAACAAACAAAAAAACATGGTACTAGCTTAAGAATAGACATATAGAACAATGGAATATAATTGAGAGTCTAGAAATACATCCTCACAATTACAGCCAATTGATTTCTGAGAAAGATGACAAGACAATAGTTTTTTTTCAACAAATGGTGCTGGGACTGCTAGATATTCACATGAAAAACAATGAAGTTGTACCCTTACTTTACACCATATACAAAAATTAATTCAAACTGGATTGAAGAACTAAATCTAAGAGGTAAAAGCTATAAAAAATATTAGAATGAAACTTAGGTGTAAATCTTTGTAACCTTGGATCAGGCAATAGTTTCTTAGATGTGGCACCAAAAGCACAAACAACAACAACAAAAATAGACAAACTGGAAATCATAAAAATTAAAAACTTCTGTACTTCAAAGGACACTATTAAGAAAGTAAAAGACAACTCACAGGAGAAAGGTTTTGCAAATCATATATCTGATAAGGGACTTGTATCTAGACTATATAAAAAGCTACTAAAACTCCATAATAAAAAGACAACTCAATTAAAAATAGGCAAAGGGTCTGAATTGATAGCTCTCCAAAGAAGATATACAAATGTCTGAGAAGATACTCAGTGTAATTAACCAACATGGAAATAAAGATCAAAACCACAAGGAAATACCACTTCATAGACACTAGGATGGCTATCATTACACACACACACACGCACACACACGCACACACACACACATACACACACAGGGGGAGAGAGAGAGGGAATAACAAGTAGCAGAGAAGATATGGAGAAATTGGAACACTTAAGCATTGTTGATGGGAATGTAAAACGCTGCAGCCACTTTGGGAAATTGGCTGCTCCTTAAAAGTACCACATATTTCTACTGTGTGTGCAAATAACCAGGGTTGCTATATCATCCAGCAATTCCACTCCTATGTATATACCCAAGAGAAATTAAAATACATGTCCACACAAAAACTTGTACGCAAATGTTCTTAGCACCATTCTTTATAATAGTCGAAAGGTGGAAACAATCCAAATGTTAATATCAACTAATGAATGCAGTATACCCCTACAATAGAACATTATTCATCAATAAAAATAAATTATTGATACATGCTACAACATGGCTGAACCTTCAAAACATTAGACTAAGTTAAATAATCAGTTTCAAAGGACCACATATTTTATGATTCCATTTATATAAAATGTACAGAATTGGGAAATCTATAGAATCAGAAAATCAATTAGTGATTGCCTAAGGTTGGTAGGAATATGGGAGGCTAAGGGGTCCAGGGTTTCTCTTTAGACAATGAAATGTTCTGAAATTAAATGTGGTGATGGATGCACAACTGTGAATATACTGAAAGGTGTTGAATTTTACAGTCAAATAATGAATTGTATAGTATATGAATTATATTTCAATTAAGCTTTTAAAAGAAAATAGAACTAACTATGTTAAGGATATTTTTCTGAAATAAAATATACTAGAAATTTTGAGGTTTAGCTCCCAAGTACTATTTCTAATTCTCTCTGAAAATATGTTCTTAAATTCATATTTAGCTGTGTTTCTTGCTTAGTTAATTTTGTAGTCTTCATAGCAAAACTAAAGTACCACATATTTCCACTGTGTGTGCAAATAACCAGTCTTTGCTTCAAATGAATGTTTCTATTAACACTATGCCTAATTATTGAAAATAAATATGTGCAAATATGAGCTTCTGCTCACTGCCTCTCAACCTATCTTTTCCTCCTGCTGGTTCACTCTGAGGGGCCTCGGCTTACTGAAGCTTGCCAGGGACCCTGATTTGTATGCACATGCCCTTAACTGGCAGTAGTGTATGGAGTCTAACCTAAGAATTAAAATTTAAATACTTCTTTTCATCATCCTGGTAAAAATCATAAAAATATACATGTAACAAAACAAATAAGGAAAGTTCCATTTAAAATAAAAAGCTCAACTCATGAAAGACCGCATTTTTAAGACAATCCTTTTTTATTTGATAAATACAAGCAAAATCCCAGAATCCCAAATCAGTGTTCCAACACCAAGTTATGAACTAAGGTGAGATTGTGTCTCTATGATGGAATATTTAAATTAAAAAAAATAGGTAACTAACAATTTCAATTAACAACATTGACACTTCCTGAGGTGTGGTGAGAGCATGTTTTCTTTTCGTTGTTTTCCTTTTAAGCTTTCAATGCATTAATCAACTTCCTTTTCAATAATTTATACTTCACACCATTTTTGAATGTACCAAAAATTTCCAACTTTTACGTTTACACATTGTCTCAAGACTATTCTAATACTAGGGAGATTACCAATCATGACTAACTGGGAAATTATTCTGACAGACACACTGTACAATCTTTGGAGGTTTCTACCAAGTAAAGCACAGATATTCCTTTGTAATAGGAAAGATTGAAGTCAATATATGGAAACCAGTACGAGACAAAATATGATATATTACATATTCAATTCTATAGGTATTCTACAATAAACATGAAAGAATTTAGCAAGATAATACATGTGAAGTGATACTGTAAATTACAAAGTATTAGGTGAAGTTTAGTTAGTACTGCAGTATTAACAGTAATAATTTCTAATAACATATTCATTGTTATTTATTTGCAAAACTGCATGGTGTGAGGTATTCTTAAGACTAAAATGGCAATCTGTAAATTTCCAGGGATATTAAATTAGAAATCAAATCAAATTCACTCATATTCACATTTGCTTAGAAAAGAAAATATATTGTATTTTTCAGCATAATTTAGTAAAAATATTCTGTTATTACTGAACCTGTTGAGACCTAAGAGATCATCAATAAACAGTGCCAAATAGGTTCACTCCCATGAAAAATGCCCAGCCTCTGCTAATGAGATTTCCATGCAATAGAAAGCCATATTTGATTTTACTTCGTTTGGTGACTTCACAGCCTCTGAATAAGAGGTTCCTGTGAACTTCTGCAGTTTAATAACTGCAAAAGTTGATCAAAATGGAGTTTTTAAGTAAATGTTTCAAGCAAATTGAGAACCGATACCCTTTCTCTGTAATAATTGTTTTGTGGGAAAAGGTTTAGTAACTTAAAATTCAATTCTTTGGAGTAAGGGGAATCATTAATGGTAAGAAACAAGCCCTCATGGATTTCAAATGATTTCTCTTTCTTCCCTATGAACTTATAGTTGTGGATTATCCAGAATAAAAGTAGAGCTGATAAATAGCAATCGTGAGCCCCAAACTAAGAATTAGTTTCAAAACATTTTGAGGCCCATGCCCATATTTGCCTAGTATGTGCTAAAGAAAGGGTAGATTGAGTAATTACCTGGCCAGAAATCTGTTCTTGTTTCTATTTTTTTTAGCCAATTATATAATTTGTTAAATAAAAAATAAAGTACTTATAATTTTTCTGAATTGTTTTACAAATCTCTAATGATTTAGCTTTTAGAATTAATGGTTTAAATTTTAAATTAAAGATCTTGAAAATGGTTGATCTACCACAGATTTGTAAGAAAACTCAAAATACAAAACTTTCTCTTATTTCTACAATGACATACTTCATAGAATTTAAGACTCCATAAAAAGCAAGAAACACAAATGTTTTACCTGCTTTACTGTATATTAAAAAAGAAGATGAATGCCAATTAAACTATAACACAATGCTTCTTGTCACTTAACATTTTATTTTATATTTTAAAAAAGAGATTTATTTTGTTTTGTTTTGTTTTTTTAAGCTCTTTATTGGAATATAATTGCTTTACACTATTGTGCCAGTTTCTGCTATACAAAAAAGTTAATCAGCTGTATTTATGCATATATCCCCATATCCCCTCCCTCCCATGACTCCTTCCCATCCTCCCTATCTCACCCCTCTAAGTCATCACCAATCATCAAGTTGATCTCCCTGTGTTACACAGCAGATTCCCACCAGCTATTTTACATTTGATGGTGTGTGCATGTCAATGCTACTCTCTCACTTTGTCCCAGCTTCCTCGTCACACCCGACCTGCCCCCGTCTCAAGTCCATTCTCTGCATCAGCATCTTTATTCTTGCCTGCCACTGGGTTCATCAGTACCATTTTTTTAAATTCCATATATATGAATTAGCATACAGTATTTGTTATTCTCTTTCTGGCCCACTTCGCTCTGTATGACAGACTCTAGTCCATCTCACTACAAATAACTCAATTTCATTCCTTTTTATGACTGAGTAATATTCCATTGTATATATGTGCCACACCTTCTTTATCTATTCATCTGTTGATGGGCATTTAGGTTGCTTCCATGTCCTGGCTACTGTAAATAGTGCTTCAATGAACATTGTGGTACATGTATCTTTTTGGATTATGGTTTTCTCAGGGCATATGCCTAGGAGTGGGATTGCTGGGTCATGTGATAGTTCTATTTGTTGCTTTCTGAGGAACATCCATACTGTTTCCCATAGTGGCTGTACCAATTTATATTCCCACCAACAGTGCAGGAGGATTCCCTTTTCTGCACACCCTCTCCAGCATTTATTGTTTCTAGATTTTGTGATGATGGCCATTCTGACCAGTATGAGTGATACCTCTTTGAGGCTTTGACTTGCATTTCTCTAATGATTAGTGATGTTGAGCATTTTTGAATGTGTTTGTTAGCCATCTGCATGTCTTCTTTGGAGAAATGTCTATTTAGGTCTTCTGCACATTTTTGGATTGGATTATTCGGTTTTTTGATATTGAGCTGCATGAGCAGCATGTATATTTTGGAAATTAATCCTTTGCCCATTGTTTCATTTGCAAATATTTTCTCCCATTCTGAGGGTTGACTTTTTGTCTTGTTTATGGTTTCTTTTGTTATGCAAAAGTTTTAAGTTTCATTAGATCCCATTTGTTTATTTTTGTTTTTATTTCCAGTAATCTAGGAGGTGGATCAAAAAGGATTTTGCTGTGATTTGTGTCATAAAGTGCTCTGCCTATGTTTTCCTCTAAGAGTTCTACAGTGTCTTGCCTTACATTTTGCTCTTTAATCCATTTTGAGCTTATTTTTGTGTATGGTGTTAGGAAGTGTTCTAATTTCATTCTTTTACATGTTGCTGTCCAATTTTCCCAGCACTACTTATTGAAGAGGCTGTCTTTTCTCCATTGTATACTCTTGCTTCCTTTGTCAAACATAAGGTGCCAATAAGTGCATGGGTTTCTCTCTGGGCTCTCTATCCTGTTCCATTGATCAATACTTCTGTTTTCATGCCAGTACCCTACTGTCTTGATAACTGTAACCTTTTAGTATAGTTTGAAGTCAGGGAGACTGATTCCTCCAGCTCCATCTTTACTTCTGAAGATTGCTTTGGCTATTTGGGGTCTTTTGCATTTCCATACAAATAGTAAAATTCCTTGCTCTAGTTCTGTGAAAAATGCCATTGGTAATATGATAGGGATTGAATTGAGTCTGTAAATTGCTTTGGGTAATATAATCATTTTCACAATGTTGATTCTTCCAATCCAAGAACATGGTATGTCCCTCCATCTGTCTGTATCATCTCTGATTTCTTTCATCAGTGTCTTATACTTTTCTGCATAAAGGTCTTTTGCCTCCTTAGGCAGGTTTATTCCTAGGTATTTTATTCTTTTTCTTGCAATGGTAAATGGGAGTGTTTCCTTAATTTCTCTTTCTGATATTTCATTGTTATTGTATAGGAATGCAAGAGATTTCTGTGCATTAATTTTGTATCCTGCTACTTTCCTAAACTCATCAATTAGCACTAGCAGTTTTCTGGTAGCTTCTTTAGGGTTTTCTATGTATAATATCATGTCATCTGCAAAGAGTGACAATTTTACTTCTTCTTTTCCAATTTGGATTCCTTTTACTTCTTTTTCTTCTCTGATTGCTGTGGCTAACACTTCCAAAACTATATTGAAAAATAGTGGTGAGAGTGGGCACCATTGTCTTGTTCCTGTTCTTAGAGGGAATGCTTACAGTTTCTCTCCATTTAGAATTATGTTGGCTGCTGGTTTGTCATATATGGCTTTGATTTTGTTGAGGTAATTTCCTTCTATGCCCACTTTTTGGATAGTTTTTATCATAAATAGATGTTGAATTTTGTCAAAAGCTTTTTCTGCATCTATTAACATGATCATATGACTTTTTATCCTTCAGTTTGTTAATATGATATCTCACATTGATTGATTTGGGTATGTTGGAAAATCCTTGCATTCCAGGGATAAACTTGATTCATAGTGTATGATTTTTCTAATGTGCTGTTGGATTCTGTTTGCTAGTATTTTGTTGAGGATTTTTACATCTATATTCATCAGTCATATTGGCCAGTAATTTTCTTTTTTTGTGACATCTTTGCCTGGTTTTGGTATCAGGGTGATGGTGGCCTCATAGAATGAGTTTGGGAGTGTTCCTCCTTCTGCTATATTTTGGAAGAATTTGAGAAGGATAGGTAGTAGTACTTTTCTAAATGTTTGATAGAATTCACCTGTGAAGCCATCTGGCCCTAGGCTTTTTTTGTTGGGAGATTTTAATCACAGTCTCAATTTCAGTGCTTCTGATTGGTCTGTTCATATTTTCTATTTCTTCCTGGCACAGTCTTGGAAGATTGTGCTTTTCTAAGAATTTATCCATTTCTTCCAGATTATCCAACTTATTGGCATATTGGCTTGTAGTAGTCTTTCATGATCTTTTGTATTTCTGCAGTGTCAGCTGTTACTTCTTTTGCATTTCTAATTCTGTTGATTTGCATCTTCTCCCTTTTTTTCCTGATGAGTATGGCTAATAGTTTATCAATATTGTTTATTTTCTCAAAGAATCAGCTCTTAGTTTTATTGATCTTTCCTATTGCTTCCTTCATTTCTTTTTCATTTATTTCTGATCTGATCTTTATGATTTCTTCTGCTCACTTTGCAGTTTTTTTGTTCTTCTTTCTCTAATTGTTTTAGGTGTAAGGTTAGGTTGTTTATTCAAGATTTTTCTTGTTTTTTGAGGTAGGATTGTATTGCTGTAATCTTCCCTATAAGAACTACTTTGGCTCAGTCCCATAGGTTTTGGGTTGTCATGTTTTCATTGTCATTTGTTTCTAGGTATTTTTTGATTTCCTCTTTGATTTCTTCAGTGATTTCTTGGTTGTTTAATAACGTATTGTTTAGCCTCCATGTGTTTGTATATTTTACAGTTTTTTTTTTTTTTCCTGTAAATGATATCTAGTCTCATGGCATTGTGGTCAGAAAAGATGCTTGATATGATTTCAGTTTTCTTGAATTTACCAAGGCTTTATTAGTGACCCAAGATGTGATCTATCCTGGAGAATGTTCCATGTGTGCTTGAAAAGAAAGTGTATTCTGTAGTTTTTGGATGGAATGTCCTATAAATATCAAATAAATTCATCTGATCTAATGTGTCATTTAAGGATTGTGTTTCCTTATTTATTTTCTGTTTGCATGATCTGGCAATTGGTGTAAATGGGGTGCTAAGGTCTCCTACTATTATTGTGTTACTGTCAATTTCCCCTTTTATGGCTGTTAGCATATGCCTTATGTACTGGGGTGCTCCCATGTTCGGTGCTTAGACATTTACAATTGTTATATGTTCTTCTTGGATGGATCCCTTGATCATTATGTAGTGTCCTTCCTTGTCTCTTGTAATAGTCTTTAAAGTCTAATTTGTCTGATATGAGTATTGCTACTCTGGCTTTCTTTTGACTTCCATTTGCATGGAATATCTTTTTCCATCCCCTTAGTTGCAGTATGTATGTGTCCCTAGGTCTGAAGTGGGTTTCTTGCAGACAGCATATAAAAGGGTCTTGTTTTTGTATCCATTGAGCCAGTCTGTGTCTTTTGGTTGGGGCATTTAATCCATTTACATTTAAAGTGATTATTTACATGTGTGTTCCTATGACCATTTTCTTGATTGTTTTGGGTTTGTTTTTGTAGGTCTCCTCCTTGTCTTGTGTTTCCTGCCTAGAGAATTTCCTTTAGCAATTGTTGTAAGGGTGGTTTGGTGGTGCTGAATTCTCTTAACTTTTGCTTGTCTGGAAAGCTTTTGATTTCTCTGTCAAATCTGAATGAGATTCTTGCTGGGTAGAGTAGTCTTGGCTGTAGGTTTTTCTCTCTCCGGACTTTCAGTTTATCATACCACTCCCTTCTGGCCTTCAGAGTTTCTGCAGAAAGATCAGCTGTCATCCTTATGGGTTTTCCCTTATATGATATTTGTTGCTTTTCTCTTGCTTCTTTTAATATTTTTTCTTTGTGTTTAATTTTCATTAGTTTGATTAATATGTTCCTCAATGTGTTTCTCCTTGGGTTTCTCCTGTATGGGGCTCTCTGTGTTTCCTGGACTTGATTTACTATTTCCTTTCCTATGTTAGAGATGTTTTCGACTACAATTTCTTCAAATATTTCCTCAGACCCTTTCTTTTTCTCTTCTTCTTCTGGGACACTTATGATTCAAATGTTAGTGCACTTAATGTTGTCCCTGAGGTCTCTGAGACTGTCTTCCATTCCTTTTAACTATTTTCTTTTTCCTGCTCTGTGGTAGTTATTTCCACCATCCTATCTTCCAGCTTACTTACTCATTCTTCTGCCTCAGTTATTCTGCTGTTGATTCCATCTAGAGTATTTTTAATTTCAGTTATTGTGTTGTTCATTCCTGTTTGTTTGCTCTTTAGTTTTAGGTCCTTTTTAAATGTTTCTTGTATTTTATCTATTTTGTTTTTGAGATTTTGGATCATCTGTACTATCATTACTCTGAATTCTTTTTCAGGCAATTTTCCTATTTCCCCTTCATTTATTTGGTATTGTGGGGTTTTGTTTTGTTCCTTTGCCTGCAACGTGTTTCTGTGTTTTCTCATTTCTCTCTTTTACAGTATTTGATGTCTCCTTTCCCTATGCTGCCTAGTAGTAATTCCTCTTGTTTCTGTTCTCTGCCCTCTGTGGTGGGGTTTGTCCAGTGCCTTGAGTAGGCTTTCTGATGGAAGGGTCTGGTGCCTTCTTTCTGGTGTGTGGATCTGAGTCTTTTCCCTCTGATGAGGAGGGCCATGTCACGTGGTGTGTTTTAGGGTATCTGTGAGCTTAATGTGGCTTTAAGTAGTCTGTGTCCTGATGCAAGGGTTTGTATTCCTGTTTTGTTTGTAGTTTCATGTGAGGTATGCAGCATTGGCAGTGGCAGGCAGTTGAGTGAAGCTGGGTCTTAGACTCTGATAGAGGCCTTCATGAGAGCTCTCTGCAATTAATATTCCCTGTGGCTGAGGATTCTCTAGTGGTCTATTGTCCTGGACTCAGTGCTCTCTCCCCAGAGCCTCAGGCTTGTCTGCTGGTCGAGAAATCCAGACTCCACAGGTCACTCATCCTAGCAATAAAGGAGATTAAAAAAGACTATCCAAGCCCCAGACTAATGGCAAAAGATTAAGTCAAAGAAACAAATACCAAATCAAGGAAACATGTACATGCACAAGAAAAACAAAAACAGAACCCAATAGAACATAAAGCCTTAGAACAACCAGACAGTAGAACCCCAGAATGCAATCAGATAGGACACCAACAAAAAGTCAAAACCAAAAAAAAAACCAAACAAACAAAAGAAACCTAAGCAGAGTGCCAGCTAAAGACTGATGCAAAGAAACAATACAAACCAACCAGCATGATAAAAAAAAAAAAAAAGAAGAAGAAAGAGAGAGAGAGTGAGAAAAAAAGAAAGGGGAAAGAAAACAGTACAACAGAAAGCAACATAGACATGGAAATATATAAACAAAATTTAAAAAGGAAAGGAAGAAGAAGAAAAAGAAAAGAAAAGGACAAACCAAACCTGAGGGATTGTGAAAACGAGGACCAAATATAACAGGGACAAAATAGAAACAAGGACCAAATATAACAAAGAACAAGAGAATAACCAGATAGGCTGAAAATCCCCAAAACAAAATCAATTATAACTGGAACTAAGATAAAGACAGAACCTTAAAACAAAAACCAAAGCAGTGTGTTATCTGAACAATAAAGCAAGGAAACAGAGCAGACCAATAATAATGATTAAAAGTATAATAAGGTAAAATAAAATAAAACAAAGTAAAAAGGGATAACACGCAGAGCAACAGAGGAGCATAGTATAACTGGAAATATGAAAAGAAAAAGAAAAAAAATAAAATAGAAATGTATTAAAGATAAAGAAGAAAAAAAGATAGGGGAGATGAACTCAGCACTACAGAAAAGCTAGCTAGAAATAGAATTATATAAAAAGGATAAAAATAAAAGTAAAATATAGAATGAAAAACTATGTTATAAGACGAAGATTCCTTAGGACTATGATCAAAAAAAAAAAAAATGCCAGAACTGACAACAGAATGGAACAAATTAATAGAATTAATAATAGTAACTGTTTCCTTGCAGTCTCAGCTGTAAGTGTCCTGTATACACCTTGAACCACAGACCAACTTCATCTCCCCAAGAAGCCCTCCTCTGCCTCTTGGTTGCACTCTGAACCTGCTGTGGGCCCTATGGGGTCCACTTAGGCTCTGATCTGACCCGATTCCTGTTTGTGCTTGATCCCAAAGTCCACAGCTGCCAGAGCCAGACCTTTTACATTTGTGGGAACATTCATTGTCTACTCAGATATTCCAAAGACATAGGGTCTACCTAGCTGATTGTGGGGATGTAGTCTGCAGCTTGTACAGCTGATGGAAAGATTTTAGAACCTCTTCCTTAGTCCCCCTGTCCCTGGTGTTCAGCTTTGGTTTTGTCCCTGCCTCTGTGTGTGGTCCAACCACAGGAGTCCAGTCCTAAGGCTGCCTTGGAGCTCTTGGGTCTGACTCAGTGAGGGCTTCCATTATTGTTCATTTGCAAGTTCCAGTGTGTGGGGAGAGAGGAGCTTTGATAGTGGCTTCTCTCCCTGTGTGTGACTCAGCAGTAGCACCCTGCTTGGATCACAGGAACCCCAAGGATGACGCTAAATGCACAGGGATGTCAGCAGCTGCGGGTATAGGAAATCTGGCCTTAGTGTGGTTCTTTACTGGCGCCTGGCTTAAGGTGCATGAAGGCCAGCCCTCAGGGGGCTTTCTGTGTTACTTTGTGACCAGCGGAGCTTCCTTTATTGTTCATCTGCAGGTGTGTGGGGAGAGAGAGGGTACAATAGTGGCTCCTCTCCCTGCACGTGAGTCAGCAATAGCACCATGCTTGGATCACGGGAGCCCCGGTGATGAAACCAAATGCGCAGGCAAGCCAGTGGGCATGAAAGTAAGAGGAATGTCCCTAGAGTTGGCTCCCCTGACTAGACTTTTTTTGGCTCTCATCAGGAGGCACACTAGGGTCATCCCTTGAGGTGGCTTTTTCTATTACTTTTTGACTGGTGCTTGACAGCCAGACCTAAAGGGGCCTTCCTTTATTGTTCATCACAGGCACCAAGAGAGAGGCCACAATAGTGATTCCTCCCCCGTGTGTGACTCAACAGTAGCACCCTTCTACCATGGCAGCCCAGTCTTCCCTGGTAGGCATTCCCTGCTGTGGATATCTTCCCTCCCGTCTCCTCAATCCATCTCCCCACAGCCAAAAACAGTTCTCACCCTGGGCCTGTTCTCTGGTCCCCACATTCAAGTTCCCAGACCCCCTGTACTGCTGTGAGCCCATGTCTCAGCTGGGGCTATGGTACAGACAGTCTGTGTGTTTCTCACTCTTTCCTGTCTGCTTCACCCTCTTTGGACAGCCCCAAATGCCTCCCTTCTGACCCAATCAAATTCCCTGATGGAGAGGGGGTTTCCCCATCAGATAAGGGGGATTTCCCCAAATTTGGCATTCTCTCCTCTGTTTCAGCGCCCCCCCCACTCACCCTGAGGTGCAGGTCCCATCCCTTTTTTTTCTCCTCCTCTTTCTCCTTTCTTTTTTTTTTCTCCCATCCTACCCAGTTATACCAGGATCTTTGTAGTCCTTTCTAGTGTCCAAGGTCTTCTGCTAGTGTTCAGCCAGTTTTCTGCAGGAATTGTTGCATCTATTGATGTATTCCTGATGCATCTGTGGAGAGAGATGCACTCCACATCCTTCTACTTTGCCACCATCTTTCCTTCCTAAAAAAGAGATTTTTGAGGCTTACTTGGACATAGATAGTTATCACCATATCCCTACATAGGAAGGAAAATATCAGCAAAATAAAATTTTTTTTCAAGTTTATGCTCAATTTACCTAAATTATCTTGAAAGTGTTTTTTTTTCAAGATCCAAACAAGGCCTATACACTGCTTTTGGTTGATATAGTTGTTAGGTTTGTTTGTTTTTTTTAATTTACTTTATTTTATTTTTTATTTTATTTTTTTTATTGGAGTATAGTTGTTTTACAATGTTGTGTTAGCTTCTACTATACAGTGAAGTGGAGCTCCCTGTGTTATACAGCAGGTTCTCATTATTTATCTATTTTATACATATTAGTGTATATATATTAATCCCACTCTCCCAATTCATCTCAACCCTGCTTCCCCTCCTTGGTGTCCATACATTTATTCTCTATATCTGTGTCTCTATTTCTGCCTTGCAAACTGGTTCATCTGTACCATTTTTCTAGATTCCAGAAATATGTGTTAATTTATGATATTTGTTTTTCTAACTTACTTCACTCTGTATGTCTCTAGGTTATAAGCAAAATAAATTCATTATAGCTTTGGTAAATGTTATCATGTGACAGGCAATCCTTTAGCCCATATGTAAGCAGCAAACATAAGATGTCTTCTACTTTTGGGGATCTTCCTTTCTAAGATCCCATAAAGCATGTGGTCATTGCCTTATAAGAAAGTGTGAAACCAGCTATTCCTCTAAGGATGGATATTGTTTCACTATATCACACCTAGGCTTCATTTTTCTGTTTCTGTGTCTTTCTGTTAAATAACTTTCTATTTCAATACCAAATCATAATGTAATATTTTAATAATATTTGCATAGCATTTAAACTCAACACATGTAACCAGACTCAATTGAAATAACAATAAGACTAGCAATAACCAAGTTCACATAAGCAGGCATCAACTATTCTGTCATGATAGTGTCTTACCATCAGTTGTGAGATACATGCTGATTTTTAAAAATGCTGAAATATGAAAACATGAATCTAGAATTGAAGAATCCAATGACAATCCCCTATATCTGCATCATGGTGGCTCTTAGCCTGAACTTGGTAGCCAGATAGACATGAGTACTGACTCAGTAATTTAATTGCTATGTGATTTATACTGGGCAAATTACTTAACCACTAGGCAAATTACTTAACCACTACAAGCCTTAGATCATTTAAAAATAAGTATTATAGTAGTATCTACTGAACAGAATGATTATAGGGATTAAACAATGTAATTTCTATATAAACTGCTCATTAAATATTAGATATTATGATTTTTATTAGAAGCATTATCTGTTTGGGTCTACACAACCACCTGTGAGGTAGAAAAAAGACAATATTATCCCCACTTGCTGCTGAGGAGAACAGGGATCCAAGATATTTTGATCTGTCCACAATCATAAAGTCAGTAAGTGACTGGCTCCTTCCATATATATTCTCCCTAGATTGAGACTGATAAATGTACATAAATTTCCCATTCTCATAAAAAATGTTGAATTAGCTTAAAGAAAATAAAAATGATCTGAGCATTGTGAATATTTTTGGTTCTCCTGCAGCCTACTCCTCTTTATTCTAAAAGCAATACCCCTTCCCAACTTTCAATCCATGTGCTTTGAATCCTCAATTCCTGGTTCCAGGGATGAAACATAAAGCCCAAGTTCAGCTAACCAGAACTTTGAACTCCCTGGCTGTAAAGATTGATCTAGGAATAAGCACTTAACAAGATAAGCTAGTCAGAATAAATCAGAACTAAACCCAGGACTTTTACTTGAATAACCAGAAAGAGATATTTCAATAGAAAGGACACTTCCACCTTCAGTTTGGCTTTGACTTGAGGAGGTTTGAGGCTGTAGCAGCTGCTACCAACTTGTGACCACATGGATCCTGAGAATGAAGCCAAAACATGGCCAATCTGGGCCACAGATAGAAACCAGCCACTAAGCTCAATATGTGGGCTTCTGAATCCAGCCATGCTTGAATTTACCCTGTTTTTTACTTCTCAGTTGTTTGTGACAACAAATTCCCTTTCTCTGTACAAATTATAGTCTTCACCTCCTGAGCAAGGGACTCAAGGTAGGACAAAAAGAGGTATGTGTTTAACAAGCATCAAGACTACCATATACAATACATAATTATTTACCTTTGTTCTGAAAAAGCAAAATTGGCCAAATATTAATGATTTAACACCACTGATCTGCAGTGTACACAATTCCAAAAAAAGGGAAACAAATGTTTACTGTGTCAATTTCCATGTCACTGACCAAACATCCTAAGGGCTTTCTATATTAATTTATAGTAAGCAACACTATGAAAAAAGTTGGTTTAGATAAATTTAAATATCTTGTAGTGTGAGTAACACACACACGGAATTGTTTATTTCACTATATCTAAGTCCACTTTAGTGTCATCATGAATTTGGAAATGGTTGACACTATGCAATTAAATTTTCTGTCTTTTAATCCTATAAAATCTGACTAGTTAGAAACCCAAATATAATTAACCCAACCAGCTAGTTACAATAATTTATTCAGACTTATAAAATATAATATGCTACAGAGTAAAATCTAGGCTCTTCAAAACTGTACTAGCACTAATATTTGAATATAAAAAGTGAAAAGCGGAAAATGGCAAATTCAAAACCTTGTTTACTAGGTAAGTAGTTAATTTTCTTTGCTAAAAAGTAAAATAATATTTATTGAGAAGTTTACTGTATCTAAGCTTCTTCCAGGAGAAATTAACAACCGTTGGGACATTTATATACATACAGAGAAATCTATATATCCCCACATCTTAGGATTCCCCTCTTATTTCCACCAGTAAAGGAATTACAGTACTATTTTGATTTTCTGACTTAAGTTGTTGCTTTAACATAACATTTTTAAACCATCTACTCCTGCTACTAATCCACGTGTTGTAAAAATGTTTGTATACAGAATGGGGTTCCAAAGAGAAACAGATTGTAACTTAACACCACACACAAGGAGTTTAGTTAGATTTTATATATAATTATATACTGTATAGATAATAAATCTGCAAAGGCACATGTAGTCAATAATTATGAATATTCGCATATACATAGGCCTCAATTTTAAATGTTATTCCTCTTTCTCTTTCATTACAGGTCAAAAGTCCAGAGGGAGGTGGAAAGGGGAAGGTGGGGAACCCCCCCTCAATTTATCACCTCAATAAACGATCCACACATACATTTTCCTTGAAACAGTAATTATTACTGACTATCTTCCCTTGATATGACAGGTGAAGGGTTAAATTAGTCTTGTAGCTTGCAATAGACTGAAATGAACAGGTCTGCTATCTTCCTTCAGCCCTCATGAAGCTTCCTGCTTCTCATTCCTATTCTACCCTTGCTCTGAGGTGTGCTGGCCCGTTGGTTACCTATAAACATTCAACTTCATAGGTGGAAATAAATGAGTTAACGTAGTAGCTGTGATCTGATCTTTATTTCACTAGATGAGTTTTTCAAACCTTTTAAACCTCAGTCAATTTTAAAGAAGTACATTTCCCATCACAACTCAGGATGCACAGATATTTTTGTTTATACATATGTATGTCTAACTGAAACAAGAACTTCCATCAATGTTGACCCTTACTATGTGTAGCACATTCTGATATTCTCTATTTTATTTTGTTCTAGTCTTTGTATTGTATTTTTTTCAAATGCTGTTTAAGAACCACTAAATTGATTCCATGACCCTTTATTGTCTTGACCTAAAGGGTTAAAAAAACACTGTCTCCAGAAATGAAAGCAGCTTAAGCTAGAAAGACCTTGAGTCTTGAAATAGGTTTAAAATCTGACTTTGTTATTGACAGCTATGTGACCTTTCACAAGATACTTATGCTCAGTTTCCTCATCCACAGAAGGGAGGTAATATTCCTACTTTGCAAGATGATTGTGAGGATCATCGAGATGGTATGTGAAAATCCAAGCCCATTCTCTGATACATGGTAGAATGAAAATAAATATTAGTTCCTAGACCATCCCTTAAATCTCAAAAAGCCTAACAGGGAGCAAACTCTCTATAGAAACACCGCTTTTCAAACCCTTTTAAACCTTCTCTTTCTCCTTCCTTCTCAGTCTTTTTCACAAACCCATAGACAAAACACTTGTTTAAATTCTCTAGTCTATTAGGGGCCACATGAGCCAGAGCCATGGCCATATTGGTAAACACCAGAAGCACCTGGGAGGCCAGGGCAATGGTGGTGGTACGCATCACCACAGGATCAACTTCAACAAATATCACCCAGGATACTTTGGGAAAGTTGGTATGAGGCATTACCACTTAAAGAGGAACCAGAGCTTCTGCCCATCTGTCAACCTTGATAAATTGTGGACCTTGGTCAGTGAGCAGACACGGGTAAATGCTGCAAAGAAGAAGACTGGAGCTGCTCCTGTCATTGATGTGGTGCTATTGGGCTACTACAATAGAATATTACTCAGCCATAAAAAAAAGAATGAAATTGGGACATTTATAGAGACATGAATGGACCTAGAGACTGTCATACAGAGTGAAGCAAGTCAGAGAAAAACAAATGTATATTAACTCATATATGCAGAATCTAGAAAAATGCTACAGATCAACTGGTTTGCAAGGCAGAAATAGAGACACAGATGTAGAGAACAAACATATGGACACCAAGGGGGGAAAGTGGCGGCGGGGCTAGGATGAATTGGGAGATTGGGATTGCCATATATACATCACTAATAAGAAAAAAAATCAAATTGTACACTTCAAATATATGCAATTTATTGTATGTCAAAAAAAAATTCACTTACAAAAAAAAAAGGAATATAGCCATGATTAAACCTTAATTTTACCTCAGTGAAATTGATATAGGATTTCTGACTTACAATATTGTAATAAAATAATTTGTGTTGCCAAAAAAAATTAAGTGCTTTTCAAAAAACAAACAAACAAATAAATAAATTCACTACTCTAAAGAATGAGAAATTACTAAAGTGTGGAACATTTAATATCTCAGACTTTTCCACCAATATCTGTTCAGGCCTAGGTAATTAATAATTCTTTGGAATATTGGGGTCAAAACCAGTATAAACTTCAAAATTCTTGGAGTGATCCTTGTCCATCATGATCTGACTCTTCTTCACCTCCAACATTAGGTCAGATTATTGATACTACCTTCACCTTCCAAAGAATACCTGATTCAGTCCCATTAGTTCCTGCCCTGTCATGCACTGTTACACCTTTGTATTTTGTAAACATTTCCTTCGTGCTTGCCTCATCATCTCATATCAGCTATCCATTCTGCCACTTAACTGCCTATGTAATCTTGGGCAAGTTTCTAATTCAATATTTCTAAACACACTTTTCTCATCTATAATTTAAGAAAAATAATATTTACCACGTGAAGATTCTTGAAAGGATATAATGACATCAGGGTGGTAAATTGCCTGGCATATAATGAGCACTCAATGAATGATGATTATTAATATTTTTATTATGTTTATCAGTCAATGCTGAGTTAAAGTAACATCTGTTCTAGTAAATCTTTGCTGACCCTCCTGTTCTACATGCCCTAATTCTGGACTCTCCTCACACTCTGAGCAACTGTCTTATTGCATCATGTTCTAAGTGTTTGTTTTCCTGCTGCCTCCTCTACAGCACTGTGAAACTTCTTAAGGACAAGGACATGTCCTTTACCTTCAAATCTAGAGCACCTAGCAGAGTGCCTGCAACATTATAAGGTTTTCAATATGTTTGTTTAACTTGTTCGATGGATGACTAGAATACAAAGTACGTAATTACCACCTCTACCATAACTTTTAGAACTGGAGTACTATAAGAAAAGAAAGAGTAATCAATGGAACAAATACTATTCAAAATAAAAATGCTGTTCTGTAATTTCAAAGACAAAGTAATGCTAAGGAATTATTTCTTCATTTTTAGCTTCTTCAGATTGCTTTAGAAACCTGAAAAGTTGGGTTTCCTTTTTCCAGTGTCTCCAGTAGTTATTTTCATTCATTTAACGAGAGTTTATTGTGTAATGGAAGGGCATACTGCTCTATGTGTTGGGAATATAGCAATGAAAAACATAAAAGTCCATGCCCTACAGGAATTTACATTCCAACTGCATAACAAAGAGCCAAATAAATATATAAAGTATAATATATAACAGGTAGTAATAGATGCTATAGAGAAAAATAAAACACAATAAGGGAATGGACAGGATTTCCTGTTTTAGGAAATTTGTATATGTTATGAGACAATATTTGAGGAAAAACTGAATAAAGCAAAGAAATAAACAATGTGATCAGGTCTCTTAAACACTTCTACACTTAATTCTAAAATTTTCCAGGACTGAAGTTGATAACAAATTAGGAAAGCAACTTTGTCCTCCCAAGCAATTGAAGTAGAGACTACCTCAGATGCTTAAAGTGGCATAACAAGAGGAGATTGCAACTCAAGCACTAATTGGATTTTGGCCATGACCTTACAGGAACACATTGAATGCTATTTATAATTGCTATGGCAGTGACTCTGTGACTTAAAAGAAGTGCTCATGTGGCCTACAATAAGTTATGCCATCAACTTATTTTATCTATTCAAAAAAGCCTGAACCCTGACCCACATTGGCTAGGTTTCTTGACAGTATTTTATTTATTTGGCCACTTAAATTGGTATAAGTCCATTCCATCTAACTTTAAGTAACTTAAACTTGACGAATTCCTGTATCTTTTTCAATACTGCCTACATCCTAAGGCTGCATGGCTGCAACGATAGTAAAATGATTATCTTAGCCTGATGTTTCTCATTCCTTTGGCCATCTGGTTACAACATCCAAGGTTTTTCTATTGACCTCAATTTGTTTTTGAAAACAAATCTCAAGCTCATATTAACATAGTCATTTCAAGTTATCTAAATTAACTGTTTTGCCTTTTAAAATGTCTATACTGAAGCACCATAAGCTGCGAAACCAATATAATTTCTCTAAGGGATATTTCTAGCCATGTCCAAGTTATATAGACATACTTGCAGTCATGTAGGACATTGAACTTGAATAAGTAAGAGAGATTCTCTAACTTCTTTCTGACAATAGTTGAAATAAACCTGTGTTACCCAGATAGTTAAGTAGCATTGCAAACAGATTAGTAAATAAGGAGAGGAAAAAAACTATCTTGGTTAATTTTGTGTCTTATATTGCATATTAGTGAAAATGTCTGACTTATAGATAAAACAATAAGATCTACTTGCAATGGATACTGCAACTTACATTTCTAAATTTTGGGGGAAGCGTGTCTGTCCATACTATAGCAGATTTCATAATAGACCCATATTTTTCTTTTCCAGATCTTCATTGCAATATAATTGCTTTACAATGTTGTGACAGTTTCTGCTGTACAACAAAGTGAATCAGCTGTATTTGTACATATTCCCCATAACCCCTCCCTCCCACAACTCTTTCCCACCCTCCCTATCCCACTCCTCTAAGTCATCACCAATCATCGAGTTGATCTCCCTGTGTTATGCAGCAGCTTCCAACTAGCTATCTATTTTACATTGGGTAGTGTATACATGTCAATGCTACTCTCTCCCTTCATCCCAGCTTCTGCTCCCCATCCCCATGTCCTCAAGTCCATTCTCTACATCTGCATCTTTATACTTGCCTGCCACTGGGTTCATCAGTACCATTTTTTTAGATTGCATATATATGCATTGGCATACAGTATTTGTTTTTCTCTTTCTGGATTACTTCACTGTGTATGACAGACTCTAGATCCATCCACCTTACTGCAAATAACTCAATTTCCTTCCTTTATATGGCTGAGTAATATTCCATTTTATATATGCGCCGCATCTTCTTTATCCATTCATCTGTTGATGGGCATTTAGGTTGCGTCCATGTCCTAACTATTGTAAATAATGCTGCAATGAACACTGTGGTACGTGTATCTTTTTGAATTATGGGTTTTTCAGGGTATATGCCCAGTAGTGGGATTGCTGGGTCATATGGTAGTTCTATTTTTTGTTTTTTAAGCAACCTCCATACTGTTTTCCATAGTGGCTGCACCAATTTACAATCCTATCAACAGTGCAGGAGGATTCCCTTTTCTGCACACCCTTCCAGCATTTATTGTTTCTAGATTTTTTGATGATGGCCATTCTGACTGGTGTGAGGTGATACCTCATTGTGGCTTTGACTTGCATTTCTCTAATGATTAGTGATGTTGAGCATCTTTTCATGTGTTTGTTATGCATCTGTATGTCTTTTTTGGAGAAATGTCTACTTAGGTCTTCTGCCTATTTTTGGATGGGGTTGTTTGTTTTTTTTATATTGAGCTGCATGAGCTGCTTGTATATTTTCGAGATTAATCCTTTTAGACTTACATCTTAAAACAGATGTAATTGATTAGTTACTACTGTAGCTAAAAGTTAATGTAGCTATATTAGTTCTTCTACACAACCTTAAAAATACATACAAACTCATCTTATTTAACACGCAACAATATTGACTGCAAAATCACAAATGTATATATTTTCAACCAGAGAGGCCCAAAACTCCATGTGCACATAGATGACATAAAAATATTCAGTTAAATTATTTAAAGAAGTTCTTCTCATCATTATTCACCAATCATCTTTCTACTAACTTTTCATTTCCCCAAATAAATGTCATTTAAAAATATATTTATGTGTTAATGGATTGGAGGGGTATGGCCAGAGGGTTATGGTGGCCTAAATTATAAAAATAATTCCCTTAATTCTTCAATTGGATATGTATGTGCAACACAGCTTCATTCAAGCTGAAAAATTTGTCTAATATTAAAATAATATGCAAGGTCAGTATCATCTTTCTATTATATTTAGTGATTTATAAGGCTTTTTAAATTGGGTTTTCTGTGATGTAATAATAACCAGTCACTATTTTCCTAATTTTTCTGGTCAGAAGAATCACTAGACCACAGTCCAGACCTATTAATTCAGGATTTCGAGAGGTGAGTTCTGAGTTTCTAACAAGAAAATGAGAGACCTCTTCTTAGCTTTGGGTGATCTGGGAAAAGCTGAACTAAGTAACTGATGAATTCCAAATAAAGGCTGAGAATCATCATCTTTCACATGTGCAAATAACTTCTTATAGGTCTTTCCTTTGACTGAAAGCCAGAATCAAGAGTAAACATTATGATTACGGGGTGGGGGGGAAGGGGGAGAGGGATAGATTGGGAGATTAGGATAGACATATACATCTTACTGTATATAAAATCGATGACTAATAAGGACCTATTGTATAGCACAGACAACTCTATTCAACATTCTATAATGACCTATATGGGAAAAGAATCTAAAAACGAGTGGATATATGCATATGCATATGTAACACTTTGCTGGCCAGCAGAAAATAATACAACATTGTAAATCAACTATCCTCCAATAAACTTATTTTAAAAAAACAGTAAATGTAATAACAAAATGGATTAAAGACTTGAATGTAAGAACTGAAACAATAAAACTCCTAGAAGAAAACATAGGCAGTACACTCTTTGATATCAGTCTTAGAAATATATCTCTAGATATGTCTCCTCAGGCAAGGGAAACAAAAAGAAAAATAAACAAATGGGATTACATCAAACTAAAAAACTTCTGTGCAGCAAAGGAAACCATCAATAAAATGAAAAGACAACCTACCAAATGGGAGAAGATATTTGCCAATTATATATCTGATATATATATACACCTTTATATATATATAATATATAAATATATAAAAATATAATATAAAAATATATGATATATAAAATATTATATATTTTGGATACGTGTATCCAAAATATATAAAGAACTTATACTACTCAACAACAACAAACTCAATTTAAAAATGGGAAAGGGAGCTGACACTTTTCCAAAGAAGATGTACACATGGCATATGAAAAGATGTTCAACATCACCAGTTATTATGGAAATCAAACTACCATAATATCAAACCCACCATGAGATATCACCTCACACCTGTCTGAATGGTTGTTATCAAAAAGACAAGAAGTAATGTGTTAGCAAGGATGACAAAAGGGAAGCCTCATACTTTGTTGGAGGGAATGTAAATTGGTACAGCCACTATGGAAGACAGTATGGAGATTCCTCAAAAAATTAAAAATAGAACTACTATATTATTTAACCATCCCATTTCTGGATATTTATCCAAAGAATATGAAACCTAATCTGCACCCCATATTCATTACACCCCCATGTTGGTTGCAGCATCATTTACAGTAGCCAAGAAATGGAAACAACCTAAGTGCTCATCAGTAGATGAATGGATACAGAAGATGTGGTATATATATATGATGGAGTACTACTCAGCCATAAAGAAGAATGAAATTTTGCCATTTGCAGCAACATGGATAAACTTGAAGGTATTATGCAAAGTGAAATAAGTCAGGAAGAGAAAAGCAAATACCGTGTGATTTCACACATATATGGAATATAAAAAAAGCTAATAAACAAATAAAAACAAAATAAATGAACAAACCAAATCAAATAAAAACAAACAGTAGCTAAAGAGAACAGATCAGTGGTTACCAGATGGGAAAGGGCAGTGGGGAGGGCAAAATGGGTAAAGGGGATCAACTGTATGGTGACGAATGGAAACTAAATTTTTGGTAGTGAACACATTATAGGGTATACAGAAGTAGAAATAAAATGTTTTCCTCATGAAACAGATTATGTTATTTTAAAACCTCAAGAAATTAAAATTTTTAAAAAGTAAGTGTAGTTATCATTGACTCTACAGTGATGGCTCGAAAAAATATATTATTCCAACAAATGACATCACAGTTCCTAAAAAATTTATCTTTGTTTGGAAGTAAAAATACCTTGAGGATTCACTTTGAATGGTAAAGTTGAGATTAGCAGAGCATGGTAAGAAAGCCAAGAAGCCTTTCCTTTCTGTGAGTCATGAGTCTATCAGAATAAGGTAAGAAAGAGAAATGACATTTTCTTTTAGTAAAATAATACTGCAATGTTTTATTTACTCTTTGTTCAAACAGAGAATATCTTTGATGTGGTTAGTATAATGGGGATCTTTTGAACAGGTGAGGAAAAAAAAAACAATTACTAAAGAGAGTAAGAATGTTCCTAAAGCCAGATAAAATGTACATACTTTTCAAAAATACCCATGAAGGCATAAGAGAGCTAACAAGGAAGTGACAACTTGACATCTCAGAGAGGAGAAAAGAACAGAGAAGTGAGTCTAATATTCAACACCCCTCAAGGGATTTGCTGATTTTCAAATAGAAACTGAGAAGCTGAGAAGCTGAAAAAAAAAATTCTGAATGTTTTATAAGTCTGAGGCATAAAAATTGGAGTTCAGGATACATTAAGGAAGGGAGTCACCAATGTAAATACCCTAGCTTTTAGTTGAGACCCATAAGAGTCATACCCTAGAAATAAAGACAAACTAAACAAGCTGGGCCCTAAAAAGACTGAAAACTTCCTTCAAGTCAGCTCAATTCCTGATTTGATTGAGATGATCTTTTTGATTCTAATTGCCTGGAACAAGTAGCATAAATCTTCTGGAGGATGCTAATACATCCAAAGACTCAAATTGCCTCTACAAATATTCATATACAAGGTTCATCATTAAATTACAAGGGATACCAGGAAACAAGACCTAATGATCAGACACAAGCAAGCAAAAAAAATTATACAAGCAAAATAGATAGTAGAAATAGACTCAGAGGTGTTTTAGATATTGAGATATTAGAAGTACCAGACACCAACTCTTAAGATGTATGATTTTATACTCAATATATTAGATGACAAAATAAAAATTTTCAGCAGAAAAGTAAAAATTCTTTTTTAAAAAACAAATGCTAATTTTAGAATAGAGAAATACAACTGGAAATAGAAACCCAATAAGTGGAAGTAACAGGACTCAGGAGAGAAAACCACTACCGGTAATTTGAACAGAGGAGTTTAATATAGAGAATTGTTAACTAGGCATAAATTTATTAACTAAGTAACTAAAAGAATAGGATAAGAATTCTAAAATATGAAAGTAGCAACTTCAAGGAGTTACTACCACATCTACATCAGAAATAGGGAAACAAAGGGAAGACATTGACATTATTAAAACTTAGAAACTTAGAGGAAGAGTCCTGTGAAGCTAAAACTTGGGCCTCTGAGGGGGAGGCATTGGTCAGCTGGTGTTGCTGTTTCTGAGTCTAGGATTTAAATCTCTGAGCTTCTGTGGCCTCTGAGGGAAGAACAATGAAGCAAGAGATGGAAAAACTGCAAACCGGATTCAGCCAATGCTACGGGAAGGCATTTCAAGAAGCATGGCTGGAGCATGGCTCAAAGAATCTGCTAGGATAAAAAAAATCTCATAAGGAAACTCACAGGACACAGTAAGAAACAAGTTCCTTTTTCCTCCTCCAATTTTGCACACTCCCTCTAGTATTTCCTCTTGTCAGATCCTAATGTAGAACCAGCTGAAAAAGCAGAAATATGGTTTGCAGAGTCCCAGTTCAGTATCACAAAGCAGAATACAGAAGAGTGGACTTGGAGCTGACAGGCAATAACATAACTAATGACACAGTAGACTTAACAGCAGATTAAACTCAGTGAAGAGAGCATTTGTTATTTGGAAGACTGGACAGAAAAAAATACCTAGACTGACACTGTAGAGAAAAAAGAGAGAGAATACAGAAAAGGGAATAAATTAAAAGTTCTAACATACATGTAATTGGAGTCCCAAAAAGGGAAGAGAGAGAATGGAACTGAATCAATAGTTGAAGGATAATGACCAATGCCTTTACAAAATTTGGCAAAAGAAATCAAGGCACAGATTAAAGAAGTCTGATAAAAACTGAGAAAAACAGACATAAGAGTAGTATAGTGAAACTGAAAAGCAAATACAAGAAAAAATGTTTTTTAGCGTTATTATAGAGGGAAAAAAAATCAGATTTTTTTCTGTGTTCTTTTCTTCCTAGAACTAATAAGCGATTCTCATTTTAGTGATTGTCACCACCAGTCACTCAGTTACCTGTGCCTAAAATGTGCATTATATTTCCTTTTCACTTATTTCTACATCCAACTTATCAAAAGTCCATTTCTTTATGACTCCACAGTATATTTCAAATACATTCTTCTTTCTATGTTCATCACTATTACCCTACTCTTAGCTACCGCTGTCTTTAGCTTGTAGTAGGGCAGACCTTGGAGATATTGCAGGCTCAGTCCCAGAACACCACAATAAAGTGAATATCACAATAAAGTAAGTCACATGAATTTTCCTTGTTTCCCAGTGCATATTAAAGTTATGTTTATACTATACTACAGTCTGTTAAGTGTGAAATAACATTATATCTAGAAAAACAATGTACATACCTTAATCAAAAACACTTTATTGCTAAAAAATGCTAACCATCATCTGACAACACAGGATTGCCATAAACCCTCAATTTGTAAAAAATGCAATATCTGCAAAGCTTAATAAAATGAATATAATAAAATGAGGTGTGCCTGTAATGAAATAGTTTCCAAACTGTTTTCTCTGCCCTCCTTTCACTTTCTTCAATCTATTCTTCACACCATAGCCAGAGAAATCTTTTCAAAGTGCTAATGTGATATTGTAATTTTCCTGATGAATACCTATCAGTGGGCTCTGAGTTCTTTTAGGACAAAAGCCAAAGTCTCACCATGGTCTACAAATTCAGTCTGGTACCTGCCTGACTCAACAGTCTCAGGTAGCTCCACTTTCCCCAGCTCTCCGTATGCCGAACCTTTTAGATATACAAACATGAAATGCTTCTTCAATCTTCAGAGCCTACATAGAGGAACAAGATAGCATTAGGAGTTGAGTCACACTAGATTTGTACCCATTACCTGCAAGTTGTAAGTTGCTTAAGGTCTGTATGCCTCAGTTTCTCCATGAGTTAACTGGAGATTGTTAGGATTAAATATGCATATATATGGTTTATATGGTGCTTAGCACAGTTCACAGTTTCTGATACATAATAAGTAATCAGTGTAATCTCTTGGTTATTCTTTTCCTTATATCTGGAATTCTTGTTGCCTAATCCTTAAACCTCCATCACCAAGTTAACACAGTTATTCCCCAAAACTCAGGTTTCAGTCCTTCTAAAAGGAAGTCTGTTTAGACATCCCAGACTTAAATCAAGTGCATCTGTTAAGTTTTCTCATAACACCCTGCGGCTCTCACTTTTGAAATTTAGTGGCTTAAAATCTCTCTCTCACACTAGGATATAAGCTCCTCAATAGCTAGGTCTTGTGTTGGGCTTGTTTGCTGATATATATTCATGCTTAGCACAGGGCCTCTCAAATGGTTAGAACCCAGTGAATAGCTGATGAATTAATGAGTGAATGAAAGATTACTGCATGTAGCACATGAAACAGTGTAAAGCATTGCCTATATTCTTTAAAAGTGGTTAATTTAATTAAGGAATAACAGACTAAGCCACTTGAAATAATCAGAAAACAATAAATGAAGATGTAACTATGAGCTAGTGAGTGGAAAGATGGAGATTACCAGTGGCCAAAATTATTGAAAATCTTAAAATGCTTGAAGAGTAATAAGTGATTTTATTAGATATTAAAGACTGAACGGTTTATCATTTTTAGAACTATGACTTTATGGAGATCCATATGAAGAAAACTGCTAAACTCCACCACAGGACACATAAACAGTTATGAATAAATAGAAAGATGCAATTTTCCTAAGATGACAAAATACCCTAATAGGTTTAACATTATTTCAATCAAAATACCAAATAATTTTATTTTTGATAAAATTATTATAAAGTTCATCAAAAATATATAATAAAAAGGAGATTAATCAAAGGGATTTGTCAACAGATACTAAAATATATTTATAAAGCTCTGAAGATTAAAACAACATTGTGTTATCACTAGAATCTACAGATGACTAGACTGGGACAGGCCTACATCTGATATGTCATGTATGTATGTAAGAATTTAACATATAATAAAAGAGAGATCAGAAACTCATAGGAAGAGATGGATTGTTTAACAAATTACATTGGAAAATTCGGCTATTTGTGAAAAAAACTCAACATAGATTTTTAACAAAATTAATTCCAGATGGATAGTAGGGTTAAATGTAAAAATGTTAAACCATTAGAAAACAAGATTATGTGCTCATTTCAGCAGCAAATATACTAAAATTGAAACAGTACAAAGATGATTTGGTATACAAATGTTTTAATCCCTCCCCTTAAAATCAAAACAAAATAATTTAAAAGAAGTAAATATATACAGTCCAGCACCTGAGTCCTGGCCTCACTCTTTCCTTGCGGAACAAACAACATGAGCTTCAGCGCCCAGTCCACCTTCTCCAACTACCAGTTCCTGGGCTCCTTGCAGTCGCCGGGCCACCGGGTCTGACTGGTCAGCAGCGCGGCCAGCGTCTGTGTAGGCACCAGGAGCTCTGGCTCCCAGATCTCCGTGTCCCACACCACCAGCATGGGGGTGGCTGGGAGTCTGGGAACCTGGGCACTGGGATGGCCAGGGGTCTGGTGGGTGTAGGGGGCATCCAAGGTGAGAGGGAGACCATGCAACACCTGAATGATCACCTGGCCTCCTACCTGGAGAGGGTGTGGAGCCTGGAAGCTGATAATAGAAGACTGGAGAGCAAGATCTGGGAACACCTGGAGAAGAAGGGACCCCAGGTCAGAGACTGGGGACATTACTTGAAGACCATCGAGGACCTGAAGGCTCAGATTTTTCCAAGTTCTGTGAACAATGCCTGCATCGTTCTGCAGACTGATAATGCCTATCTTGCTGCTGATGACTTCAGAGTCAAGTATGAGATGGAGCTGGCCATGTGCCAGTCTGTGGAGAGTGACATCCATGGACTCCACAAGGTCACTGATGACACCAATGTCACCCCGCTGCTGCTGGAGACTGAGACTGAGGCCCTCAAGGAGGAGCTGCTCTTCATGAAGAAGAACGACGAGGAGGAAGTAAAGGGTCTACAAAACCAGATTGCCAACTCTGGGTTGACCTTGGAGTTGGATGCCTCCAAACCTCAGGACCTCAGCAAGATCATGGCAGACATCTGGGCCCATTATGACAAGCTGGCTGAGAAGAACCAAGAGGAGCTGGACAGGTACTGGTCTCAGCAGACTGAGGAGAGTACCACAGTGGTCACCTTGCAGACCACTGAGATAGGAGATGCTGAGGTAACACTCACGGAGCTGAGACACAACGTCCAGTCCCTGGAGATCGACCTTGATTCCATAAGAAATCTGAAGGACAGCTTGGAGAACAGCTTGAGGGAAGTAGAGGCCTGCTATGCCATGCAGATGGAGCAGCTCAACGGGGTCCTCCTGCACCTGGAGTCGGAGCTGGCCCAGACCCGGACAGAGGGCCAACACCAGACCCAGGAGTATGAGGCCCTGCTGAACATCAAGGTCAAGCTGGAGGCTGAGATCAACACCTACCGCAGCCTGCTGGAATATGGAGAGGACATCAATCTTGGTGATGCTGTGGACAGCAGCAGCTCCATGCAAACCATCCAGAAGACCACCACTCTCAGGCTCATGGACCGCAAAGAGGCATCTGAGACCCCAGACACCAAAGTTCTAAGGCACTAAGTTATCAGAAGCAGGGTGCCGGGGGGAGCAGGAGGCCAATAAAAGTTGAGACATATCAAAAAAAAAAAAAAAGTAAATATAAATCAATAAGTAATTTATCACAGTGCTTTTATAAAAGCAAAGAAAAAATTAAAATGGCAAAGACCAATGAATTTCAGTGCATAAAATTTTAAATTTCTGTGTTAAAACATGTAAATAAAGTTAAAGTTAGAAAATTTTGCAAAAATAAATTTGATTAGGATTTAACACCTTTAATATATAAAGACACTGTAAAAATTGATTAAAATTACTCCTACCCTGAATAGAAAAGTAGACAAAATGAACAGACAGCTCTCAGGAGGTATTAAAAGAATCTAGGTATATAGTAATCAAAGAAATTAAAATAATACTGAAATACCATTCTCCACATATCAAATTGGTAAGATTTATAAACCAATAATACCCACTGCTGGTAAGAATATATAGTAAGGCAAGTACTCTCATAGTTAGTGGTAAGGTTTCTAATTAATACAATCTTTCCAAAAAACAGACAATATGCATTAAGAACTGAAATAGGATTTTGACTTATGGGTCATTTAAAAAATTCTATTTGTAAATACTAATTAAGGACATAAATTACACACATAATTAAAATATGAAAGTCAAATATTAATCACTGAGAATAAAATTGTATAGATATTATAGCTGCAGAAAAAATACTAAAAAGAAATACACCAAAATATTAACAGTAGTTATTCCTAGGAGATGTGATTAACAGTAATTTACTTTTCCACTGTTTTTTTTTTAATTTTTATTGAAGTATGGTTGGTAAACAATGTTGTATTAGTTTCTGCTGTACAGCAAAGTGGATCAGTTATATACATATAATTGAATCTCCACTCTTTTTAGATTTTTTTCCATATTTGGCACTATAGAGTATTGAGTAGAGTTCCCTGTGTGACAAAGGAGGTCTCTATTACTTATCTACTTTATACATAGTAATGTGTATATGTCAATCCCAATCTCCCAATTTATCCCTTCCCCAGCTTTCTTCCCTGGTAACCATAAGTTTGTTTCCTACATTTGTGACTCTTTCCTGTTTTGTAAATAAGTTCATTTGTATCATTTTTTTTTTAGATTCCACATACAGCGATGTCATATGAGATTTGTCTTTGTCTGACTTGCTTCACTTAATGTGATAATCTCTAGGTCCATCCATGTTGCTGTAAATGGCATTATTTCATTCTTTTTTATGGCTGAATAATACTCCATTGTATATAAGTACCACATTCCATTCATTTATTGATGAATACTTAGGTTGTGTCCATGTTTTAGCTATTGTAAATAGTGCTGCTATGAACATTGGGGTGCATGTGTCTTTTCAAATTAGAGTTTTCTCTGGGTATATGCCCAGGAGTGGGATTGCTGGATCATATGGTAGCTCTATTTTTAGTTTTTTAAGGAACCTCCACATGGTTCTCCATAATGGTTGTACCGATTTACATTCCCATCAACAGTGTTAGAGAGTTCCCTTTTTTTCACACCCTCTCCAACATTTATTGTTTGTAGATTTTTTGATGATGGCCATTCTGACCAGTGTGAGGTGATAGCTGATTGTATTTGTGTGTGTGTGTGATTATGATTTCTTTTTATTTTTTTAAACTCTATTGGAATATAATTGCTTTACACTGCTGTGCCAGTTTTTGCTGTACAACAAAGTGAATCACCTGTATTTATACATGTAGGATTTCTCTGCTAATTAGTGTTTAGCATACTTTCATGTGCTTTTTGGTCATCTGTATGTCTTTTTTGGAGAAATGTTTATTTAGATCTTTTGCCCATTTTTGATTGGGTTGTTTGTTTTTTTGACATAGAGCTACATGAGCCGTTGGTATATTTTGGAGATTAATTCCTTGTCAGTCACATCCTTTGCAAATATTTTGTTCCATTCTGTGGGTTGTCTTTTTGCTTTGTTTGTGGTTTGCTTTGCTGTGCAGAGCTTTTAAGTTTAACTAGGTCCCATTTGTTTATTTTTGTTTTTATTTTCATTACTCTAGGAGGTAGATCATAAAAGATATTGCTGAGATTTATGTGAGAGTGTTCTGCCTATGTTTTCCTCTCAGAATTTTGTAGTGTCTGGCCTTACATTTAGGTCTTTAATCCATTTTGAGTCTATTTTTGTGTATGCTGTTAAGAGAGTGTTCTAATTTCATTTTTTTTTTTACATGTAGCTGTCCAGTTTTCCTAGCACCATTTATTGAAGAGACTTTTTCTCCATTGTATATTCTTGCCTCCTTTTTCGTAGATTATTTGACCATATGTGCGTGAGCTTATTTCTGGGCTTTCTATCCTGTTCCATCGATTATACTTCTGTTTTTGTGCCAATACCATGCAGTTTTGATTACTATAGTTTTGTAGTATAGTCTGAAGTCAGGGAGTCTGATTCCTCCAGCTCCATTTTGCTTTCTCAGGATTGCTTTGGCTATTCAGGGTCTTTTGTGTTTCCATATGAATTTTAGAATTTTTTGTTATAGTTCTGTGAAAAATGCCATTGGTAATTTTCTGGGGATTGCATTGAATCTGTAGATTACCTTGGGTAGTAAATTAATTTTCACAATATTGATTCTTCTAATCCAGGAATATGGTATATCTTTCCATCTGTTTGTGCTGTCTTCAATTTCTTTCAGCAGTGTATTACAGTTTTCAGAATAGGGCTCTTTTGTCTCCTTAGGTAGGTTTATTCCTAGATATTTTATTGTTTTTAATACAATGGTAAATGGGATTGTTTTCTTAATTTCTCTTTCTGATCTTTGTTAGTGTATAGGAATGCAAGAGATTTCTGTGTATTAATTTTGCATGCTGAAACTTTCCAAATTTATTGATGAGCCCTAGTAGTTTTCTGGTGACCTCTTTAGGATTTTCTATGTGTACTATCATGTCATCTGCAAACAGTGACACTTTTCCTTCTTTTCCAATTTGGATTCCTTTTTATTTTGTTTTCTTCTATGATTGCTGTGGCTAGGGCTTCCAAAACTATGTTAAATAAAAGTGGTGACAATGGACATCCTTGCCTTGTTCCTGATCTTAGAGGGAATGTTTTAACCTTTTCAGCATTGAGAATGATGTTAGCTGTGGGTTTGTCATATATGGCCTTTATTATGTTGATGTAAGTTTCCTCTATTCCCACTTTCTGGAGAGTTTTTATCATAAATGGGTGTTGGATTTTGGCAAAAGCTTTTTCTGCATCTATCAAGATGATCACATGGTTTTTATTCTTCATTTTGTTAATGTGGTATATCACACTGATTGATTTGCAGATATTGAGGAATACTTGCATCTCTGGGATAAATCCCACTTGATCATGGTGAATGATCCTTTTAATGTTATTATTGGATTCTGTTTGCTACTATTTTTGTTGAGTATTTTTATGTCTATGTTCATCAGTAACATTGGCCTGTAATTTTCTTTTTTTGTAATATCTTTGGTTTTGGTATCAGGGTAATGGTGGCCTCATAGAATCAGCTTGGGAGTGATCCCTCTTCTGCAATTTTTTGAAAGAGTTTGAGAAGGATAGATGTTAACTCTTCTCTAAACATTTGATAGAAGTTGCCTGTGAAGCTATCTGGTCCTGGACTTTTGTCTGTTGGAAATATTTTAATCACTGTTTCAATTTCAGTACTTGTGAATGGTCTGTTCATATTTTTGAGTCAGCCTAAAGGTTTATCTATTTTGTTTATCTTCCCAAAGAACCACCTTTTAGTTTCACTGATCTTTGCTATTGTTTTCTTTGTCTCTATTTCATTTATTTCTTCTCTGAGCTTTACAATTTCTTTCCTTCTACTAACTTTGGGTTTTGTTTGTTCCTCTTTCTCTGGTTGCATTAGGTATAAGGTTAGGTTGTATATTTGAGATTTTTCTTCTTTCCTGAGGTAAGATTGTATTGCTATGAACTTCCCTCTTAGAACGTCTTTTTGTTGTGTCCCAAAGGTTTTGGACCGTCATGTTTTCATTGGCATTTGTTTCTAGGTATGTTTTGATTTCCTCTTTGATTTCTCCAGTGATCCATTGGTTCTTTACTAATATATTGTTTAGCCTCCATGTGTTTGTGTTTTTTACATTTTTTCCTGTAATTTATTTCTAATCCCATAGTGTTTTGGTTGGAAAAGATGTTTGATATAATTTCAATTTTCTTAAATTTACCAAGGCTTGATTTGTGGCCAAGATGTGATCTATACTGGAGAATGATCCAAATGTGCTTGAGAAGAAAGTGTATTTGACTGCTTTCAGATGGAATGTTTTATAAATATTAATTAAGTGCACCTGGCCTAGTGTGTTGTTTAAGACCTGGGTTTCCTTATTGATTTTCTGTTTGCATGATATGTCCATCGATGAGAGTGGGGTACTAAAGTTCCCCACTATTATTGTGTCATTGTCAATTTCTCCTTTTATAGCTGTTAGCATTTGGTTTATATACTGAGGTGCTCTTATGTTGGGTGTATATATATTTACAATTGTTATATTTTCTCCTTGGATTGATCTTTTGATTGTTATTCTTTGTCCCTTGTAACATTCTTTATTTTAAAATATATCTTGTCTGATATCAGTATTGCTACTCCAGCTTTCTTCTGATTTGCATATGCATGAAATACCTTCTTCCATCCCCTCACTTTCAGTCTGTATGTGTCCCTAGGTCTAAGGTGGGTCTCTTGTAGACATAGTATATATATGGATCTTGTTTTTGTATCCATTAAGCCAGTCTATGTCTTTCAGTTGGAGCATTTAATCCATTTACATTTAAGGTAATTATTGATATGAATGTTCTTATTGCCATTTTGTTAATTGTTTTGGATTTGTTTTTGAAGGTCTTTTTTCTTCCTTTCCTCTTTTGTTCTTTTCTCTTGTGATTTCATGTCTATATTTAGTGATGTGTTTGGATTGCTTTTTCTTTTGTTGGTGTGTATCTATTGTGAATTTTGGCTTGTGGTTTCCATGATGTTTTGATATAGTAGTCTATAGGTTAACAAGATTGTTTTAAGTTGCTGACATCTTAATTTCAAATGCATTTTTAATATCCTGTATTTGTACTCTCCTCTTCTCATGATTGCTGATTTTGATATCATATTTGTATGTGGATGATTTCCTACCTTTACTTTATGTTTGCCTTTACTGGTGAGCTTTTCCATTTGTAATTTTCTTGTTTCTAGTAGTTGCCTTTTCTTTTCCATTTAGAGAGGTTCCTTTAGCATTTGTTGCAAAGCTGGTCTGGTGGAGCTGAATTCTCTTTTGCTTGTCTGTAAAGCTTTTGATTTCTCTGCTGAACCTGAATGAGAGACTTGCTGGGTAGAGTATTTTTGGTTGTAGGTTTCCCTTTCATCACTTTAAATATATCATGCTACTCCCTTCTGGCCTGCAGAGTTTCTGCTGAGAAATCAGCTGATAACCTTATGGGCAGTTCTCTTACATGTTATTTGTTGTTTTTCCCTTGTTGCTTTTAATATTTTTTCTTTGTCTTTAATTTTTGTCAGTTTGATTAATATGTGTGTCTGTGTCTTCCTCCTTGAGTTTATGTTATATCAGACTCTTTGCATTTCTTGTCCTTGAATGAGTGTTTTCTTTCTCATGTTAGAGAAGTTTTCAGCTATAATCTCTCCAAATATTTTCTCAGACCTTTTCTCCCTCTCTTCTCCTTCTGGTACCCCTCTAAAGTGAATGTTGGTGTGTTTAGTGTTATCCCAGAGGTGTCTGAGACTGTTCTCATTTCTTTTCACACTCTTTTTCCTTTGTTCTGTTCCATAGCAGTGATTGCCACCATTCTGTCTTCCAGCTCACTTATTCATTCTTCTGCCTCAGTATTCTGCTACTGATTCCTTTTGTGTATTTTTCTTCCCAGTTATTGTATTGTTCATCTCTGTTTGTTTGTTCTTTAAATCTTCTAGCTCTTTGTTAAACATTTCTTGTCACATCTTGGTCGGTGCCTTCATTCTTTTTCTGAGATCTTAGATCATCTATACTATGATTACTCTAAATTCTTTTTCAGGTAGGTTGCCTATCTCCTCTTCATTTAGGTATTCTTGTGCTTTTTGTCTTATTCCTTCATCTGAAGCATATTTCACTGCCATCTCATTTTGTCTAACTTTCTGCGCTTGTGGACTCCTTTCCACTGACTGGAGGATTGTAGCTCCTCCTGCTTCTGGTGTCTGCCCTCTGGTGGGTTTGGTTGGTCCTGAGACTTGTGGAGGCTTCCTGGTGGGAGAAGGTGGTGCCTGCCCACTGGTGGGTGGAGCTGGGTCCTGTCCCTCTAGTTGGCAGTGCTGTGTCTAGGGGTGTGTTTATAGGTGGCTATGAGCTTAGTATGGCTTTAGGCACCCTGTCTGCTGATGGGTGGGTCTGTATTCCCATCCTGCTGGTTGTTTGGCCTGAGGCATTCCAGCACTGGAGCCTGTAGACTATTGAGTAGGGTCAGGTCTTAATGCCAAAATGGCAACCTCTGGGAGTTTTCACACTGATCAATATTCTCTGGGGCCTCTGCCACCAGTGTCCTTGGCCCCCCTCCACCCAGTAAGCCACAGCTGATGTCTGCTTCTCCAGGAGACCCCCCAAGAATTGTAGGTAGGTCCAGCCCCAGCTCCTGTGGAGTTCCTGGTTTGTGCTGGGCCCCAGTGTGCATGAAATCTTGTGTGTGCCCTATGGGAATGGAGTCTCTTCTTCCTCTAGTCCTGTGGAGCTCCTGCACTCAAGTCCTGCTGGCCTTCAAAGTCAAATGCTTTAGGGATCCTCCTCCTGATGCCAGACCCTCAGGCTAAGGAGCATGACAGGCTCAGGACTCACTCTTGTGGGAGAACCTCTGTGATAAAATTACTTTCCAGTTTTGGGTCACCCACCTGGCAGGTATGGGGTATGATTATGTCACGAAAACACCCCTCCTGCCATCTTGTCATGGCTTTTTGTCTTTTTGAATGTAAAATATCTTTCTTGGTAGGTTCTAGTCTTTTTTATTAATGGTTGTTCAGCAGTTAGTTGTAATTTTGGTGTTTTTTGCAAGAGGAGGTGAGCTCAAGTCCTTCTACTCCACCTTTTTTTCTGGAATCAAGGAGCTGCTTTTAGTATGGATGCTTGCTGCCTCTTTCCTCAGTGTATGCTGGCCTTAATGACCTTGAAATGGGATGTGCAGTTACAGTGGCCCTTGCATGTTCCCGGGATAGCCAGGGTAGGGCCTGGCACCTACTTGAGGGTCTTCTATGGGCAGCTTGTCTCTGTGTCCTCCTAGGACAGCAGGGGTAGAGCCTAGCACCTGCTCATGAAAGAGGCGGGCACTATGCATGCCCTCCTGGGACAGTAGGCACAGGGCCTGGCACCTGCTCACAGATTTCCTAGAGGTGGGCATTATCTGTGCTCTCCCAGGACAGCAGGTGCAGATTCTGGTGCCTGCTTGTGGATTTCCTAGGGACTGATGCTCTCTGCATCCTCCCAGGACAGCAGATGCAGGGTCCAGCATGTACTTGTGGATTTCCTAGGGGCTGACATTCTCTGCACCCTCCTGAAACAGTGGGGGCAGGGCCCAGTGCCTGTTCATGGATTTCCTTGGGGTGGGTGTTATCCATGCCCTCCCAGGACAGCAAGGGCAGGGCTTGCCATCTGCTTAGAGATCTCATAGCGGCAGCCAGTGCCCACCTCTGCAACCCATGATGGTAGCGGTGACTTCTGCCTGCCCCTGGAGCTCCTCTAGGCAATGTCCTGTTGCCTGAGAGCTCTCACAGGGAAAGAAGCTCTTATGGTGGTTCCACCCCTCTTCTCATGTACTCCCAAATAATGGTGCCTTACCTCTTGGTGGGCCCAAGCTTCTTCTCAGTACACCTTCAGCTTCTCAGTACACCTTCAGTACAGCTCAGCCTCTTCAGGCTGTTTCTGCACAGCCAATTCTGGTCCTCTTCCTGGGTCTGACCTCTGAAGCCTGAGGTTCAGCACTGAGTCCCCACCCACACCAACAGACAAGTGTCTGAGGCTGGGGATCTCAGGACAGCAGTACTGAACTTCTATGCAAGCTACTCTCTGTTTTGCCTTCCACAAACCAGCTGCTGCACTCTCCTCCTAGGCTTCAAAGCTCCCCTTCCATCTAGTCTGATCTCCCACCAGTGAGGAGACTTTCCCAGGTGTGGGAACTTTCCCCCTTCATAGCTCACTCCCTGGGGCACAAGCCCCATCCCAATTCCTTCCTTTTATTTTTGCTTTTGTCCTACCTGGTTATGTGGAGGTTTTCTTGTCTTTTCAGAAGTCTGAGGTCTTCTGTCATCATTCAGTAGGAGTTCTGTATGAATCATTCCACTTGTAGATGTATTTTTACTGTTTTTATGGAAGAAGGTGAGCTTCACGTCCTGCTCCTCTGCCATCTTGATCCTCCCCTTCCATTCTTTATATTTCTTTCTATTCCCAACTTTTTTGCCATTCTTTTATAATCAGGAAAAGTTACATCATAAAATAGCAAAAAGCAAAGTAGTGTTAACATAAACCTAATCACTGCTTACTTGTAAGGGTCTGGCATGTCTCATTTTTGTCTAATTTATCTTCTGAGTTTTATTTATACAGTAAAGGACTGAATCTAAGCCTATGCCTTGTATAGCATCAAACACACAATATGCTATTAATACATTTTAAATAATTATTTGAGGTGAGGGATAATAACCAGCAGGTGAGAACCTGAATTTATTGATTCAAAAGCAGAAATAATTATAGGAGGTTTTAAGTGCCTCTTAACACTGTACACGTATTCATTGTATCATGGTGAAATTCTCAACTACTTCATTTATAAAGCAAAAAAAAAAAAAAACCAGTAATAATGTGACTCACAAACTGTATAAAAATATTAATTCTTGGTTCAAATATTTGCAAATATTTTCTGAAGTAATTTAAATAATTAACTCTATCATTGGCTAATTACATTTGTGAGACATTAAAAATAAAACATTGCCAAATAATTTTAATTAAATAACAATAAATTAGATATAGAGTTGTGTTGCCTAACTTCAGATATACTATCTCAAGAATATGCTGCAACTGCACTGATAAAGAAGAAGAGCAGATTCCCTCAGCTTTATCAAAATCTAGATGAGTTCCCCTAATTCCATGTGTTTTTCTTTCTGATACAATTATTTGCCTTACTCTAAAAATATCACATTTCTATTAAAGAAATGACTATGCAGTGAACCATCACACAAAATGAACCAATCAGATTTGTATTTTTCACTTCTCCAATTGTTCTTTCTTGGAATTTCAGGATAATTAGATCCAATACTGCAGAGGGTAATTAATGCCTAGCAAAATACAGCAAGGTGTACATTTTCCATTTTCTAGGTAATATTTGTTTTTCACAGACCCTCAATCTTTACTTTCTACTATTATTTGAATTTTTTCAGTTTTCTCTTCTACCTCCTAAAGACTTCTGAATTCATAGATGTAGAAAACAAACTTATGGTTACCAGGAAGGAAAGTGGGAAAAGGGATAAATTGGGAGATTAGGATTGACATATACACACAACTATATATAAAATAACTAATAAGGACCTATTGTATAACACAGGGTACTCTACTAAATACTTTGTAATGGCCTATATGGAAAAAGAATCTAAAAAAAGAGTGGATATATGTATACATACAAGTGATTCACTTTGCTATGCACCTGAAACTGACATGACTTTGTAAATCAAGTATACGCCAATAAAAATTTTTAATTAAAAAAATAAAGACTCCTGAACCATTTTTGGCCTGCATTTTAATGCTAGATCTAGGGAGAAAGCAAAGAAAAAATAACCTAACTGAAGTTAGAAATAAATCAATGATATTTGTGAGCCTACTTGGTAAGGACTCCTAGTTTTATATTCTGCTTATTTTGTGGCTTTTGCTATGCCTTTCCCACTGTGTAAAGATGCTGAGAAGAGAGAAACTTAGGTTAAACCACTGTCTTATAACTTAATGCTGATACAAAACGTAACAGAAGAGGAGAAAGAAGAGTGTAAAGAGTATTGCCATAAAGAACATAAGGAAGAAAGAAGTGGCTGCCAGTATCAGTCCACCGATATAGAGTTTTGCTTGTCTGGACAGTACAGTGATGAGACCGCTAAAAATGCTTACGAAATTTAAGTCCTGATTTCAGTACAGTGAGTCCTCATGTTGGCCAGTTACCTGTATGCATCTGACTTGTTTCACTTCTATAGTGTCCAATAATGTTCACCCAGCTGGACATAGCTGACTTTGAAAATGTGAGCAGAAGGTACAACAAGTGGGTTTGAACAATGAAATGCGACTAGCTTGCCAAAAACTCATCTCTACTATCAGAAACCCACATTTTTGATTCTTCTTTCTAAATGCTTGTTGATCACTTATGCCCATCTTATTGATATGTGGGCAATAACATGCCAATTAGAAGATGTTAAATAAAGTATTTCATTTAGAACTGGCATTCTATTGATTACACGCTGTACTAACGGTTGATGGGAAGTTAGGTGCAAATTATTTTGAAGTGTATCTTGTCCCAACTAAGCCCGTGTGCCACAACTGCTGAGCCTGTGCTCTAGAGCCCGTGAGCCACGACTATTGAGTCCATGTGTTGCAACTACTGAAGCCCGTGCACCTAGAGTCCGTGCTCTGCAACAAGAGAAGCCACTGCAATGCGGAGCCCACGCACTGCAGAGTAGCCCCCACTCTCCACAACTAGAGAAAGCCCATGTGCAGCAATGAAGACCCAATGCAGCCAACAATTAAATAATTTAAGAAAAAGAAACTAAATATTTTCTTCATTGCCACAATACTAACAGTATTAGAATGTATAACCTGTTAACTATTGGAGCTGCAGAAAAACACAGGCTCGTATACTATTGTACCTAGCCTCCCAATGTCAATTTTTTTCCTACCTGGATTAATCAGTTGATTACAAAAAGCAGATAGTTTCATTAATGCAGAGTTTTATAGTTTCAAAACATTCTTATTTTCATTCCGCCAAATCACTTGAAGAAATAGTGTGTGTGTGTGTGTGTGTGTGTGTGTGTAGTGAGGTGTTAAGAACAAATGAGACTGAGAGAATTTGACTCCTCCATATATTCTCCTGCATTGAACTAACCACAGACCAATATAGAATCCAAAGACCATGATACAGTTAACATTTAAAAAACTAAAATATATCAGGATGTTTATCTGAGGCTCATGAAAGATAAATGTGAATATGCATTAAAAAGTGCTATAAATTCTTGCCATGTAATTCTCTCTGATTACATTATATAGATTGCAACTATTAAGTTTTTATGCTATTTGCTGCCTAAGGAGGTCATGAAGAGATTTTTATTGTTTTGTGATTTTTTTTCTTTGTCTCAAAAATAAAATTTCATTTGTCTAAAAAAATGTATGAGAATACCAGAAGGACTATTTTACCCTTAAGTGATTTAACCTTTTGGCTGAGGCTGTGTTCATATGTAAAATGGTGTGCGATGTCTTTCAGTTTCCCAAGTTCTGTCTCAATTTCTTCACAAATTCATACTTGAGGGACAAAGTCAACCCTATGAACATCTTTCAGCTCACATCTTCACAGTGGCTAAAAGGGGTATGCAAGTGAAGAAAAACTTAGCCCTCATTGACTGCCAAAAGTCTCTTCTGTATTGTAAAAAAAAAAAAATTTAATTGCATTCACTGATGACAAGTGTGGGTGCATTTGGCAGACAAGGGGAAAGGACTTTGCTGTGTATCTGCTGTTCAAAAATTCTCATTCTGCTAACACTTTTCCTCTTCATGTCATCAAAAATAATTTTTTACTGATTATGTTGACACCTTCATAATGCCAGAATTTTTCTTACATCTCAGATGTAACTGTCTATCATGATCTGCATTCAAGTGTGTTGTCTTTTTTTAATATAGCATATATGTAAAAAAATACTTTTTGAAACTAACAAGTTCAAGTTTTACTTTGCTTAAAGAAGAGGAGTTCATATCTTCACAGGATTGGACAGGCAAGACATTCATTTTCAATTTTCAGAAACTAATTTTGTCTTCCTGACTAGTTGAAGCCTTAAAGCATATTAAGCCATGTTTGTTAGTTTACACAAAGTGGCGTAAAATGAGACAGTTTTAGAAGGTGAATTACTTTTGTCATTTTGCTAGTGAAAGGGTTTCTTTCAGGATATTTTTAATTTAAAAGAGATATAATCTGCCAACAATAAAAATGGAAAATATAAAGATTCACTACAGGTTGCTTTGTGTTCTTGAAAGTGTAATTGCAGACCAAGTCATATTTTCCCATTTACTTGTTTTATATTTGAAATGTGTGTTCAGGACTCTTTTGCAAATGATGTATTCAATGCCATCTTCTTGGAATAACTCTTGCTCCTGCAATGTTTCTGGTATCTGTATCTTTCACTAACTGACCTCTTCATCAACCTTTTATTACAAGTGGCAAAACAGTATAATTTCTTTTTTAGATCACAGCATCTGGTTTTTGTAGCTTCTGCAAATAATCTCCCACATTCTCCTTTCTCAATTCCTAATAGAATTAAATGGATGATTTTCTTGCTGATAATCCCATGGATAAATTGGAAATAGAGGTTAGTAACTTTAGGGGCTTTGTGCCTTCTGAACCACATTCAACTAAAGATCATTCTGCATAGAAAAATCACCTCTCAAAAAAAATTAGTCAATAAGATGCAAAAAAAGTTTGAAAAATAAAAGAGACAAAACAAAAGCAAAACACCACAGAATGGGATTAAATTCATATAAACCCTGAAGGGAAAATATATATATTTTTCCATAACCCTGTTAAAGGAAAATTACCAGAACAATATGGTGCCTCATGGAACCCAATTAACATGTGCCTATCGAATCATTAAATCTGTAGGTTGTCATAGATATATCTAGTAACCATCACTACAAATAGCACACAAATCAAACAAATGCTGAATAGATTTTCCCTGGCATTGGCATGCTGCTAGATCAGTTTTCTTATCAAGAATTTCAGAAACACAAATACTCTAGTTTGCCAGTAGAATTTTCCAATGCTGTTTACATGTGGTTGGGTACAAACAAGGGAAACATTGGAGACCACAGGAATAGATGGTTTCATTGTTAAGAGATGTGATCAAAATGCTACAACAGGGGACTTCCCTGGCGGTCCAGGGGTTAAGACTCCTTGCTTTCAATGCAAGGGGCCCAGGTTCCATCCCTGGTTGGGGAACTAAGATCATACATATCGCAACTTAGCCCGCACACTGCAACTACTGTGCCTGTGCTCTCTAGAGCCTACAAGCCACAACTAGAAAGCCCACATGCCACAACTAGAGAAGCCCGTGCGCTGCAATGAAGACCTAGTGCAGCCAAAATTAATTAATTAATTTTAAAAATGCTACAACACATCTCTACCCTACAGACACAGTCTAGATGGGCAGCATAATCATACTCAGATTACATTTAAGAAAATATATTACTCAACAAAAATGTACAGCTACAAGGTACAAAGTAAATACTGATTCTAATAAGCTTTGTGATAAGATAGAGAGAATTAATTTTAATTCACACGCACCAACAGAAATATCAAAATATGATGGCTCTTCATTCATATGTTAGCTTACCAAATAGTCTGGCTTAAAGTTGATATTAATTTAAACACTTTTTCTAATATATTAACATTAAGTTACATTATAGTTAATTAATTAATATTAGAGTTTTAACGCATATTCTTGATTTGCAATGTTAAGTATTTTTTCACTCATTGAAACACCATTTCCTCATGATCTGTTAATATGCTGAACAAGTCTGAAATCAGTGGATTGACCTTATAAATGTGTATCAATTCTGTGTGTGTGGTGCGGGGGGGAATTCTTGGTAAAAAACATGAACATTTCATTTCAAGGCATTAAGCACCCCATGCCCCGCTCCCTCCTTCCAATTAACTATGGGAATCATAAAAGAGTGCTCAAAAGTCGTTTTTGTGCTGCTGTCAACACATGATGTTTACTACATTTTTTTTTCTCCCTCTCATTTCGGTTTCCACTTGGTTGTGTTCACTGTAGGAAAAGTGGCCTGAATTAGTCCCAGCGTTGGTAAGGCAGACAGTTCCTCCTGTGAAAAGACCAAAACCCATGCCACAGTTATTGGAAGGGAAAAATCTAGTGAAATGGCAGCAGGGAGAGGTGGTAAGGACATTCCCAGGAAGACTGGAAAAGAGGCAGAAAATGAAAGCAAACCTCTTATTTGAGGAAAGAGGTGTGTGGGGTTGAGAGAGCAAGGAAGATGTTTTGAGAGAACTGTGTGGTGCACAGGAAACTAAGAAACTGAAAACCAACTCAGTTTTCTGGTTGCAATTTCTAAAGGAATGTCAAAAAGGACCTATTTTGTAACCCACATCAAAATTTCTTAAATTTTTCCTTTTTAAGCATCTCTTTATTTACTGAGGATAATAAGCCTTTGTCATATATGCTGCAAATGTTTTCCCATTTGTCTTTTACCTTTAGTTTCTATTGTATAGAATATTTAAATAAACATATTTTAGCGTTTTAGATAGTCAAACTTTCATTTATGATATTTTTATGTTAAGCTTATAAATGCATTCCTTTACTCAAAATTTATACAAACATTCATCAATATTTTTCTAGTTCCTCTATTATTTTTTTTACATTTAATTCTTTAATCAATTAATTTTATCCACGAATTGCCATGTAATCATTTATAAAATAATCAAAATTGTCCTCCAGTTTTAAAGACTATCTTTATTACATACTAAATATTTAAACACTTTGAACTTATTTTGGAGGATTTGTATTCTACTCCCTTAAGCTATCATTTATTCCAGCACATGTACAATATTCAGTTAATTTTTGTAGTTTTATAATATGTTACCTGGTGATATAAACCCTCCCCAATAATTACTATTCCTCTCAACTTTTACTTGGCTTTTTAAAATATTGTGGTTAAGTAAATACAATATAAAATTAGTCATTTTAGCCATTTTGAAGTGTGCAAGTCAGTGACATTAAGTACATTCACAATGTTGTGCAACCATCACCATTATCTAGTTCCAAAACATTTTCCTCACTTCAGAAGGAAACCCTGTACCCATTAGACAGTCACTGCTTTTTTATCCCTCCCTCTAGTTCCTGACAACCACAAATCTGCTTTCTGTCTCTAATGGATTTTATGTAAGTGGAATCACACATATTTGTCCTTTGTGTCTGGCTTATTTCACTTGGCATAATGTTCTTGGTTCATCCATGTCATGTTGTGTATCAGTATTTCATTCCTTCCTATGGCTGAATAATGTTTCATTGCATGGATATACATTTATTTTATTCATTCATCAGTTGATGAAAATTTGGGTTGTTCCCATCTTTTGACCAGTGTGAATAGTGCTGCACTTCCACACAAGTTTTTATTTTAACACCTATTTTCAATTCCTTTGGTAGTGGAATTGCTGGGTCATATGATAATTCTATGTTTAACCTACTGAGGAACTGCCAAATTGCTTTCCACAGTAGCTGTACCATTTAACATTCCCACTAGCAATGCATAGGGTTCTGATTTCTTCTTCCCTCCCTCCTCCCTCCCTCATTTCTTTTTTCCTTCCTCCCTTCCTTCCTTCCTTCTTTCCATCCTTCTTTCCTTCCTTCCTTTCCTGTTGTGAATTGATTCTCTTTTTTCTATTGAATTTTATAAATGATTATTGCTGGTAAATAGGACATAGTAGGCCACTTTGCTAGTGACCCATTTTGTCTTCCATCTCTGAATTTTCGTATCACTATATAGATCCCAATAAAATACAGCACCTGGTTCTATACTGCTTTTTATTACTGTCAAGTTGTTTTATGTAGGAAAGTGCTTTCTTCTCAACAATATTTCAAACTCCTCATGAATATCTATTTTGGCTTTTGTATTACCCCCAATTATTTAAGTACCTATGGGCTTTATCAGAGATCATTTTGTAAGTTGTGTGACAGATACTTTGAAGATAGTCTATAATATAGAATTCTAGGTAACTATATGTTATGGAATAATTTCTAGAATCACATCTAGTTTAGATCTGGGAAGTAAATAGGCTACTGTAATTGGTTTTGAAGTGTAATTAAGAGAGAAAAATCCAAGAGAACATGAGGAGAAGAATCAACAGAACTTGATCAAAGTGCATCTTTGTTTTTGTTCATATTCACTAGTGCACATAGGAAATCATGTACTGGACAAGACTGAAATAGTCTGAGATCATTATGTGTCTTCGCAAATTCTTCTAATGTCTTTAGAGGCTGCAAACTACATGGGGCTTTTGTTTATCATAAGGCTTTAAAAAAAAAATAAGCCACGTTAACCTTAGAAGTAACCAAATATCTAGAGACTGTGATACAGAGTGAAGTGAGTCAGAAAGAGAAAAACAAATATTGTATATTAACACATATGCGGAATATAGAAAAATGGTACAAATCAACTGGTTTGCAAGGCAGAAATAGAGACACAGATGTAGAGGAAAAACATATGGACACCAAGTGGGGAATGCGGGGAGGGTTGCGGGGGGATGAATTGGGAGACTGGGATACCAAATTGTACACTCTAAATATATGCAGTTTATTGTATGTTAACTGTAACTCAATAAAAGTTCATAAAAAAAAAAGTAACCAAATATCAACATTTTAATACCAACATTACAGAGCTCTTGAATTTTATTCTAACATGCTCTATCTTATTGACAAAAAATAAATCTTTATATTTAGAAAAAGCATTTTAAAATTCTGAATCTAACATTGCACCTAATTGTAATTCGCCTAAGCATAAACCTTTAGAAGAAGCATAGAATTGTGGTCATGGTGTGTAATTGTGTCTGAAATCACTGTTATTTATTATGTATTATATACAACAGGTACAACTATAAAACCTTACTAACCAACTCACTGCACTAAAGCAACAGCAATATTCTTAAATTTAGAACTACACTTCTATTTTCTTCATTCAAATGAAGTAGAACAGAAAGTGGATCTAAAACAAAAAGAATTCCTCCTTACTATCTTTCTTTCTCTTACTTCCTCTTTTCTCCTCTCTCTCTCTTTCTCTCTCTCTCCCCCTCTCCCTCTCTCTCTCTCTTTCACACACACACATACACACACACACACACACTTATTTGAAAATGCATTTGCTAAGTGCATTATATATTCTTTTTTTCACTACATTTCATGTACATTAATTTTTCTAAGGTAGTATTTCATTGGGAAATCTTCATAGGAAAAAACAAAAAATGCTGGAGTCACATAAGTTTGAGAAGCACTACTTGCTACATTACATTCTTAGAAATTCACAGCTCATATTAGTATAGTGAAGGCTTCCAAGAATCCTACAGAAAAAAAGTTTAAGTTGGTATATCCCAAATGTATTTGACCATGGTGCCATTTTACACCCAACACCTAACAACACTCACAATATGTTAGTAGTTAACGATGTGCTTAGTCACCCCATGGTAACAAACTACCCCAAAATATCAGTGGCATAACATGATAAAATTTATAGTGTGAGTTGGATTTTCTTTTTTTTCGCAGTCACTACAACAATGGTAAAGACATTTAGCAAATCATTCACTACTGTTAAAAATTCCTCCAGTAAGTGACATTTCTCTCTTTCTGACAAATCTCATTGGCCAAGGCAAATACTATTGCTAGGGGGAGGAGAAAGATGGCGGTGAAGTAGAAGGACATGGAATGCATCCCTCTCCACAGATACATCAGGAATACATCAAAAGATGCAATAATTCCCACAGAGAACCAGCTAACACCAGCAGAAGACCTCAGACACCAGAAAGGACTGCAAAGATCCTGACATAACTGAGTAGGACAGAGGGGAAAAAAAAAAAAAGGAGAAAGAGGAGGAGAAGAAAGGAAAGGAATGGGTCCCACACCCTGGGGTGGGGGGAGCTGAAACAGAGGGGAGATTGCTGAATTGGGGGAAACGTCCCTTATCTGATGGGAAAACCCCCTCTCCAATGGGAAACCCCTTCTCCAACCGGGAATTTCACTGGATCAGAAGGGAGACATTTGGGACTGTTCAAAGAGGGTGAACTGTCCGACCTGTGGCAGATGGGAAAGAGTGAGAAACACACAGAAAGTCCACACCACAGCTCAGCATGTCTGGACTGAGACATGGGTTCACAGCTGAACAGGGGTCTGGGAGCTGGAACTTGAGAACTGGAGAACTGGTTCAGGGTGAGAAACATTGTTGGCAGTGGGGAGATGGACTGGGGGAACAGGAGGGAAGAAATCTGCAGTGGAGAGTGCCTACTGTGGAAAGCTGGGCAGCCATAGTTGTGACTTGATACTGCTGACTCACAAGCAGGGGGTAGGAGCCACAGGTGTAGTCCGTCTCCCGGCACCTTAGGCAAACAAAGGAAGACCCCCTCTGGGCCTGGTTATCACAGTAGACAAGTGATAACAAAGGCCCCCAGGCAGGGCTGGCCTGCAATGCCTGTAGCCGAGAGCCAAAAGTCTGCAAAGTGGCCCAGCTCTGGAGACATTCTGTTTACATCTGAGCCTCTGGCTTCCCTCTGCAATAGGCACCACCAGCACTGCCCAGGCTCCTGTGACCCAGGCAGGGGGCTACTGCTCACTCACTCCCAGGGGAAGGAGCCACTATTGTACCCTATCTCTCCCCACACACCAGCGCTTGCCAATGAACAATAAAAGAAGATCTGCTGGTCACAGAGTAATACAAAAAGCTCAAGGCGAGTAGAAGGACACTTACAGCTGAGACCCAAAGGAAACAGAAATATTATTATTAATTCTATTGATCTGGTCTATTCTGGGGTCAATTCTAGCTTTTTTTTTTAATTAATTATTTTATTAGTCCTAAGGGATCTACACATTTTATAATATTTTGTATTCTATTTTTTCTTCTATTTTTATTTTTAGCCTTTTTATATATTTCTATTTCTAGCTAAGTTAGTGTAGTGCTGACTTTATCTCTCCTACCTTCTTTCCTTCTCTATCTTTTATACTTTCTAGTTTTTTCTTTTTCTTTTCTTATTTCCAGTCACACTACACTCTTCTGTTGCCCTGTCTTCTATCCTTTATTAGTTTATTTAATCTTAATACACTTAAAATCAATATTATCAGTCTGTTCTGTTTCCTTGCTTTATTCTCTAGATGACGCACTGCTTTGCTTCTTATCATTAGGTTTGGTCTTTATGTTATTTCTAATTATAATTGTCTGGTTTTGTTATGGGAATCTTCAGTCTGTCTGGTTGTACTCTTGCTCTTTACTATTTATTATCCTAGCTTTCCAAATTTCCCTGGATTTGTGTTTGTGTGTGTGTGTGTATGTGTTAAAATTAATTACAATCTTAGTCCTAAGGAATCTACATGTTTTATAACACATTTTTTAATTCTTTTATTCTATTTTTAATTCTATTTTTATTTTTAGCCTTTTTATATATTTCTATTTCTAGCTAAGTTTTCTGTACTGCTGACTTTATCTCTCTGACCTTCTTTTCTTCTCTTTTATACATTTCTATTTTTTCTTTTTCTTTTCATATTTCCAGTCACACTGCACTCTTCTGTTGCCTTGTCTTATATCCTTTGTTAGTTTATTTTATCTTTATATACTTATAATCAATATTATCGGTCAGCCCTGTTTCCTTGCTTTATCCTCCAGATGACACAATGTTTTGGTTTCACGGGTGAATTCTATCAAACATTTCGAGAAGAGTTAACACCTATCCTTCTCAAACTCTTCCAAAATATTGCAGAAGGCGGAACACTCCCAAACTCATTCTACGAGGCCACCATCACCCTGATACCAAAACCAGGCAACGGTGTCACAAAAAAAGAAAACTACAGACCAATATCACTGATGAATATAGATGCAAAAATCCTCAACAAAATACTAGCTGACAGACTCCAACAGCACATTAAAAAAGTCATACACCATGATCAAGTGGGGTTTATCCCTGGGATGCAAGGATTCTTCAATATACGCAAATAAATCAACGTGATACATCATATCAACAAATTGAAGGATAAAAACCATATGATCATTTCAATAGATGCAGAAAAAGCTTTTGACAAAGTTCAACATCCATTTATGATAAAAGCTCTCCAGAAAATGGGCATAGAAGGAAATTACCTCAACATAATAAAAGCCATATATGAAAAACCAAAAGCCAACATCGTTCTCAATGGGGAAAAACTGGAAGAATTCCCTCTAAGAACAGGAACAAGACAAGGGTGTCCACTCTCACCATTATTATTCAACATAGTTTTGGAAGTTTTAGTCACAGCAATCAGAGAAGAAAAAGAAATCAAAGGAATCCAAATTGGAAAAGAAGAAGTAAAATTGTCACTCTTTGCAGATGACATGATATTATACATAGAAAGCCCTAAAGACTCTACCAGAAAACTGCTAGCACTAATTGATGAGTTTAGTAAAGCAGCAGGATACAAAATTAATGCACAGAAATCTCTTGCATTCCTATACACGAACAACGGAAGAGCAGAAAGAGAAATTAAGGAAACTCTCCCATTCACCATTGCAACCAAAAGAATCAAATACCTAGGAATAAACCTGCCTAAGGAGGCAAAAGATCTGTATGCAGAAAACTTTAAGACATTGTTGAAAGAAATCAAAGACGACACAAACAGATGGAGGGACATACAATGTTCCTGGATTGGAAGAATCAACATCGTGAAAATGACTGTACTACCCAAAGCAATTTACAGATTCAATGCAATCCCTATCAAATTACCAATGGCATTTTTCACAGAACTAGAACAAGAAATCTTACGATTTGTATGGAAACACAAAAGACCCCGAATAGCCAAAGCAATCTTGAGAAGGAAAAATGGAGTTGGTGGAATCAGGCTTCCTGACTTCAAACTATACTACAAGGCCATAGTGATCAAGACAGTATGGTACTGGCACAAAAATAGAAAGGACGATCAATGGAATCGAATAGAGAACTCAGAAGTAAGCCCAAACACATATGGACACCTTATCTTTGACAAAGGAGGCACGAGTATACAATGAAGAAAAGGACAGCCTCTTCAATAAGTGGTTCTGGGAAAATTGGACAGCAACATGTAAAAGAATGAAATTCGAACACTTCCTAACACCATCCACAAAAATAAACTCCAAATGGATTAAAGACCTACATGTAAGGCCAGACACTATAAAACTCCTAGAGGAAAACATAGGCAGAACACTCTATGACATACATCAAAGCAAGATCCTTTTTGACCCACCTCCTAGAATCAGGGAAATAAAATCAAGAATAAATGAATGGGACCTCATGAAACTTAAAAGCTTTTGCACAGCAAAAGAAACCATAAACAAGACTAAAAGGCAACCCTCAGAATGGGAAAAAATAATTGCCTATGAAACAACGGACAAAGGATTAACCTCCAAAATATACAAGCAGCTCATGCAGCTTAATACCAAAAAAGCAAATAACCCAATCCACAAATGGGCAGAAGACCTAAATAGACATTTCTCCAAAGAAGACATACAGATGGCCAACAAACACATGAAAAGATGCTCAACATCACTCATCATCAGAGAAATGCAAGTCAAAGCCACAATGAGGTATCACCTCACACCGATCAGAATGGCCATCATCACAAAGTCTGGAAACCACAAATGTTGGAAAGGGTGTGGAGAAAAGGGAACTCTCCTGCACTGCTGGTGGGAATGTAAGTTGGTACAGCCACTATGGAAAACAATTTGGAGGTTCCTTCAAAAACTACAAATAGAACTACCATATGATCCAGTAATCCCACTCCTGGGCATATACCCAAAGAAAACCATAATCTCAAAAGAAACTTGTACCATCATGTTTATTGCAGCACTATTTACAATAGCCAGGACATGGAAGCAACCTAAATGCCCATCAACAAATGAATGGATACAGAAGATGTGGAATATATATACAATGGAATATTACTCAGCTATAAAAAGGGATGAGATGGAGCTATATGTAATGAGGTGGATAGACCTAGAGTCTGTCATACAGAGTGAAGTAAGTCAGAAAGAGAAAGACAAATATTGTATGTTAACTCACATATACTGAGTCTAAAAATGGTACTGATGAACTCAGTGACAAGACAAGAACAAGGACACAGATGCAGAGAATGGACTGGAGAACTCGAGGTTTGGGGGGGCGGGGGGTGAAGGGGAAGCTGAGATGAAGTGAGAGAGTAGTATAGACATATATATACTACCAACTGTAAAATAGATAGCCAGTGGGAAGTTGCTGTATAACAAAAGGAGTTCAACTCAAGGATGGATGATGCCTTAGAGGACTGGGATGGGGAGGGTGGGGGGGAGTCAAGGGAGGGAGGGAATATGGGGATATGTGTATAAAAACAGATGATTGAACTTGGTGTACCCCCCAAAAAATAATAAATAAATAAATTTAAAAAAAATATAAATGTCTTAGGGTTGTCTTATAATAAACATGTTTAAAACCAAAACAAAACAAACAAAAAAAAAAAGATGATCCAAAATCTCAATAAAAATATAGAGAAAATACAAGAAACAGTTAATAAGGACTTAGAAGAACTAAAGATCAAACAAACAGTAATGAACAACAAAATAACTGAAATTAAAAATACTCTAGATGGTATAAACAGCAGGATGACTGAAGCAAAGGAACAAATAAGTGAGTGGGAAGATAGAATGGGGGAAATAACTGCCACAGAGCAGAAAAGAGAAAAAAAGAATAAAAATAATGGAAGACAGTCTCAGAGACCTTGGTGACATTAAGAACACCAACATTTGAATCATAGGCATCCAAGAAGAAGAAGAAAAAAAGAAAGTGTCTGAGAAAATATTTGAAGAGGTTATAGTGGAATACTTCCCCAACAAGGACAAGAAAACAATTAATCAAGTCAAAGAAGCACAGAGAGTCCCATACAGAATAAACACAAGGAGAAATACACCAAGGCACATATTAATCAAAATAATGAAAATTAAACACAAAGAAAAAAGATTAAAAGCAGCAAGAGAAAAGCAACAAACAACATATAAGGGAAAACCCATCAGGATAACAGCTGAACTTTCTGCAGAAACTCTGCAGGCCAGAAGGGAATGGCAGGATATACTTTAAGTCTTGAAAGAGAAAAACCTACAGCCACGAATACTCTAACCAGCAAGAATCTCATTCAGATTCAATGAAGAAATCAAAAGCTTTCCAGACAAGCAAAAGTTAAGAGAATTCAGCACCACCAAACCAGCCTTACAACAGTTGCTAAAGGAAATTCTCTAGGCAGGAAACACAAAAGAAGGAAAAGACCTAGAAAAACAAACCCAAAACAATTAAGAAAATGGTAATAGGAACACACAGGTCAATAATCACCTTAAATGTAAATGGATTAAATGCTCCAACCAACAGACACAGACTGGCTGAATGGATACAAAAACAAGACCCTTCTATATGCTATGTACAGGAAACCCATTTCAGACCAAGAGACACAAACAGAGTGAAAGTAAAGGGATGGAAAAAGATATTCCATGCAAATGCAAGTCAAAAAAAGCCAGAGTAGCATTACTCATGTCAGACAAATTAGACTCTAAAGACTATTACAAGAGACAAGGAAGGACACTACATAATGATCAAGGGATCAATCCAAGAAGAATATATAACAGTTGTAAATATCTATGCCCCCAACATAGGAGCACCTGAATACATAAGGCAAATGCTAACAGCCATGAAAGGGGAAATCGACAGCAAGACAATAATAGTAGGGGACTTTAACCCCCCACTTACATCAATGGACAGATCATCCAAACAGAAAAAAAATAAAGACACATAAGCTTTAAATGACGCATTATAGCATCTCGACTTGATATTTATAGGACATTCCATCCAAAAACTACAGAATAGACTTTCTTCTCAAGTGCACCTGGAACATTTTCCAGGATAGATCACATCTTGGATCACAACTCAAGCCTTGGTAATTCAAGAAAAATAAAATTGTATCAAGCATCTTCTCTGACCACAACGCCATGACCTAGATATCAATTACCTGAAAAAACCTGTAAAAAATACAAACACATGGAAGCTAAACAATACGCTATTAAACAACCAAGAAATCACTAAAGAAATCAAAGAGGAAATCAAAAAATACCTTGAAACAAATGACCATGAAAATATGACCACCCAAAACTTATGGGATGCAGCAAAAGTAGTTCTAAGAGAGAAGTTTATAGCAATACAATCCTACTTCAGGAAACAAGAAAAATCTCAAACCACCTAACATTACACCTAAAGCAATTAGAGAAAGAACAATAACAACAACAACAACAACAAACCCAAAGTGAGCAGAAGGAAAGAAGTTGTAAAGATCAGATTAGAAAAAAATGAAAAAGAAATGAAGGAAAAAATAGCAAAGATCAATAAAACTAAAAGCTGGTACTTTGAGAAGATAAATGAAATTGATAAACCATTAGCCAGACTCATCAGGAAAAAAAGGGAGAAGATGCAAATCAACAGAATTAGAAATGAAAAAGGAGAAGTAACAACTGACACCACAGAAATACAAAGGATCATGAGAGACTACTGCAAGCAATTATATGTGAATAAAATGGACAACCTGGAAGAAATGGCCAAATTCTCAGAAAAGTACAACCATCCAAGACTGAACCAGGAAGAAACAGATAATATAAACAGGCCAATCACAGACACTGAAATTGAAACTGTGATTAAAAATCTTCCCACCAACAAAAGCCCAGAGCCAGATGGCTTCACAGGAGAATTCTATCAAACACTTAGAAAAGAGTTAACACCCAGCCTTCTCAAACTCTTCCAAAATATAGCAGAGGGAGGAACACTCCCAAACTCATTCTACAAGGCCACCATCACTCTGATACCAAAACCAGACAAAGATGTCACAAAAAAAAGAGAATTACAGGCTAATATCACTGATGAACATAGATGCAAAAATCCTCAACAAATACTAGCTACCAGAATCCAACAGCACATTAAAAACATCATACACCATGATCAAGTGGGATTTACCCCAGGAATATAAGGATTCTTCAATATATACAAATCAATCAATGTGATACACCATATTAACAAACTGAAGGATAAAAACCATATGATCATCTCAATAGATGCAGAAAATGCTTTTGACAATATTCAACACCCATTTATGATAAAAACGCTCCAGAAAATGGGCACAGAAGGAACATAATAAAAGTCATATATGACAAACCAACAAGCCAGCATCATTCTCAATGGTGAAAAATTGAAGCATTTCCTCTAAGAACAGGAAGACAAGGGTGCCCACTCTCACCACTATTATTCAACATAGTTTTGGAAATTTTAGCCATGGGAATCAGAGAAGAAAAAGAAACAAAAGAAATTCAAATTGGAAAAGAAGTAAATTTGTCACTCTTTGCAGATGACATGATACTACACATAGAAAATCCTAAAGATGCCACCAGAAAACTAATAGAGCTAATCAAAGAATTTAGTAAAGTTGCAGGATACAAAACTAATGCACAGAAATTTCTTGCATTCCTACACACTAACAACAAAAAATCAGAAGAGAAATTGAGAAAACAATCCCATTTACCATTGCAACCAAAAGAATAAATTATCTAGGAATAAACCTACCTAAGGAGGCAAAAGACCTGTAGAAAACTACAAAGCATTGATGAAAGAAATCAAAGATGATACAAACAGATGGAGAGATATTCAATGTTCTTGGACTGGAAGAATTAACATTGTGAAAATGACTATATTACCCAAAGCAATATACAGATTCTATGCAATCTCTATCAAATTACCAATGGCATTTTTTACTGAACTAGAACAAGAAATGTTACAATTTGTATGGAAACACAAAAGACCTCCAATTGCCAAAGCAATCTTGAGAAGGAAAGATGGAGCTGGAGGAATCAGTCTCCCTGGTTTCAGACTATACTACAAAGCTACAGTAATGAAGATAGTATGGTACTGTCACAAAAACAGAAATATAGATCAATGGAACAAAAGAGAAAGCCCAGAGATAAACCCACACACCTATGGTCACCTAATGTATGACAAAGGAGGCCAGAGTATACAATGGAGAAAAGACAGCCCTTCAATCAGTGGTGCTGGGAAAATTGGAGAGCTACATGTAAAAGAATGAAACTAGAACACTTCCCAACATGATATACAAAAATAAATTCAAAATGGATTAAAGAGCTAAATGTAAGGCCAGACACTATAAAACTCTTAGAGGAAAACATAGACAGAATAGTCTATGACATAATTCACAGCAAGATCCTTTTTGACCCACTTCCTAAAGTAATGGAAATAAAAACAAAAATAGACAACTGAGACCTAATGAAACTTAAAAGCTTTTGCATGGCAAAAGAAACTATTAACAAGACAAGAAGACCCTCAGAATGGGAGAAAATATTTGCCAATGAAGCAACTAACAAAGGATTAATTTCCAAAATATACAAGCTATGCATGCAGCATAATATCAAAAAACAAACAACCAAATCCAAAATTGGGTGGAAGACCTAAACAGACATTTCTCCAAAGAAGACATACAGATAGTCAACAAAAACATGAAAAATGCTCAACATCATTAATCATTAGAGAAATACAAATCAAAACCACAATGAGGTATTACCTCACACCAGTCAAAATGGCCATCATCAAAAAATCTAGAAACAATAAATGCTGGAGAGACTGTGGAGAAAAGGGAACCCTCCTGCATTGTTGGTGGGAATGTAAATTGATACAGCCACTATGGAGAACAATATGGAGGAAGTTCCTTAATAAACTAAAAATAGAACTACCATATAATCCATCAATCCCACTACTGGGCATATACCTGAGAAAACCATAATTGAAAAAGATACATGTACCCCAATATTCATTGAAGCACTAGTCACAATAGCCAGGACATGGAAGCAACCTAAATGCCCATCGACAGATGAATGGATAAAGAAGATATGGCATATATACACAATGGAATATTACTCAGCCATAAAAAGGAATGAAATTGAGTTATTTGTAATAAGGTGGATGGACCTAGAGTCTGTCCTACAGAGTGAACTGAGTCAGAGAAAAACAAATACCGTATGCTAATACATATTTATGGAATTTAAAAAAATGGTTCTGATGAACCTAGTGGTAGGGCAATAATAAAGACACAGATGTAGAGAATGGACTTGAGGATGTGGGGGGGGAAGGGGAAGTTGGGACAAAGTGAGAATAACTTTGACATATATACACTACCAAATGTAAAATGGATGGCTAGTGGTAAGCTGCTGCATAGCACAGGGAGATCAACCTGATGCTTGGTTGATGACCTAGAGGGGTGGGATAGGAAGGGTGGAAGGGAGCCTCAAGTTGGAGGGGATATGAGGATATATGTATAAATATAGCTGATTCAATTTGTTGTACAACAGAAACCGGCACAACATTGTAAAGCAATGATGCTCTAATAAAAATCTAAAGAAAAGAAAAAAAACCAGAATGTACAAGCAACTACTTAGTAATTGGGAAGAATAATGCATTGGACAGTATGGGTTTTCAATAACCCATGCTTAAATGTATCATTTCTAGAAGGTTTGCTTCAAAGAATCAATTTCATATCATTTTTAATTGCCACACTTGCACAAATTGGCCTCAAAACACCATGTCATTATTACAGCAGCTATATATCACATTGACTGTGACATTGCTTCTCCTAAGTCCAGAAGCTAGTTATCATATAATATTCACTATCCCTCTCTCTTTCCAATGTTTGTGTCCAAACAGAGTTTCTTAAGTAGTCAGATTGATCATATTGATTAATCTCCAGGCAGAAATGATGAAAAAATATTGATTTGTTCTATAAATCTCAGCTCTAGCTAAAATATCTGGAGTGCTGCTTCCTTGAACTCCATGAGGGCTCTCTTAAACCTCTTCCTTCTTGCTAATTACATTTGCAGATGGAAATCAGGTGTGAAAATCCATTCAGACACGAAACAACAGGACAGACGCTGACTCTTACTGAACTCTCATGTTCTCTCTTCCTTAATTAAGGCACAAGAACGTTTTACCATGGAGAGAGGGTAACTTAGATTATGGATCTTATTCCTTCTAATGGCATGCATTTCACCCAATTGGGGGATAATACATTTCTTACTCTATTGCTTCGCAAAGAGCCACTTATACTCCCTTCTTCCAAGGGAAGAATAAAGAGCATGATTGTACTTATAAAGAGCACTCCGTTATCCATGCTACAAAAGAGAGATGAAGTATACAGCTGTTCCCCCCAAATTATAACACTTTTTTTCACTAAACATTTAAAACCCGAATAAAGAATAGCATTTAAATGTGTTAATGACATGGAATCTTATTTTATAACTAGAATAATCCTTAACGTTTGCAGCATGAAAAAAAGCAGTTACAAGCACAGGCTTTGGAGTCAGATGACCTTGATGAAAACCTTGACACTAAATTTATGAGCTGTGTGATCTCAGGCAATTACAAAACCTCCTGCACCTCAACATTTTCTTCTGTATAATGATAACTATATAAATAAATAATATTTTAATAATACCATTAAAAGCAACAAAAACAAAAACAAGCAAGTGGGACTATTAAACTAAAAACCTTCTGCACAGCAAAGGAAGCCATCAACAAAATAAAAAGACAACCTACTGAATGGGAGAAAACATTTACAAATCACATATCTTTACAAAATATATAAAGAACTAATACAAATCAATAGCAAAAATCCAAACAGGTAATATGATTAAAAAATGGGCAGAGGATCTGAACAGATTTTTTCCAAAGAAGACATAAAGATTGTCAACAGGTGCATGAAAAGATGTTCGATATCATTAATTATCAGGGAAATGCAAGTCAAAACCACAATGAGACATCATCTCACACCTGTTAGAATGTCTGTTATCAAAAAGACAAGAGATAACAAGTGTTGGGGAGGTGGAGAAAAAGGAACCCTTGTGAACTGTTATGGGAATGTAAACTGGTGCAGCCTTGTCTATCCTGGAGCTTTGAGTTCTGTGACCATACAGGGGCTGGTACCAGCTGGGGGCCCAGATGTGTGGATGGACTAATTCCATTCATTTCCATACACTCCTTCCCCATTGCCAGATGTACACCCGGGACTATGTACCTATTCCTGTCCTATGCTGTTCTTAACCACTCTCTTAACTTTCCAACTATGGTAGTGACAGAGGCAGAACAGGCCTAAGTGTGAAGAGTTCATGAATGAAATGGGAGTGATCTTGTTTGTGTTACGGAAGAGAATGAAGTGGGGTTGGGGAGCCAGCAGGGACTCTTTCCACTAGAGACAGCCATCAAGAGCTCTCTCACGGTAAGAGGGTGTGGAAAAAGGCACAGAGGCAGAAAGAAGATAGCTAATTTACCCATAAATAAACAAATATGGCTGGCAAGGAGATTTGTCAAGGATAGTAGTGCAACCATGGCATTCAGCATTTATTCTGAAGACAATTGAACTGCCAGTAAAGGTTTCTGTTAAAAGTTCAATTTGGGAAAGATCGGTCATTTAGGTGTGCGGTTAGGGATGATAAAGAGATGACCTTTGCAAGCAAAATACAAGGGGAGGGACTAAGATTTATATCCATTCGAGGTCTTGTTTATGATATATGTGATAAATGAGAGGGAAAAATATATTATAGAAGCTTACGTGAGTAAGTGCCTTATGAAAGTATTCAGATAAGTTTAGAAAATATCAGAGTATACAAAACTACCTGATAATTCCAATGCTAGACTTCTCAGAGCCCTTAGGCATATAAATTATAACATTACCCTCATGTTGAACATTGAACTCTTTTTACATTTTTCCCATAAGTTGCCTATTACTGACTTCTAGAACCTGACTTCCAAAGAATGTAGTTTAAGAAATGCTGAGTTATTTGTTGACCAAGCTGCAGCTTTTTTATTAGTAGTTTCTATTCCAGCCTTGGATTATCAACCTCAGACCTTATATAGGCATATTTGAATTCAACTTAATATTTTTGTTTCAGAACCATAAGTTAGCAAGTTACTAAAGTTATCTTAGATGATAATGTTGTAAGAACTTTTCATAAAGTAGGTAGGAATCATAACTGATGTGAACACATGTATACAGTGTATGCATGTACTCGTGCGTATTCTTGTGTGCTTATATATGTACATGTGTTTGTATTCTTTATATTCCATTTAATTCCATAAAAAAGTGATAGTTATTACTTCATGCCTACTTTATGAAGAACATATTAAATAGTAGAACAGTAGAGAAAATACCTTGCTAACATTTTTCAAAGTCTTTGCCAGCAGAGCAAAAAGAATGTACTACTCGCCATCAAAAGGGGTGGTTTGTACTTGCCTTAATTTCACTGTCTGTTACTTTGTCAGCAAAATGCACAGTTGTAATAAGTGGAATTGTAAAAGGCTGCCATTGGTTTTTTGCAGACTATTCTTCATCACACCTTCAGAAGGTGGGTTTTAAATAGCAGCGTACCCCATCTAAAACAAGGGTTGGCAACAAGTTTAATTCAGAACACAAAAATCTTTTTCTTTGCCAGAGAAAATACTGACCTCATTTTCAAGTAAGCAAAAAATCAATAATTTATTTACTTTTTGCACACAAGAAAGTCAAGCCATCATCAGTTTCCTGAGAAAGGCTATCATCATAAAACCCTCCCTCTCTCTGAAAACAAAAACAAAAACAAAACTGCCTTCTTATGTTTCAGCAAAATTCAGGGCTGTATTTCCTCACAGGCACACCATGTTGCTTTTTTGGCATCTGTGCTTATACTCATGGAGTCACCTCTGTCGGGAACGTTCTCTGCTTCTTAGTTCATTCAGGTTGTTGCAAAACACCGCAGGCTGGGTGGCTAATGAACAGAAACTTATTGCTCGTGGCTCTGGAGCCTGGAAGTCTGAGATCAGGATGCCAGCATGGTCGGGGGATGGTCCTCTTCTGGGGTGCAGGCTTCTCACCGTGGTTGATCTCTGTGGGGTCTCTTTCATAAGAGCACTAACCCTATTCATGAGGGGCTTCACCCTCGTGACCTAATCACTTCCCACCCACCCACCCACCCCAACCTCCTAATACTATCACCTTGGAGGTTAGGTTTCAACATATGAATTTGGGGGGGACAGACTCCGATCACAGCACCATCACACCCTTTTTTGGTGGCATCTCTTTGTCCTCATTCTTGTGTAGCTTATCTTGAGAACATTCCCTGAAGAAAATGCAGGGTCCCCCGAAAATTAGTTATTAACTGAACTGATTTGGAAACATTTGCTCCCTCTGCCCCCTGCTCAAAGATGATCACCTGCCTACCCAACCTTTTGGTCAAATAGGCTTAGTTCTCTGATCAACACAAGGAGCACCAGGGCTTTATTTTCACCATCAGTGGCCCCTAAATGCAGCTACATTATCTTGCTGTAAGATTCCGATTCTGTAAGTCAGCAGTGGGGCCCAGGAAACAAAAATGTCACCTGTGATCCGTGAGGCCTTGTAAACCTGCTTCCTGCTTAACTCGACCTCAGCCATATCACTAACAGTTCCTCGAGCTTTCTACATAGAAGCCTTCACTCACATCCCTCTACCTGGCATGCTCTCTGCTCAGATGTTCATGTGGCTCATTCTACATCCAGGTTTCTTCTTAAATGTCACTTCCTTCTTGGGCCATCCAAATTCATACCAGTGCCATCCTCAAGTCCACCACTGCTTATTCCCCTATACTGCTTTATATTTCTTTTTAACACGTATCAGTACCTATTTATCTAATTACCTGTTTATCTTTCTTCCCCATCAGAATATAAGCCCCAGGAGGACAGAGATTTGTCTTATTCACAAATGTCTCCCTAAAGATTCTGATTCTGTAAGTCAGCCGTGGAGCCCAGGAATCTATTTTCAATGGAGAGCCCAGGGCATTTTGAAGCAACTAAGTAGAACAGCATTTGGGAGGCACTCACTGACATCAAATTTTTCCAAAGCCTGAGGTGATTGTTGTTGGAGGTTTACTTTGTTTTTTTGTTCATTTGTTTTGTTAGTTTTTAAAGAAAAGAAAGAGAAACCTCTTTTCTTTGCAAGGTCCAGAAAGCCCATGACCCAGGAATCATTTAAATAGTAATAATAATTGCAGAGGGAAATGGAAAGCAAGGATTTCCTATAGAGATGGTACAGTCTCCAAATAATTGAGAAATGGCTATATGTTGAAGAAAGTATATGCTGCTAGCTTGCTGGGCCCCAGCACATGAAGTATTACCATGATCACCTTTTGCTCATTTTCAGCTCCTGTCATATAACATTTATGTGGAACATTCCCTACCTTTTCCCCACCCTCAATGTCTATGTTATCATCACCAATTCCTCTTAAATTGGTGGCTTGGTGGCTTATATTGACATAGCTGAGGGAAGTGGGGTGGAATCTTTGATCAACTGCTTATGTTAGTATTTTCTGGGTCTGAGACTGTCTTCTGGATCTGAGATGTTTCTGCACTGTTCAAGCAACTCAGGGGCAGGGAGTTGCTGGCAGACCCCTTGGCATGCTGCCTGGACTTTGATACTGAGTGAACAGGGAGAGAAGGGCTCTTACTCTCAGTTTAGGAAAAACTTCACAGAAGGGCCTTCATGGGATTTTAAGTAAGAAGGCAGGTATGACCTGATGAAGAAGGTACTAAGATAAAAGAAGAGAAATGGTTCCAAATGTAAAAAGTTCTGTTGTTTGTAGAGAAGATGGGAGGCCTAAAAATGGTAAAGAAACTCAAGGTATATGAGGCAGTGAGAAGAGAGAGCAGAGATGGCAATCCAGAACCTGGATGAGCCCTGAGTGGTCAGAAGTGAGACCATGAGATCCCAGCCATGCCAGATGTCACTGTGGACTGCTAGCTGCCTAAAATTCCAGAACATTTTTTAGTGTTTCAAAACATTAGAAACATGTAGCATCCTACATGAATAAATTAACAGACACCTCTAACAATTACCCTGCAAATAGTGACCTGAATAGTCCCCTCTCCCCTTTGGCATTTATACCCTCTGATGTTTGTCAACAGTGGTCACGCTGTCTCTTCATCACCATCTGATCAAGTTGCATATGGTTTAATCTCCCCTTTTCAAACCACTCCTCCAGCTGGTTAAATCATTTCCTTTGTTTTCTGTTCCTCCAGCCAATTTGTTCATTTCTGGGGAAACTGGCACCACATTATTCTGGCTGCAAACTCAGTTGTATTTATAATTAATATTTATTGAGTGCTAACTGGGTGCTTGGCCCCACATTAGGCACTGAAAAGGGCTCCAGTTGCTATTGATTTATGTGGGGAGCCACATGGCATCCAGGCAGCCATGTTCTCCCCAGTCTCAAATTCCCACTGTGTAATTTATCCCTTTCTCAACAGTGAAATACAGAACTCCAGCACAAGAACATTAAGAACTAAGAGCAGATAATCCTTCTTTTATCTATCAGACGTTTTCTCCACATTCAAATATTATTTTTATTATAGTAAAATAGACAATTGTATTGTCTTGATCTTGAGGAGTTTTCATAGACTCCCCATGTATAATCTTGAAGAGTTTTCAAAAATATTATCCGAACCTGAAAATTTCAAAAGCAAGTGAGCACAATACCATGGTCCTCCATCTGTGCTTCTATGGACAGAAAGGTGAGATGGAAATAAACAGTTTCTGTATTCGTCTGACTCAGTTTCCCCAGTATGACTGAGAACAGACTGACAGGGACAGGTTTGAGCAAACACAACTTTATTTATTCACTTTGGAGTAAGGGTATAGACACCCATACAGAACAAAGCCCCTTTGCTCACTCCCTCCACTCCCATTCCAGAAAAATGGCTGTAATGTTCTTTCATGGCAGACACATTCTTTAATACTTTAATAATATTATCAAGTACATCATTAACACTTCTAAAAAAAAGTGATGTCTACCACCTAGAAGTCTCCAGATTTTGCTCATGTCTTTCATATAAACTACAAAGCATTCCCCATTTGTCCAACATATCTACTTACAGACGTGTTTTCAAGAATTACTTATAAGGGAACTACTTCAATGGGTCTCATTTCTATTCTTGTCTGGTGGCTTCTGGCCTGTTCCACTTTGAAGAGAAAAAAAGATACATTAACACATTAAAGGATAGGCACCTTAGGTCAGACTGGTCTGTCTTCTGCAAAAATAAATCATTAACTACTAAGTTAAGTATCCGACCCTAACACAATTGCAGGGGTAAGGAGATGTCCATCATTAATTTAATTTTTTAATATATTTCTTCCTTGTGTATTCCTGGAGTAAGAAATGTGAAAAAAAGACACATTTCCCAGGAAGAAAAGTTAGAGAAGCCAGGCCTTGGGACAAGGACCCAGCTGACACAAAGAGGAAGCTGAATGGCCAGTCTCAAGCTGCCCTCCACTTAACCAGTACTCACTCTCTCCAGACACAGGCTCTTTCACATGCTTTGTCCTCCTTTTCTTTGCAACTATTCTTTGATCCACATAATTGAGAACACTCAGAGGAAAGAGAAATTTCTGCTACAACACAGTACATACAGTATCTCAAAAAAAAAAAAAACAAAAACCAAAAAAACACAACCAAAATCCTGTTTTGAAAATTACACATAAAAATTAACAGCATTCATGGGCTGGGGGGAGAAGGGTTGGGGTGTCTAAACCTTAACCAAGTTTATAACTAGAGCATGAAAAAATATATGTCAGAGGGAATACCTCATACCTCCCAGCAAAGGCGGAGATTGCCACAGGAGATGTTTAACAATATACAAAAAGAAGGGTGGCGAGGCTGTGTCTTTTAGGGCATGGTGGACAAGGCAGATGGAAGCAGGCTCTGCAGCGGTGGGTCTGCCACTCAGGTGTGCCTAGGGGAGCCTGAGCACTGAAGAGCCAGAGCTTCACAAGGTTGGGATGAACCTTTCTGGCACAGTCGACCCAGGAGCAGGCAACTCATTTCTAATTTTACCAAAATACCAAAAAGGCCTCCACTGCTCTGCCTATGAAGCAGCTGAACTAAGCAAACCAAGAACTCCTTTCCTCTGAAGGTTGTAGTTCTCTTCCCGTTCTTTCGACTCCTCTTGCCTGGGTAAGAGCTCGTTGAACTAACCTGACTTCTGGCACTATTCTGACATCATTACCTACTCATCAATCATGGACAAGCAAATTCCTGTTACAGAGGCATGCTTGGTCGCTGAAGAAATTCTATAGATGTGCTTCAGCACCATGGAGGATGAGGATGGACACCCAGGCCAGGGCTACTGTGAGGACAGCCACGGCACACACTGAGGATAAGGGAGGCAAGAGAATACAGATTTTTTTAAACTTTTTTATTACACAGTAAAGAATACAACAATACCTGAATCATACTTTAAAGATTCACAGGTTGACAGACCATACATTACAGTCCAACTAAGGAAAAAAAGGATAAACAAGAAACCACAGTTCAGACATAGTAGACTTAAAAGCTCAAGAGTATGCTGACAAAAGCATGATGCCTAGACCCCGCCCCCCAGTGTTAGTCTACCGTTAACTTGTGGTACATGTCTGAATTAAGTATTGCACAACAACTTTAATTTTTCACAATAATGTCGCAGAACCCAAAATAATATTTTTAAAAATTACTTCAAATCTGCATTTCAACAGTCTCCAATTTTTTACTGTCCCTTGAGGAATTCGGACAACATGGAGTCGCTTTCTTTCCCTAAGTATTCCAGACGTAGGCATGCTTTGCATAAGTAAACCAGCCTTGAAATTTTTAAATCCCCAAGACATGCACCTACACATTTAAAAAAAGAAAAAAGGGGAAGAAAAAAAAAAAAAAAAAAGACAGGTGGCCCTGTCACACACAGTCTCATGACAGAGAGAAAGAGAAAAAGAGTCAGAGACAGAGATAAGAGATAGAGGACGCCCTATTCCTATCAGCGACCACCATTCAATTCTATCCAATGAAGATAACTTTTTTTAAAATGTGTTATACCTACAAATTATACTCTCACATAGCCTGTATATAAGTGACAAGCAAAAAAGGAAAGTAACAAAAGTTTTCTTTTCTTTCTCTTCTTTAGGTTTATGAGGTCTGCATTGTTACCAAGAAGTGATATGGTTTGCAGCTGTATGAGCTTAACTTTTGGTATCCTGGTTCTTTTGTGCCCATTTGGTTTGACTAGACCAGTTTTTGTTAGCTACTGGTGCAATATACATGCTGTCAGAGGTAGAGTGAAACTTTTTGCCACTGAGGAGAATGTAGCAAAACAGGAGGAGAGGAAGAGGAGGAGGAAGAGGGGAAGGAGAAAGAGGAATCAGAGATAGAGCTCAGAGTTAGGGATTTTTTTGTATTTGTTTTCACTCAGGGTGCCCTGAATTAAAAGTAATGAGACGTACTGTACTAATCCTTATTTTACACACTAGTGTTAAGAATAACAGTGCTGTTTCACATACATCACAGCTTCTAGAGATAAAGACGTGTGGGTATGACATACCTCATTTTTGGGATTATTTAACCCTTCGTAGCCTAGAACATATAATAGCTCTGTAAGAAAGGACTGTCCAGTGTCACAAGCAGACTAGAAAGCAGAGTGAGGTCAAAGGATTCTGGGAGCACCATGATAAAATATAACCCATTCAGAGCCTGGTTATGTGCTTTCATCTCACTTTAAGCAGGTGTGCTGGCAGATGGACTTCCAACATGCAGATAGATGTATTTACTTGCTCATCAGAAGTTTCTAAACTAAAAAGCCATTAAAAAAAAAAAAAAAATAACACCACCCAAACAAAATTAAAGCCAACTTGTATATGAAAATACAGGGGAAAATGCAAAAAATGTGAGGTTTAAGAGATTTAGGATTACCTCTATGCAGATACTTAAAAGCCATTTAAAACTGTATCCAAAGGCTATATTTAAAAACAAAACAAAACCAAAGCTAAAGGAACATTTTGGAGTTTTAAATAAACGCCTGATGTGTGTATGTATGTAGAGAAGTGTCTTCCCAGCCTTGAAAACTTTGGTTGTCTACACAGCCTGCAGCACTGCTGACTTTTCCTAAAGCACACAACCACATTCTGGGCTACAGTTTTCAAAACTAACAAGTAGTTCTGGTCTGGACCCTGGACGACGAAGGGTTAATGGATTCACACTATACCTTGCTGAACATGTTTAACCTGCTGATCATTTTGGAAAGTAGTACTGGTGCTTTTCAAAATGCCGATTTTGGTCCATCAGATCAGTCTTTGGCTGACTTCCCTTTTTGTAAGAATACTGTATAACCTGGCATTCAGCAGTGTTAAAGCTGTCAGTCTACACCTCAGCATTTGGAGCTCTAATGATTTATCTTTTTTTTTTTTTTTTTGTAAAATTAGAAATACTTAAACAACCTTACAGCAATACGCATGCACTGTCTTTTTTTTTAAAAGTAGGATATCTTGTTATTTTTTTTAAAGTCCCTAAAAATGATTTTTCAACAAAAAGAAAGAAAAAAGAAAAATTCCACTACTACTGTATGCTACAGCTAAACTTGGGTGAAATGGCTCTAGCATATTTAAAAAGAGTTTGCTCAAAAAAAAAAAAAAAAAAGCATGCCTAGGGAGTCATTGTGACAGTGCAAAATACATTTATGTACATCCCTCTTACAAAAACACCAATATGTTAGCATTCCGTGAAGCATGCTGGTTTTCAGGAAAAAAAAAAATTCTATAAGAGAGTGAAATAGCAGCTCCGAAAGATAGCCTTTTTCTTTTCTTTTCTTGAGGACAACCAAAAAAGAGTCTTTTTTTTCCTTTTTTCTTTTTTCTTTTTTTTTTTTTTGAACTACTAGAGAAATACCACTAATACATACAGATATAAAAGCAGCATAGAAAGATACAGGTTTCTCACCAACTAGGAATAAAGAGACTAAATGTGGGCACGTGGTTAAACTACAACGCGTCTTCACAGTCGTCCAGCACGTTTACAAGAAAAACACCATTGGGAAACCTCACAGGACAGAAGTGTTTTAACATCAAGAGAACTACTAGTTTTTAATTAAAAATCCAAACAGGGCGGGGTTGAAAAAATTTAGAAAGGGGCTGGAGCTGGAGCCACCAGTTTTTAAAAATTATTTTTCAATATAAAATGAACGAGCTGGAATAGACCCAATGTCTTGCTCTGTGGAACCTTGCAAAAGTGAAGAAACCTTGAGGGTTGTTTACGGCAGCTGGCTGGTGTCAAAGCTGCCAAGATGCTAATAACTGCAGGCTGAGTCTCTTACTTCTGTGTGTGTGTGTGTGTGTGTGTGTGTGTGTGTGTGTATATATATATAAATATAAATATAAAGGAGCCTTTTGTGTTATGGCGTTTTTTTCTTGCTGCTGTATTCACATATCCCACTGCAAATCATCTTTCATTTTTCCTTCTGTTGACCTGGATATTATTATTTCTTTTCAGAAACAGGAAAAAACCGAACATCTGTGTCTCCTTCCAATATGCTACACATCTGCGCATTTTGTAGCGGGTCTTCAAAGTTCAGTTAGCAACCCACGGACGCCATTCATCTTCTTGTTAAAATGTCTACTGCTGTAGCCAATGCTCATGCCCTTGAGGGTTTTCCTCTTTTTTTTTTCCATTATTGTATATAAAGAACATTGTGACTTTTAATATTAGCATTTTTGCTTTCAACAGCAATTAACAATCTCTTGGTTTGCTGTTTGGTAAAGCATCGGTTAATGAGGTCATCTAGTTTAAAATCCCAGCTACTGGAAAATAACAGGGAGGAGGTCAAATCTATCATTTCATGTTATATTCTCTGCTCTCTTTTCAGTTCTTTAAGGAAAAGAAATCTTTGTTATCCACAATAAGTCATTACGACCCGTTACTGGCCCTCTGTTTACTATCACCTCAAGATACAGTTAGGTTCTCTCTTGCTGAAGTATTGAAACAGGATAGTTCATCTATAAACAAACAAACAAACAAACAAAAAAAAAACTTTGAGCATCTGAGGATGAGGAATTGGTTTCACGTTGGTTGTGTTGTCTTTCCTCCGACAGTTCTGAGTGCACATCTAGCGAGGGGTTGTCTCTATGGTGGAAGGGGTCCCCGGGGTGGTCGACCTCGGGGTGGCTGCTGGTGGTGTGTCCATTGGGCTCCCAGCCCCACTGTTAGGCGTGACGGAGGAGCTGACAGCAGGCGTGTCCCCCTGCTGCTGGGCTTGCAGGGTCTGTCCACAGATGTGGTGGTGCTTCTCCCAGTCTTTGTGCTGGCAAAACGAGCCACAGTATCGGGCTGTGTTACAGCCGCTGCAGGTTTCACTCGCTTTACGGCCACAATTCCAGCAACTCTATAGGAGAAGGCAGAAGAAAGTAAAATCCTAAATTATTACACTGACGAGACTGAAGTCTAAGGAAATATGCTAGGGAGCACTGCCCCCCTTAATTTTAAGAACTTATAATGAGAAATCCATGTGTGTATGTGTACACACACTAAACACACTGAAGATGCAGGTTTTGGTATAGTGACTGCCCAGAATTTCCTGCCAAAAACTATTATGACAGCTAAACTAACTGGCTGACACTCTTTTAAATTTTTACTATAAAATCCCATCCCTTTAGGTTTAGTCACCTTCACATCTAAATTTTCACTCATACTAACAATTGCTACATCTAAATTTTTTCCTTTTTAATACAAATACCACCATGGAAAAACACAAAGATACCACTCCTGGTAGAAGCTTCTTCCTTCTAGACACTAACAGGAATCACAAAAGAACTATGAGAATGCTCTATGAGATTCAAAGGAATATAATGGACTAGATAGAAGATTCTATTCCCTGCTCCACCACAAACCAGAAAGAGCGGGCCATGCATTTAGTTTTTCCCACTGCAATCAGTTGTTCACTATACCTGACAACCAAATGCTAGGAAAGTCTCAAAACAATCCCCTTTACTTCAGCTCCCTGGAGATCGGATCCTTGATTTGTTTTTCCTCTAATATATTTTAAGCACCCACAACAATACCTGATATATATAGTAGGTGCTTACTAAATATTTGTGAAGTTTTAGGACCCTAGCAAGCCTACTGCCAATCTCCACTGGTGCTTCCCAAGAAGTGAGAAAAGCAGAAATGAGGCTGCCTCTGAGATAAACATGTTGTGAATCTGGGCACAGACATACTAGAGATGGAAGAGCTCCGGCGTGGGACAGATCTGGGGAATGAGGGAGCATCAGGGAGGAGACTGACAATGATACTGCCCTAGGGCCCTTTCAGGAGGAGGGGGAATCTCAGGAAGCCAACCTAAAGTGTTTGTGCTTCCTTTGGCAAGACCATCCCCATTGCAAAATGTTATATCAAATGATCTTAGCTTTGTACCATTAATCCTTTTATTCTTTATCTTCCTTGGTTTTATTTTCTTACAAAAGAAACTTCTGGCTATAATCTGGTAATCCCAACCAGCTGACGGTATGTGGCTGTGTCACAATTAAAATACATTTTTTAAAGCCCTGATATGTGGATATTAAAAATCTCCCCACTGTGTTCCCTGCAATTATTTTGCATTCAGCATGCTGGTTGTGTGGCTTAAGGTGGCCTTATAAGCCTATTAAAAATGCCCCAGTGGAATGTCAGCCCATCACCCCAGTCTGTATGGCTTTACCACTGTGCAAAATATGCAAAGGAATTTTTAGTGCTCATCCTAATTTGGCTAACAAATCAAGGGGCTCCTAGAGACTTTCAAGTGCTGGAAGCCTATAAACTCAACAACTACAACTTAAAACTTTTAGTAAGAGCTCAGCCCTATGTTTATATTTCTTTATCATTCAGAAATCACAGCCCAATGAAGGGGAAAAAAATAAAAACTTGAAGATCTAGGCTTCCCTGGTGGCTCAGTGGTTAAGAATCCACCTGCCAATGGAGGTGATATGGGTTTGATCTCTGGGCCGGGAAGATCTCACATGCCTTGGAGCAACTAAGCCCGTGCTCCACAACTACTGAGCCTGTGCTGTAGAGCCCGCGAGCCACAACTACTGAGCACACATGCCGCAACTACTGAAGCCCGAGTGCCTAGAGCTCATGCTCCGCAACAAGAGAAGCCACCGCGATGAGAAACCCGTGTACAGCAATGAAAAGTAGCCCCTGCTCGCTGCAACTAGAGAAAGCCTGTGTGCAGCAACAAAGACCCAATGCAGCCAAAAATAAAATAAAATTAAAAAAAAAAAAAAAAAAATCTTAAAAAAAAACAAACCCTGAAGATCTCAAACTCTGGCCAATGGAAGGTGTTTTAAGTGAACATAGCTTAGGAAATCTAGAAACTTGATTTATACGTTAATGTCATAAATAAAAATGGAATTAAAATTAATAGTACCAGAACAAAGTAATTTTTTTTTCTACTTTAATTTAATTTAGCGAGGAAAATATCTCAAAAAATATGTATCTCTAATCACAGGCTTCATTACCAAAACTATAAGCCCTTCTTTCTCAAAATTAATTCAATCTTATTGCATGGACAATGGTTTCACAAAGACCTGAACAAACATGGGCCTGGCCCATCCTCCAGAGCAGCGAGGTACAACAATCAGCTCTCACGGAAGTTTACTTCCTTGCGCTTTAGGCATTTAGAATAATGCCAGCTGGATCCTGGAACAAACTCAGAAATAAGTGAAACTCCCAAATTACATCAGAAAATCCCAATTAGAGAACACAGACCCAGATCCAAAACAATATTTTAAGGAAATTAAACATCTAATCTGAGTCAAGTGGCTTCTTTAGGAAATACCCTGGTGTGAGTCCTATCCATTTTCTGGCAGAGGCACATCTTGGCAGACACAAGGCAGTAACTGCCCAGTTCTCAATGGCTCCTTCAGATTGAAATCAGATGTAGGCAACCTTCTCAATTTAAGTTGATTAAACACACAGACTAAACCAGGTAATTACAAATGCATGTGTTGGGGAATGGAAAGAGGAGACAGAATGGGGACTTCTTTATTTTTTAAAGTATTTTCAAAGATGGGAACAATTTTACAAATAAAAAGGTGGAATTCTGCCAAATACAGAAACAGATGTTTTGGATTATGAAGCTGCTGGGAATTGAGCCTTTTCGCCCAGCATCTCTGGGTTCTGACCCAGGATTCAAGGGCTCTGGCTAGTTTTACCTCCAGTACCATTCTGAAGTTGTTCAGTCCCATTCATTTACCACCCACCACCGAGACAAAAACAACCTTTGACTTTAGGAAGGTGCAACAGAGAGCAGTTCAAATGAGTTGGTGGGAAAAAACCTGCACATTTTTATTGCTCTTGACATTGCATTGCCATGAATGTGTAGGGAACTTTAGCTCAAGTGTTCAACCAACAGAAAACCCCAAAGTGCAAATTCCTTTTTAAAAGTACATTAGAAAACAGACAATGCAATTTCTATTAGTTTCTCCTGGGTGGCTCTACCAAATTTCCTGTTAACTAATCCATACCTTTAAGACTGGTGCCTGATCAGTGGCACTCGGCCTCTCAACCATTACTTCTGGGAACCGCAGAATGTGCAGAATCTTATGAGTACTCTAATTTTAACCATTTTAAGTTTCTAAGCTTTTTGCCATTCACAAAGGTGGAAACTGCAAATTGTGTATGATACCCAGGGGTATATCTGTAGGGCAGGGATAAAGGTGGTCAATGGCTTAATCTAATTTTACATTTTTCAATTTGTGCTTTTCATATTCAGGCTAGTATTGCCTGATTGTTGCTTATTTCTTTCATTCATTCATTCATTCATTCATTCATTTTTCATATAAGTGAGCTTCCCTTTCAGTCCTCTAAGCAATGATGCTGGTGACTGAATTACCACAATAGTATAGAAGCCTCGAGAATACCATTTTATAGCAAATTTCATTCCCAAAGCCCATGGCACTTTATAGTCTTCCTTTATTTCTGATAACATTATTCCCTTTTCAGCATAAGAAATGTTTTCCTCCTTATCAAGGGAATCAGCCATTGACCAAAATTAGGCTAGGACTCAGATGAAGAATAGGTGGCAGGACACAACCCTCCCTTTTCTAAATGTACTGGTGCTACATACGTAAATGGAAATGATGAATTAAAGCTTTTGGTGCCAAAGCTGCATGTCAAGGATTGTTGACACTTGTTTCATATCAGCAATTCTTTTTGTCCTTAAGACCAAAATTATTTCCTTCATTTTATTATTTTAGATACAGAGAGAATGGTCTTCTATCCTACCAGCAAAATAATATCCTTTCTGGTTCTTACTGTTGGAAATTCCTTTTATCAGAAACAAAATTGTTTTCTCCTAAAAAGCTTCTCTAGGTCTCACACACCTGTAGTTCTCCAGAAAAACCTTTGCACACAGTGATGCTCAATAAATAATGTTGAGTGATTATAATTAAAATTCCCAAAATGTAAATAACTGTTACAGTAAAATGATTTGCTTAAAGCCAAATAGATACGAAATTACATAGGCAAAGTTTGATTCACCCAGGTCTTTGAACTGCAAGCCAAATACTCTTTCCAAAATGCCACACTTTGCCCATTTCAGATCTTTCTTACAGCCTGTATTGTCAGGAATAAGGTTAGAAGGACACTTCAACCCAGAAAGTAGACCGAGGTTGGATCAGGAAGTTGGAACACCAAAGACAGGGTATCATAGCGTGTAATGGAAATGGCTTCCAATTTTGAGTGGCTTCAGAGTCACCCTTTCTTGGTTTTTCACTTCCAACTATATCACTTAGTGGCTTTAGAACCACAGGCAAGTTACTTAACCTAGTAGAGTGGCAGTATCTATAAAGCAGGAATCATAACTACAGGGTTATAAAGGAGTATGTCAGTGCTAATTAAGGTGCCCTGATGTTCAGTGGGTCCTGAATAAGCAGCAGGAACTAACACCACCTCCTCCTCTTGGCCCTGGCTGAAAGCAAATGAGGCTACATACCATCTCTGCACAGCACAACTTTTACAATTAGAAAGCTCATGGCCCTCACAGGCATTGACAGCTACACAGAATATGAGCTTACTTCTACTTATATGTCATTAGTTGCCAGTTACTTTTTCTCCTTCCTCACTGCTCTTAGACCTTCTGAAGATTTACCACAACTGACCATTTCCCCATTCCTCCTTTTTAAAAAAATTTCCCTTGCTGAAAGTCCCTGTAACTTTGGTTTCGAGATACTAAAAATTCTGTTTCTCGTAATATATCCTCTTCATCTTCTATTTTTTCATTTCCCTCTAAATATTTGGCAAGAAGGGAAGTTGACATAAAGAAAAGAAATATCCTTTCCTTCCTATACTCTCCCTTGTCAGTCATGGTTTCAACCATTAGCTCTAAGAAAATGACTCTCAAACTTTCCTCCAGTCTTCATTTCCTTCCTGAGCTGCTGTCTCTTATTTTCAATTGCCTGTTCTGTAGCGCCACCAGGATGCTCCTCTGTCACCCAAGTCAGTAATCCCTCAACCTGACTCTCTGTGTGGTCCCTTTCAGTCACTGACAACACTTGGGCCAAAGACTTTGTCACCTCATTGGAAACCCCCCTGCAACCTCTCAGTGTCAAACCCTACAGACCCTGCTTCCCCCATGGTCTCCCTTCCTTTCCAATCTCACAGTTACTATGGAAATTCTTTCCCTGTCCTTCCTGTTAGAACAGCTTCTTAACTGGTTTTTTTTGCCCTCTCTCTCTTACATATTCACACTGCTAATTTTGTAAGGTAACTTGTTTATAAAATACTTCTACTCTTCTTATTCGTACCTCTCAACCACCTTGCAAAGTGAATCACATAAATATTACTCCAGTTTTATAGATGAGAAAACCGAAGTTCCAAGAGGTGAACCACTCCAGATCATTCCAGGCCCAACAGACCATCCAATACACCATGAACATCTATGGATTTAGATAGCTGGCCTTTTAATAAATGAAACAAATAAGCAAAAATCTTAGGTAACACAGAATCAGCCCATACTCCGAGAGCTCCAAATTCTTCTGGGGATCCACAGGTCTGATCAGACTGTAAGGCTTTAACAGGAGCCATGCTGGGAGACTATGTGTAGTAACTGTGTGGTGACTACACCCTACAGAGCCCACTCATCTCCAGAGTATGGGCTGCACTGCACAGGATCCCCTGGGGATGGCTCCATTAATTCTAGAGGGAGTAATGAAGATCAAACTCTCAGAGTGATCTGTTTACACTATTAGGGCTCAGCAGGTTCTGGAAACAAAGTTAAAAGGTTCAATCAGTGTTTCTGCTAAAGTGCCACAAAACCACCCAATATAAGCATGTGCACTTCTGCACCTAACTAGGAATAATGAATAAAGACTGTTTCAATCTGGGGGAAAATACCACTTTAGTGGCTTAAACTCGAAACTATTGGAACCGCACAATTATTTACTCTCTGGGGCTCAATTCCAATCATGTGATTTGATCCCTAGGCTAGAACAGGTTCTGCATCTCAAAGAAAAGCCATGGTAGGTTCCTTCTGAAATAGTCCCAATCTAACAATATTCATTGGAAAAAAAGACTATATATGTTTATAGATAGGAACTGGAAATGAATATAGAAAAAAACAAAACAGTTGAAGATGGCCAGATTCAGTGAATTTCCTTTCTTTTGATTTATGCTAATGCTGGCATTACATTCTTGATGAAATACATAATAGACTTTGAAAGAGAAAGTACAGAAGATGTTATTTGCTTGTGTCCGCCTAAGCAGTCCAGTGTCATGCTAATGGTTAGTAACAATAATTATTAATCTATAAATCAAAGTGAAATTAGAGAACTAGACTGGCGTATGGCTACTAAGGAAGTGGCCTGAGAGGTAGGTACCTGGGCTGAGGATCAGCTTACACTTACTGCTGTGAGACCCTGAGCAATGGCTTGACTTCTTGGGACTCACCTTTTCTCAGCTGCAAAATGAAGACAAGAGCACCTATGTCTCTATTTCTGCCTTGCAAACTGGTTGATGTGCATCATTTTTCTAGATTCCTCATATATGTGTTACTCTACGATATTTGTTTTTCTCTTTCTGACTTACTTCACTCTGTATGACAGTCTCCAGGTCTATCCATGTCTTTACAAATAAAGACAAAGATGTAGAGAACAAACATATCGACACCAAGTGAGGAAAGCGAAGGCGAGGCGGGGCGGAGCTTGGGGTGGATGGACTGGGAGACTGGGATTGCCATATATACATTACTAATAAGAAAAAAATATCAAATTGTACACTTTAAATACATGCAGTTTATTGTATGTCACTTATATCTCAATAAAAGTTTTTTTTAAAAAAAGGACAAGAGCACCATCTTCTCTACCTGAACTCAGATATACCAAGCTAAAGTATATAATCACTTGGACATATAATTTATCACCCAAGCCAGGACACCTGAGGGTGTCCTGGAAACAGGGATAAACTGGGACTGTCTCAGTCACACTGGGATGTGACAGTCACCCCGCACCCTATCACTATATACACTCTCCTGGTTTTCACATTAGACAGCATAAACTATTTTAGCCTTTGTGCTCTATCTGCCCTTTCCAATCTACAGAGGAAATTTGCCTGTCTAGTTGAATTAAATAATTGATTGGAGCTTTTTAAAATGTATTAACTTGTGTTGTTTACGCACAAAGAAAATGAAGAAAGGTTACCTTTCACACAAAACCCTTGGGCAGATCAAAGCTAGTAAATTTTTAAAGGTTTAATGCTTAAGTAAGATCACCTGATGTGTACACCCCAAACTCTGCATGTCCACTGAGAAACCACAACTCCCTCTTCCTTCCTTGTCAGCTGACCAATCATCAAACCCTGCCCCTTCTATCTCACAGGCACAGCGCATTCCCTTTTCTCCACCCCCAGCACCACTGCCAATCATCTTCCTCCAACCATCTTCCTCCTCATCTGTCTCCTGAAACAGATTGATCCCTCTTTTTCATTTCCTCTCATCTCTCTCCACACCGCAGCCTGAAAGATCCTTCCGAAACACTCATCAGCCACATAGTCATCCTGTTTTCAAAGCCCAGCAAAGCTTCCCTTCCCATCTTCCCTGTATGAAGGCACTGACATGCGTAGTGATGAGGCAATGTGGGGACGGGTGGGGGTGAGGGGGTGGGGGGGGGGTGTCTGCTGAACCGCTCCTGATTATCCTTAAGCATTAGATGTAACAAAACTTTTTCCCAGAAGCCTTTGCACTAAACTCTATTAAGACTCTGTTTAGTCATTTGACTCTTCTAATGAATTACAGTGAACAAGAAGGTAGGGACCACTGTACCTTTAGTACCTATCGCTAGAATACAAGCTAGAATAAAAGCTCAATAATTTGTTAATTGACAGAATAAATAAATAAATGGATATAATTTAAATTAATATGTATCAAATAACAAACTGCCCTGGGCAGGTCACAAACATGATTTTTTAAAGAATGACCATTAGAGTACAGTTTTTAAATCAATGGCGCCTACATTTAATGGGAATATAGATGTATTTCAACCAATTACCATGATGACAGACCTTTTATTTTTTCTAAGAAAATGAAGAACAACTCATAAAATTTCTGAAGCACTATGCTATGTGGGTTTTGAGGCCAAATGGTTAAAACTCAAGAAAAGCTTCTGAATATAAAAACACAGAGGAGAATTCTGAGTAGTAATTGCACTGCCTTCCCTGCAGATCAGCTGTGCCACGCAGTCCTAACCTAACAGAGTCCCTACCCTGGGGCCAACCATGGTAGAGCTGGAGGAGAGAACTCTATCCAAGCCCGAGGAAACCAGACCTGTTCTGGCTCTGTCCCAGAGGGGCCTGGAGCTTTCTAGATTTGAGGTGACTTCTAAGCATCACTGATGGGGTGGCTTTTATCAGGTCATTTCTACTAAAAGGTGCACATTCTTAAGTGTGAGGAAAGAACAGGGTGCAGAAAAAATAATATGCTGGATTCCAGGTTGTGTACTCAATCTTAAATGAAAAGTAAAGAATTCCTGAGGGGGAAGAAAGGTATTTACTTACAAATTCAAGCTAAGATTGAGCAAAAGATACCACCACCTGGATTATTCTCAGACATCCCATCATCATCATCATTCCTCAGGGAATAGCAGGATTAATTTATGGCCAATAGATTTTTTTTTATTAATTATTTTTTTGTCAAGTCCTTGGTTAAACCACTTTGTGTGTTGTGTGTGTGTGTGTCTGTGCAGACTTATGGGCAAGTCTAGAGGAGTCTGTGCTTCATTCAAATGAAGCCTCTCTTTCATCTCAGGAAATGTCTGCATTACTTTTGATGAAAAGAGGCTTAATCCTTTGAGAGATTAATCCCCCATGAGTCTTAAAAGTGGTCTTGCAGTTTAGAAAAGAAGAAAAGTAGGAAACCAGATCTAAATTGCCTTTCTTTATCTGTATCCAAAAATGATCTTCATGATCCTTATTTCATTGTTCTAGAACAATGTAAGGACTGGCAGCATGCTGACAACTCCAGAGCAGATCCTGCCAAACCCTAACTGCGTGACCAGCCAGGCGAGCTTCCTCACCTGCAACATGATAAAATGATTATGTCTCAAGGTTCTAGCCACCATATGAGATGCGAAGACCAAAGCTTTCAGAGTTTAGTAGTTTTCTCGAAATCACAGAATTATAAGAGATGGAACCAGGAATTAAATGTGGCCTTCTGACTCCCAAACCTTTCCTCCTGGCATAGCCTGCTTTAAAATGCTTGAGCAATGTCACTGAAGACAAGGGTAGTGCTATATTAAAGATCAGTTTCTCAAGATATCCAAAAAGAGAAAGAGAAAAAGAGTTACTTTAAAAGATCACTCATACCTAGGTTGTTTCATCCTATCTACTATTTCTAGCTACTGCTTGATACACCATATTTTTATAATGCTACATACCAGTGTCAAGTTCATATATTTTTCTGGATAGATACTAAAGTTCAGAGCTTACAGATACTAAAGAAATACAGCATTATTAGCCAAATATAAAGACTTAATTCTCAATTTCTCCAAGATATCTATCTTTAGAATTCAGTGACCTAAAGTACTCTTAACATGCATAACAGCCTTAAAACAATCATATGAAAGTGATAAGGTTTTAATGATGACAACGACTGTGCCTCATAGCATTAGTAACCTGAATACAGCTGGACAAATTCTGTCCAAAAGATGCTAATAAAAATTTTTTCAAAAAACAAAACAAAGTCCTTAAATATCTTAGTCATAAGATGCCGGTAAAATTGAATTTATGTCCAGTTTAATTCAACAATGGAAAAGTCAGCAGTTTAAGGGTAGATAAACTTCCCTTTGTCCCTCTTTTCCTGAGAAAGTTTCAAATTTTGAAAATCAAATGCTTTTGTCCCCTTGTTATTCATCTGCTACACATTAAATAGAAACTCTGGATATTAAGTAATTCCCACAGGGTCTTTCATCTACAGAGAAGCCTGGTACAAATTAAATTCTTACTCTCCTTCACGAATTATAGGTATGTGTTGTAGTGGACTGTTGATTTATCAGCTTACGCTTTTGCTAGTTCAGCATGGTGTGACTGACTGACTGTAGTCCTTATCTAATGTTATTTTGGGTTGGGGATTGTGGTGTTATATTAATTAACATACAGCATTACCATGTTGCTCTGACTTTACAGTCTCTGTTTAAAAGGCATTCTGTTACACACTGTGTTTTAGTTACTTCCCAGATCCTTCAGCCATTTAGGCTACCTGTGTGTTTTAATATACTGTAATAACACTAAATAATATTACCTCTGGCAGCGATGTTATGCTATGAAATGACCATCATAATGGTTATTACAAATAATGTGCAAAAACAAACCATGCAGAAGATCTCTTAGACATATGTTAACACAGACACACACACAGAGCAGCGTTCTTAATCTCTAAACAGTGCTGGGAAGTTCTAAGAATTTCACTTTAATCTGTCACCCACCAAATATATTAAAAACCTTTTTTTGGCAGTTGTTCTTTTAGGACAAAATTTGATCAGCTCTTGGTCAATTCCACAAGTGCCAGGCCTAACCGAATTACTTCAATTTTCCCCCCAAAGACTTTTTGTCTCAAGTCCAATATCTGCCTTTACTTGTGATCTCCTGAAATCGAAAAGGCCAGCCCTTATTAGTGGAAGCATCTCCCTGCGGAGGCTCCCACCCGCGCCTCACCTCGCTCGAATCTTCCTGCTGGTTGATGACGGCGAGCGCATCCTCTGCCGCCTGCCGCTTGGCCTCCGCCACCGTGCGCTCCATCTTGGCACGCTCAGAGGTGATCATGTCATGCGCCTTCCGCTCGGCCTCGGACACGGCCTTCTGCAGCTCGGTCATCGCCTGCCGCTTCACCTCATTGACCGCCTCCTCTGCACGCCGGGTGGGCCGGACCGGACAAGAGAACAGCTCTCTGTTAGCGCGGGACCGGGGCTACTGATCGCCGTTAACAGAATGCTAGACATCACGCGTGACTCTCATCCCAATTACTGGGCAGTTCTTCCGGCCGTTTAGAAATTCATTTAGGAAAGCAAAGGGTGAGACTTTTTTCCTTTTAATTTATACTCCTGGGAATATCTTTTAAACTACTATAGCATCACTACCACTTTTCTACCAAATCAGTACCCCAGAAAAGATTCTGAGACCAGACTGAGTAGTTAAAGAGACAAAAATAACCACCAGAAACCTGTCTGGATAATTCAGACACATGAAGATGTTTTGCCACAATGCTATAGGTTAACATAAAACACAGGGCGTATATGGGTAAAGCAAAAGAGAGGAAGAGGATAGATTTTACAGAGACACACATATAAAAGCAAACAATTATTTTGCTGGTAAAAGATACAACACAACAACGAAAAGGTATCTCAGAACAATCAAATTAATGCAGACCTTTTAAAGAAAATCGGAGATGAAACATACAGAAGATCCAGCTTTTCTTTTTCTTGTCATCTCCTGAGTAATGTGGACATGTGTCTCTACAGACTAAATAATAGGGATTTAAAAAAAAATCATTTTCTCATTTCCAAATTTTCAGCTGTCGTCCATCTACTGAATCAAATATAAACAGTTTTGCGTAACCAACTGTTGCACTAGACAAACATAATTGAATCATACTGCAAGCCAAAACAATCAGGCCTGACTACAAACCTGCAAGGTGTCAAATTAGCTCTTTATTTTTGGCTGCGGAAAGGGTGCAAAGATTTGACTAATGTACAACATAAGACTGACAACTAAAACAAGTAATTTCCATTTTAAAAAATTAACTGTTCTAATTAACAAGGGAAAATACCCTCCCCCTGAATCAGTTTATCTAATTTTCATCTTTATTCAAAGCAAAATGACAATGATTAATTGAAAATTTAATAAGCAGTAATTATTAACTTGGCAAACCTAGTACCAATTAACACTCTATTAAAACTAATTATGACATGTTTCATTCAAGTGTTTGTACTTAATTGTTTCACTCACTTAAAAAGCACCTTAATTAAATGTTGTTTAATTAAAAACATAGATACCTAATAAAAATGTTTTACTGTAGATTAAAAATGTTGAGGTGCAAATACTCCTATAGTTCCTTAAATTTCTAGTTTATTTCACACATCCATAGTTCATGACTTGAGGATCACGAAAAACCCTCCACTAATAATTAACCGTTGTGCCTTTTGTAGCCTCTGCCATTTTTGCAGCATTATTTCTTAAGTTCATTTATTTGTAATTACTGTCTGCTAGATTTTATAAACTAAATTATAGGGAAAGATCCAGACTGGAAATATTAACTAAAATATGTTAAGCCTTTGTCGGTTGCTTTAAGATATGCATTTAAAATCTGGATGGAAACAGAGCACCGCACAGAGCTGGCAGCACCTTCTTTACCAGGAGGTGAAAAGATGCCTTTATTATCCTACCATAAACGACTTGGAGCACCAGGGAAGCACTGCCCTTCTAACTATACAGTCAGGGTCTAATTTGGTTTGAATATTCAAGGTGAATTAAAATTCTATCTAAGTGGTAATACAGGACAATAATTTTTGCTTACGATCAAAGCTGTAGCTTGACTAATTGTATATGCAAATCAGGCAATTTACATTTAAATTATGCATTCCTATTCTAATCCCACAGGCATATACAGATCAGCAAAGAGAATTGGTAGGACATTTGCAAGGTGCTTGAATATTTATTACCAACTGCAAACATTCACTGATCGTTTGAAAAAGAAATGTACTGAAGAAAACAGTTGCAATTTAAAAATTATATTTATGGTAGACTTTTTCCAATTTTATAAAGACCTTTTAAACTTCAGAGTGTATTTTGTTACCTTTGCTGTTGCTTTTAAAAATACTACTTTTAGGGAAAAAATGATATGGCCTTCAACATTTGTTAGGATTCCAAATATTTGATATGTATATTGTTATATTATTATATTGTATTATTAGGGTAACATGCAAACTTTGAATAGGGTCTGTAGGTTAAATAATTGTGTTGTATGAATGTTAATATCCTGATTGTGGTAACTGTACTGTGGTTATATAAGAGAATGTCCTTGTTCTTAGGAAATACACACTAAAATGTTTATGGTAAAGGGACATCATGTCTGCTAGTTACTCTGAAGTGCTTGAGAAAAAAAATATAATGCATAACAGAGAAAGGAAAAGAGGGAAGGAAAGAGGAAAAGAAAGAAAGGGAAAGAAAGAGGAAAAGAGAAGACAGCAAACCAAATATGGTGAAACAGGGAAAACTGGGAGAAAGTTATATGGGATTTGTTTATACTATTTTTTGCAACTTTTTCTGCAAGTTCAAAATCATTTCAAAATAAAATGGTGCAAAATATATGATGTACTTTCAAACACAGGATATACATTTTGCAATTATAATTTTCTCTGAAAAAAAGATGCATGGGTTATATTACACTGAATTTTAGAGTTCTGCCCCTTTGATATTTTTCAAATGCTTTAAACTTGATTTTATTTACTTATCTTTTGTCACAAAGGTAATGTATAATAGTTTCATTGCAAAGACACACTTTATAGGTTTTTTCCTAGAAGAAAAAATTGCCCACAGCCAGTTTTAGAATCTTGGGGAGAAAAGCTTTCAGATTTTAACAGGCTGAGTGCAGATGTCACATTCTGCCTTTGGTGTTTTCCTTACGTTGGATGCCTTGATACTTCGAACATTAGAAATGCCTTTTAAGATGCCTATAAAGATAAATATTATAAGCAGTTACTTGAGACTTCCAGGTGAAAACTGTTATCTGTACTTTAGAGATTCAATATACTACTTAAAATTTAGTGTCTACCCATAAAAAGCTATTCCCAAACTGTTTTTATGCAGCAGATTAGGGATATCACTGTAATAAGAATACAAATTTAATGGACACTACTTCCAAGTCAGATTTTTCTTTTTTTTGGGGGGGGTACACCAGGTTCAATCATCTGTTTTTATACACATATCCCCGTATCCAAGTCAGATTTTAAACTGAAGACCTAATACAGATGGATAGGCACATCTTAAAAACTTTCCAAACACTGGTTTGATAAGGTTTGACCCTTCTTAGAGAATGCATGAACACTACATAAGCAAGTATTGCTCTTTCTCTCCTCTTAGAATCCTCACAACGCAAAGAACACCCAGAAATAGTTTCAGAAACCCACAAAACAGACAGTGAAGAAAAATAATAGTGTACTCAATAGATTACAACATGTCAAGTTAAAAAAAAAACCTGATTAAGTGGAAAGTACATAGTGCAGTTTTGAATCTGCTTCCAATTGCTTACCACTTATGGTAGGATTTCCTTTGTGCATAGCTATTCAAGTTGACTTTCCAACAAAGGTGGTATATTCAGAAAAATCTGCTCTCACTTAATAGCAGTCAAACAAAGACTTGAGCAGATAATAGCACAGAAGGAATTTGGATTACACAAGACTTCACTGTCAATTTTTCTTTATGAACTATCAAGATTTAACTTAAATACACATAAATAAGGGAAATGCAGAGACTCTCTCCCTCGACATAAAAAGTCATCCTTTTGCTATCCAAAATGGCAATTCTTTGTACCTCTTATTGGAATAAATTGCACTGACAGCTTAAAACTGGGGAAGAAAAATGGTCAGAAGGAAGATGTAACAATTCTTTCTCCAGGTAGGTGGCACCCAGCACATTTTAACAGCTTAGAAGTATCCCATGACTATTATCCTGATAGAAAGTCTTCTTAGAGGAGATGCTGTAAATCTGGTAAGACTATACAGATGAGCGATATATATGTACACACACACATATATATATACATACATACATACACACACACATATATATAAACTTTAACCTTTAGGCTGAATGGATCTATCTGATTTGTATACTGGATGTGCAAGAGATCTTCCTCTCCGGTTCTTAATCTAAGTTGCTAAGCCTAGTATACGATCAGATTTTGAAACTCCTTATCACTCTTACAAAAAGAGTTATTTCTTAGAAAATTTTAAAAACAACCACAAAACTCAAATAGGAGCCAAGGGACTGAGTCACCAAGTTGAACAGACCTACAGACACAGCTGCATCAAGTCAAAACCCAAACAGAATCTTTTGTAGGAAAAAAACCCTTTCCTCCTTGATGATTGTTTGCAAAAACAGCATTTTCCAGTTTCTTAACTCAAACTATTTTAACAGTTGGAGTTATAGTAGCTCAAAGCCACATTATATGTTTGCAATGTTTTGGGCTTTTTTAAAATTTATTTATTTAGTTACTTATTTATTGGCTGTGTGGGGTCTTTGATGCTACGTGCGGGCTTTCTCTAGTTGCGGTGAGTTGGGGGCGGGGGGGCTACTCTGTTGCTGTGTACAGGCTTCTCATTGCAGTGGCTTCTCTTGTGGAGCACCGGCTCTAGGTGCATGGGCTTCAGCAGTTGCAGCATGCAGGCTCAATAGTTGTGGCACATGTGCTTTGTTGCTCTGTGGCATGTGGGATCTTCCTGGACCAGGGCTCGAACCTGTGTCCCCTGCATTGGCCAGTGCATTCTTAACCACTAAGCCACCAGGGAAGTCCCTGCAATGCTATTTTTAACTCGTGAAACAGGTTTGTGCTTCATCTCCTGAGTTGGTTTTGTTTTTGCTTTTTTTTTTTGGTATGTAAGACTTTGGCTCAACTTTTATAGTGCTGGTGTTCTGCCAAGATTCTGCAAGATCTGAACTTCTTTAAGCCCAATAAGACAATGAGTCATCAGAAATTTAACTCTACTTCAAAATGTGGAGCGATATCCCTTAATGAAAATCACATAGTATACATGGAAAGGAAAAACAGAAATTTAGCAACTTTGTCATTTAACTTAATTTAGCTCTGCTCATTGAATATTAATCAGCACAAAAGGTCAATTTTAAAAACTGGTTGTAACCATAAAATTTCTGAGTGCCTCAACAAGTGAACTAGATTTGCTGTAATATTTTTTAAAAAATTCAGGAAATATATGTCAATTATACTTCAATTAAAAAAAAATTAGAAGGGAAGGCTGAAGTAAAACACCAGACTTTGTTTTCATGAAGGAAAAATTGCACGCAAGCTGTGACCTCAGGCTTCCAGCCTAAAACCATTATAGCCCCTGAAAAATGGGGTTTATAATAGAACTATCACCAGACTCTCACTACAGTAGCACCAGCAGATGCTACTAAAATAAAAACTATTTCATGTTCTAATCAGGCCTGGTTTAAGAATATTCATCAGGATTTTTAAATTTTGTGGGGGGGGTTGTTTTGTTGTTGCTGTTGTTAGCAGTAAAGTCCTTTCTTGTCATTCTTCACATCACTGCATTAACAACTGCACACAGCTGCCAGAACACTAAACTTGTGTTTTTAAACAATTCTTACCAGCTTTCTTCCAGATCTCCTCTGGCACATATCCAGAAGCAGGCCTGTGAAGGAATTCCCGATGCGCATCTATGAAAAGGATAAAAATTGTTGGAGAGAGGAGGAAAGCACCATAAGCACTGTTATGTCATTACACAGGGTAGAAGCAAGCAATGTCCACTATCTCGGCTTCTCTATAAAAAGCATGGTTTTAAAAGGCTGGGCTTTTCACTTCTAAAAAAATAAACAAAAATAGCAAGACCAGTCATCAGAGCTCATGGAAAACAGTCATTGGTCTAAATGCCTGTATGCTCAAAGCCAAAACAACTCTAAATATTTCACTATACAATATGATATTTGGGAACACTGTTCCCAGCACTCCCTAAGTATGGAAATTTAAGTACAAATTTCTATAGGTATGTTTTATTGTATTAAAGGAAATAAAAAAAAAATTACCAAATACAGTTTAAGTCAAATTAGTACTTAGAAAGTCAAGTGTTAGGGTAACATAATTTTCACAGAGCTCTGATTCTACCACCTTTCAATAAATAGTGAGCCTGACTCCATGGCTAACCAGTTCTCACACTTAATTACATTAGAAAATCTTGCTAATCATTAAAAATTCTCACAAAAATTGGATCATATGGATTTCACATGGATGGAAGCAAGAAAAAATCATTAGAATGGATTCACAGATAGCCAGGTGACCAAATATAAGTAGTACATGACATACTTTCCAGGAAAAAAAAAAAAAAATGAAGTTCCACTTCGAGTGAAATGTTGTGCTTTTATGCTGGCCAAATTTTAAAAGTTTGAAAAAACAGATCATAGTAAAGTTGATGTAGGGATGCTAATCTCCAAAATAACATGTTCATGAAAATTACATGAAACCTTTTATATATGTTTTTATGTATGCTTGAAAGTAAAGTGTATACAGTCTTTCATAGGTAAAATATGCACTAAACTTTTTTCCAGCCTGGATTTTCAAACAAAAGTCTATGTATTTAAAAGTTTGGGGGGAAGGAAAAAAAAATCATATTAACTTTTATAAATATAACGATCTTTCAACCCATGATAAATTTCAATCTTTCAACCCATGATAAGTTTTCTCTACATGTATAAGAAATGTTAAGTAGCAGACATTTTTAAGAATACTTTATCGAATGTATGTGGAAGGTCAAAAGAAATTCAATTCTGTCTTCTATATTTTATGGCGCTACAGAATGTGAGAAAAGTACAATCAATTTAGCTAAGTATGTATCATTTCATATTTGAATGCCTTAGGCACATTTGAATAATTTGAATCCTTCGAGGGTACGTAGATTTATCAGTTGGCCAGAACATAAAATTTCCACAACTATTCTGAATTAACAAAACCTTATTATAGCTTAGTGAAGGGCATATGGAAACTCTCTGTACTATCTTTGCAATGTTTCCTTAAGTCTAAAATTATTCCAAATATAAAGTTTATTTTTAAAAGTTTACATTACAATTTTATGACTACTTCCCAGATGTCTTTACGTAATTTTCATTTGTTAAAGAGCTTGATAAAACTGATACATATATGACTTCAAAGAAATATGATGTGGCTAATTAGATTTGTCAAGATTACCTCTCACATCACTATAAAGAATGTTTAGTCAAGTTCACATTTAGCCCCATGATGTAGTGAAACAGAGATTTACTTATGACAACTTTTAGACATTTATTTTTAGGAGAAAAGACTTTGGCTTAAGAATAATTTATTGGATAAGAATAGATTTGTAAAGTCAGAAGACAAACATTAAAAAAAAATGCCTTCTCCATAGTAGCAAAAAAAAAAATCATTTTTTACATTTATTGGATTAAGGAAAGAATAATAACTTTATAAAAATTATTTTTTAAATGGCCAATTATTATTATAGGGAACAGGAAAGGTGATGTTAAATTATCCAAATACTAATTACCAGCCTTAGGCAGCACAGACAGAAGAGTCAGTTCTAAAGCCCAGAGAAGCTGAATCTTGGCTTTGCCACCTGCTGGCCCTGTGACACTGAGCAAATTAGTTTCTCCATGTCTCAGTCACCACAGCTGTAAAGTGGGAACAATACTACCACATTTGAGACTGCTGCTGTGAGGACTCCATGAGGTACTTCCTACTACATGCTTGGCATGGCACATCCTCAACTTTGATTAGATGTTAGTTGCTACTCTCATCATTATTATTAGTTAGCAAGTTGCCCAATAAGAATGGATATACAGTCATCCTTTGGTATCCGAGGGGAACAAAATTCAAGGATATTCAAGTCCCTTATATAAAATGGCATCGTGAATAGTGCTGCTATGAACAGAGGTGCATGTATCTTTTTGAACTGCAGTTTTATCTGGATATATGCCCAGGAGTGAAACAGAAACAGACTCACAGACATAGAGAACAGACTTGTGGTAGCCAAATGGGAGGGCTGGGGAGGAGGGGGAGAGATGGATTGGGAGCCAGATGCAAACTATTATATAGAATGGATAAAAAACAAGGTCCTACTGTATAGCACAGGGAACTATATTCAATAACCTGTGATAAACCATAATGGAAGAGAATTTTAAAAGAATGTATATATATATATAACTGAATCATTCTGCTGTACCATAGAAATTAACACAACATTGTAAATCAACTATACTTCAATAAAAAAAAGCATGGTATTTGCATATGACCTACACACATCCTTTCCTATTCTTCAAATCATCTCTAGATTACTTATAACTTATAATACAATGTAAATGCTATGTAAATAGCTGCCAGCACATGGCAAACTCAAGTTTTGCCTTTTGGAACTTTTGGAATTTTTTTTCCCCAAATGTTTTTGATGTGCGGTTGGCTGAATCTATGGATGTGGAATCCATGGATGTGGAATCCATGGATGTGGGACCCACGAATATGAATGGCCAACTTATACTAATTTGGTTATTAAAAAAAAAAAAAAACAAAGATGAAAAGAGCATTATAAAGTTTCTTTCTTCACCCAGCACTTAAATCCAAAGGGCACAAAACTTTACACAAAACAAAACCATTGAAGAGGTTTGGATTAAGTAATATATACCAGTAAATTTTTACTCCCTCAGTACACGTCACTTGGCGACAGAATTTATTGCTATAGTTAGCAATTCAACGTCTGAATCCTTGATGGGAAGTCTTCAAACTTCTTAGATGATACTTTTATAAATTTTAGTCAAACCTTATGAATAGCCCCCAAATTTGCTCAAAGATAGATAATGTACTGGAGTCAAATGTGCACCCACCTTTCTGTATGCTATACAGTCGGTATAGATCGCAAGGAGCCATATACCATACAGGAAAGTTGTGCTGTATTTCACCCTCTTGGCTACATCTCCCTAAAATTCTCAATGACACACTGTCATATCCACACAGAGTCAAACGCCACCTGACCTAGAATCCTGATAGAAATATCAACCCCAATCAAGCAAAAGTTTTCTTAATCCTATCTTGCTTTCTAGAAGCAAGGTTTCTTTTTTTTTTTTTTTTTTTTTCAAATAGCTTCAGGATATAAAGGCAAATAAATTTTTTACATAATACACACTTATTTACACACACATTTACAATATCCCCTCCAGTTCTAAGTTACTCTGTCCTAGCTAAGCATCAGGTGTACCAACAGAAAGAATGGAGTGATGACAGTAGAGGCAATGCTCAGAATCTATTTTGAACACTGACAAATACTACTTTAATAGCTACAGAAACTGAATGACTAATACATTTAATATTTTCTCTTCTGATCAAGTAGCAGCAATAACAGAGTCTACATATGCAAAACTGAGTTTAAAAAACAAATTCTGAAGTTGATCAATATTACAAGAGAGAACTTCTCTCCTAAGACTTTCTTATTATACATAATTGGCGAATCTAGACAAACTTACGCAAAACACTCTAAGGCTCAGATTCTGAAGAAGCTAATTTTTAACCATTAACTCTTCATCACCTATAAAATATCAGTTGGTATAAAATGGATGGCTGTTCTAAAATGTAGTAGTAAAACAAAAACAGAAGCGTCTGTATGAGATGGTTTAAAATGTGAAATGTATACATGTGTAACTACTGAAAGGTGGAAAAATTATAGAAAAGTCCTTCTAAATTAAGTTTAGCTTGCTTTGAGATGCAGACTGCTTGGGGATGAAAGATGAGGAGGAGGGGAGCCTCCGGAAGATACATCTATGAAACGAGGAGACCAAGTCAAAGGGGGGGAAATGTTATAAGAAATGTGAAAAGACAGAAAAAGCAACCTATGATGTATGGAAGATGCACTACACTTACAACAGATGGAGACCACTGGATACTATATACAGCAAGGGCTGCCATCTATACACATGAAGGGATGAGCTGATAGCCTTTGGAGAACCAGTGTGATCTCGTATGACCCAAGACAGCAATACTCAAAGCTTGGCAGCACCTATGTTATGGCCTTCATCCTGTAGTGGGCAGAATGAGGCTGTGATCATGGTAATATCTCTTATAAAAACCATCAAAAGAAAGGAAGGGTTAAATGAGTTCATCTTTAGAAATGCTACTTATTTTTGTTTTAAGTGGCAATAAATTCAGAAATCTCAGCTTTATGTTCAGAAGCCCAACCCAAACTAGAACCTAACAACTACATTAGGACTTTCATCTTTAACAATAAAAAAACCTAATGCTGTAGGAGGCAACCATCTCTTCTTGTTTTTCAAAGATGGATGTATTTAACTTACAAGTCGCATCTCTTTTAACCCAATATACTAAATACAGTAGTAGACTTTTTAAAATAACAGTAGGCACTTTACATTAACTCAGATGCATCATCTGGAAATGAATTTTCATGACGTAATTTAAAAGGAATCAATACAAGCACATAAAATCTAGATTTTTATATGCAGATATACTGTGACTAACTTGTTTGTGATTTTTATAATCTGATAGTACAGAAGTAGAAAAATATATTCCTTTGGATGGGAGTAAACTATTTTTCTACAGTCCTTTATTATGAATTAGAGTCCCAAAGGCACAACAGATTTACTGTATTTAAGACAGAATTTCCCTTTTCTTGTTTCTCTGCCTATTAAATAAAGCAGCCATCTAAACATTGTTGCTTGGAAATACTTTCAGAACAAAAAAATACCTAGGATCTATTATAATTTCATAAATTTGGATGCTAAGCAAAAACACTAATTTTATGTACCTCTCACTACTCTCTAAACTGTGAGACTGCGTGTTAGAAATAATAATAACAGTTATTACTTATATCACATCTACTATGTGTCAGTCACTGTCCCATATGCTTTATAACTATTAACTCATTTAATACAAAAACACCCATGAAACATGTATTGTTACCATCCCCATTTTACAGATGAAGAAATTGAGGCCCAGAGTTATTTGCCAAAGATCACAAAATTAGTTAAGAAGAACCAGGGATTCAGATCCAGACATCTGCTCAGACCCTATTGCCTTTAACTTTCATGCTAGATATCCTAAGCATTTAGACAGTAATGAGAAATTCTATAATTCAATCATATGAAAGTGATAAAACCTGTCAGCCAAAGGAATTTTAAAATATTAATTTCTTCCAATCTACTTGAGGCAGGTGGTATTAATTCAACAAACTTCTGAATCTCTAAGCTTTCTGTGAATGATCAAGTTGATTTATCACCTCATTTAAAACAAAAACCTCTTTCTGAGGTTTAAAAAAATAGTCCTTAAAGTGCTTAAAAATTTTTTTCATTGTTTTAAAAAAAAAGTTTTCTAATTTTCTTAAGACTTGGATATTTGGAGATTTTTTCCTGGAAAGCAAGTGAGTTATAATAGTAATATAAATAATTAAAATCTATTATTTCAAGGAAAACGTTATTACTTCAAGGAAAAGTATATTATTTCAAAAGTTGTTTCAAGATAACCTGTTTTTGACTTAAAGAGTAGATATAACATTTTGGACTTGGTGTGTACTCAACTTTAAAACTGTTTAAGAGGCTACTCATTTAAAATAGTCTTTACTTAATATCTGGGGGAAACTCCCAAAATTCAATTAGTAATAGATTAATTATGTTATCGTACCAATTCTTCAAACTGACTTAATACTGTGGATAAATTTCAAAAGTGAGAGTGGGAACGAGTTTAACAAACACAACACACTAGTCGTGGAAGTTACATTCTTCTCTGTACAGTCACCAAATACAATTTACAATGCTAAAAATGAGTGTATGACTAAATGTTGCCATTGTTTTCAAGACAGGAATGTGACTAAGACAATATTTTGAACTAAAGATATCTTCTATAACATTATTCTGAAGGTCTCATTTGAGACCAGACAGCAGCTTAAGAATTGAGAGAATCTGGCTAAAAGAAGCACATACAAAATAACCACAGGATATGGAGCTCTTCATGTACATAAAGATACAGGTATATCCATATCTCTATTTGTACACACACACCCCACCCCACTACACACTTTACAGAGGCAGGAAATAAATTTATCAGTCAATATCCCCAATCCTTTCTTTAATTATACACACTAGTACATTCGACTCCAAAGCCTAAGAGAAAACCTCAGAAAGCACTTAATGTAAATGATTGTGTCCCATGATTACAAACGACCTGCCTTATTTATGCCCACAGCCCAGCCCACAAGATGGATGGAACTCAAAGACTTCAGGAATCTACTAGCAAAAGACACCAGTGAAATAAAACTGCTGGATGCTAAAACTTGCATGTTGTGTAGCTCTTGAAAGGTTCTACCTGAAGTTGTGAAAAGTTTCTTCAAAAGGCAATCTAGGGTTCTATGTCCCTAAAGAACAGGACTGTCTTAACAGAGTTCCAACAAAGAAATGAACTACTTGTAGTCTTTGAAAAACACAATCTATAAAAGCAAAAACCAAAGCAATCTCTGTTTTACCAAAAATATGAATTCATTAAGCATCATTGAAAGTAATGTAATTTGTGTACTCTTAAGAAGGAGTTTCTAAAACCAAGTTTACTCTTTTGATTATATAACAGGGAAACTAAACCTAGTTTCCCGGAGAACGATGTACACTTGCATAACTAGAATGCGTGACTACATGTGACTATATGTTAATGGTCTTAGTACAGTGTGCTAAATATAACTGACATAGGTCTGAAATCCTATCCATTTCTGAAAGTTTTCTTTTACAATGGACAGCAGATAATATTAAATCTGTCAGTGCAGGGGACTGAATTGAGTGGCCTGTTGGTGCGACCACTAGCTGTCTCCTTGCCCATCTCTTCCACAAGCTCAAAAGTTCCTCAAAGGAAGGAATTAAGAACATTTTCACTTTATTACATTGTCTAGCAAGATGCCTGTCACACAGTAAGCCAGGTGCAACAAACAAGCACTGACTCGGTGAATTTGTTCAACAGATAGAGCCAGCTAAAATGGATATTTTTACTTCCAAAGTTTTATTTAATTTAAGGCTTTCAATTTTTGCCTAGGTTGGATGATTACAAATATCCTCTTTATTATTATTATTAGCCAATTTTGGTTTGCAACACAGAAGTAAAAAGCAAGATGCTTATTCTATTCTATATAGTTTTATTTGGACCAACGTTGGTTCAAATTAAAACTATTATCACTGCTTGCCTTAACATAACCTAACAAAATAACATTTTTCTCTTTAAAATATGCTTTAGAATAATGTCTGTTGGGTAAATTAAGTGACTTGGAATCTTCCTTTATTTAATACTTATTATGGCAACAGGCATTCAGTGTTTGTCTGAATCAGGGATTAACAGGAATCCACAAACCTAAGTGCAAAGGAAACTTTATTGACTAAGAATCATTTTAATAAAAAAGATAATGTGATCAACAGCCAGATAATATACTTCAAGTTTTAAATTTTTGGTAATCAGCCACGGGTGATAATGAGGCCAAAGTCACGAGCTTGATTAAGCTGCAAAGACGTAATTAGTTTTGTTTTTACAGCACAGACTGTAGACTGTACCCTAACCTAAACTAGGTAACAGGTGTGGGGGCTAAACACATAAGAAAATGAGATGAGAGAACAGGGGTCAACATAAATCCATCTCCATTAAGTTGACTCAGACTGTATATACAAGTAATGGCCAGCAAAGTAAATGACAGTAGCTTATTATTAATTTAGAAAAGAGTCCATAGGCCACTCAAAAATTATGTCCAGTTCAAATTTTCTTTCCATGTACTTGGGATTATATTCTATTTATAACCCCAACAATTTCCAAATCTCAGTACTAAATATGGCTACATGTTAGCATTCAATTTCTAAAGTATGGCTATATTAATAGTCCTGTAAGTTACTAGAATTAATAAAATCATGGTTAAGCAATCTAAGTTAAGGTCATGGAAGAGCTTCATCTTTATTATTAATTTTCAAGTGGCAGTGGGCAAACTATAGAGCCCTTAGGTCTCTTCCTGGAGGGGTTCTGAGTGCTCTCAAACACTGGGATGCAGCAGAATACCCCAGAGAGCTTGCTAGAAGCTCTAAGCCCACTCCCAGAGATTTTGTTTTTGCAGGTTGGGGACAGGGTCCAAAGAGCTATATGATGAAAGAGCACACATATATTTAGCAATGCAAGTGAAATTCTGGTTCAACTTTGAAGTTTTGTCATAAGCCCAACACATTAACCTAGAAAAGGAGTTTAATTTTTGTGACTGCCTCTTTCTATGCTAATCTGCCTAACAGACAAGATATATTTGATGATATGAAGTGTTTATTGTTCGTACAATTCCTTGTATAGCCTTTATTTTTGAAAAGACGAGTTAAAAATAAAATCAGCATTAACAGCATAAGAAGTATCTGTTCAATATGTCCATCTGAAGAAAAAGATACCTAATGCCACTGGGTCTGGATTGACAGGACTCTGCTGCCTGGAATGGCTGCTGCTACTGCTGCCGCCCTTTTTTAAGTCCTCGGCATCGCTGTACCGCCGGATCCAGTAATTCAATTCCTCCCGGTCCGCTTCCTGACATCGCCTTAGTACAGTGAGAGATCGCCTTGTTTTTTCTACCATGTCCATTATGCAGTTTAACAGCTATGGGAGAAACAGGCAGGGGGAGAAAGGAAGGATGTATCAGTCACCACAACTCAAAGACTTCAGTGGGTAGTGAAACAAACTGTTTTAGGACAATAAAGAATGCTATTTTATTCTGAAGGCTTCCATCTAATATTTTCAAAGGTTACATTTGAAACAGAGACCCAATAGATGAGTTAACTCAAGAGGACTGAGAATAAAAAGTGGAAGGCATGACAGGGAGATTTCAGCTGAAGTAAACCCATCTTTGCAAATACTAATCCTATTACTGGATAAACTACATGACTCTCTCTAAATAAAACAGCAGCCCATTGATCTGGCTTTAGGGATTCCTTTCCATGATCTAAACATTTATCTAAGTGGCCTAGATATCAATTTAGACATCAAATCCTATATTCTACTTTAAATATTCTCATTTACTATTTTTTCAAGGATGGCAGAAAACACCTTCAAAGTATCCCCACACTTTTATCATGTCACCTCACTCCAGTTGTTTTCCAAATGTTTTTCAACCTAAGTGATTACCGACATCTTACATGGTCAAGATGTTTCCATTCCTCTGCCCATTCTCTGTCTGTTAGTCTGTGATCAATCATTTCTTCTTGACGTGTGCCATGCAACCCTACAAATACAAAGAAGGCTGAATCACCCTAAAACATTAAGGACATAATCCATGGGTGCACAGGCACTTAGCAAAGGCTATGGGGGCAAACTAAAAGATGTTCACATATATTCGAGTTTTGAATGGAGACATGAGTCCTACACAGATTCAGAATTACTTAATGGGCCCCACATAGAATGATAAAATGTTAGAACTAGAAGGGATTTTAGAGGTCATCTGGTCAGAACCATTTCTTTTACACATGAAGAGATGGGGAGTAAAGTGACACCAAGCCCTGAGCCAGTTATCCATATAACGTTCCCTAAGTGAAAATATAAATATATCCTGATTCTTAATAAATACAAGAAACCACGAGTTGACATTAAGTGATTTCAAAGTGTGGCTTTCCTGCAGTAAAAACGAAGACGGCATAAATTGTTTTACATCGATAGGGATATGCTTTTCTAAAACAAGCATGGTAAAACTATTCCACATTTCAGCATAATATAAATGAACACAATCCTATTACATGCACCTTCATGCTAAAATTAGGCCATGAAGAGAGAGCCTGCGTAACATAGAAGCAAAATATACTCAGTCAATTTACCAAAAATTAAAAGATAAAAATAAATTGGACATCCTCTATGAAAACAAAATCAACATACCAGATATAATTTTTGGACAACTACCACAAATCCAAACTAACAAACTAAAAACCCTAATTTCTATCCACAGCATAAATATTAATGCTCTTTAGCATCACAGTTAAGATGCTACAATGAAAAGGTAATAAGGAAACACTTATCAAGTGAGAACAATAGTAAGGAACATGCGCAGTTAGCCAGGGTGCTTATCAAAACAGAAAATAAATGTGTTTTGCGAAAAGGACAAGGTGAAAGGGTCTGATCAAATACCTAGAAACGTGTGGCTCTTCTGACAAATTCAATGTGTAAAACACTTCATGTTCTACTATAAAGGAAAGGCACTGGGCTATGGCAATATTTTCCATTTTAAACAATTAAAACTATTTGTTTTGGCTGCTACTTCTCACATTGTTACTCTGAATAGCAAATTAAGTTTGGGATGGTTTAGGCTTCTAGACACCTAGGCTCTTTTTCTGAGGGAGTTATGTAGGACTGACATGACAGTAAAAGTTATGAGACACTGCATTCCACTTTTTGTGAAATCTGAGTGGTTAGAAATCCCCTTTTAGCTGATTTAGCGAGATAAAGATAATGAGTCACATGACTTTTTCAGCCAACCATGAAATACGACTTAACTTACAGCCGATGGAAGTGAACACATATATGACAGATTTCTCAGACTAAATTAAAAGCTAAATATAAAACACTCTACACCATTCCCCTCCAATTAGAATATATTCTGAAATACATTTTTAAAGCTAAAATTGTCAATGCCATCTATTGGTAAAAAAGCAAAATTGCAAACAAGTTTTAATAATTTGCATAATAGAAAAGACATCGGAGAAGCGTAATATTTAGTTATTTCTGTTTGTTGTGACAATTTCAAGTTGAAATGTTTGCAAATGTGTAATTTTTGTTGACTTATTTGTTGCCTGTGTTTTAGGGAAAAACTACTACAACTGAAATGAATCATCACAGAAAACAACCAGAGAGTGATAAAGATACAAATGTGGTGTTAAGTTTCATGATGGAGGCATCTTACTATCTTTCCCCATATAAGGACCAAGAACTTCAGAGGTCTTAAAAGTTTCAAAAAGTCAGCAGCTTAAATCAATAGTGACATGAGCTCTAACACCTGGAATAATATTAACGAGCAACAGGACGTCCGAGGCTAATGGGATAACGGCATTTGTGAAACAGTGCTAAGCCACATCTCATTTAACAACAGCAGAAAAATAATAAGTATGTTAGAAACATGTGCGAGCCCAAGTACTTGGTGAAAATATATACGTCTCATATTTTTGCTGCTTGTGAACTCTGAAGGTCATTTGCTGGATAGAGCTAAGTCTTTAAAAGGAAAAATGAAAACAACCCAAATGTTTACATTTATTAATTTCTCTATTTCAGATACTTAAATATTCATCACCACACAATTTTTATTTATATTCATAATACCAGAGGGATGTACTAGGGGAAAACAGTTCATACTCATTAAAACACATTTTCATTTGTGGGAAATCTGACACTAATGTTGAGTCTTACCCAATTCCTAACTAAGCTGAAACCCAAGTTTATTTATAAACTAATGCTGCTTATAAAGTTATTTTATTAAAAGATTTTAGTGAGTACATGTCTCTATGAATATGTCTCTCTATATAATAGACATTTATAAATCGTACCAGACTATACATTTATGACAATTTTTATATTCTCAAAATGGCAGCCTGATGTAACACCACAATTTATTACTCATACACCAAGATTTTACTTTACACATACTAAACTCTACCAGTCTTCAGGGATGGTTAAGTAGTTGCATACATTTATAGAGATTAGCACTATTAGTTTTATAAGCTAATATAATTAAAAGGTAAAGAACATGGTCTGATGAAAAAAAATCACATAAAGCCAATGGGTACAGATATAATTCATAAAGGGATATTTTACATTACTAGATGAAAACATAATCATTGCACATAAGCATAATTACTTCCTTACTGATTACTTTACAGTGTACTGGAACTAATATTTCATAAAATAGAATCTGCTGCCTAAGAAACAGACCATTTCCTAGCACTTACAAAGTGGAGTATTTTGAATTGGTCTTACAATGACCTGGTGGCTCCACTTGTATTGGAAAACGAGCAATCATGGTTTGAGGGCATTAGTCATAAATAAACGGCAAGGCTTTTGCTTTGAAGGGAGCTGTTATCGCATTTGATTTCAGGGTCAAAATATCAATCCAGATTGAGAAATAACATAACCATTTTTGAGAGCTCTTCAAAATAGTACCTGAGAGAACATTAGACAGATTGGCTATTAAAAAAGCACAAATCATATGCTTAGCCCTTTGTCTGACACACTATATAAATGTAGAAATGACTGTTGTGGGGAAGTGAAAATACTATTTTACTATCTCACATCCAGGGCCTCCATCCCTCCCCTCAACCTGACTCTCCCTTTCTGCTTTCTAAACATTTGGAGGGCTGTGCTTTCTAAGGCAAAATGACCCTAAATATGGAAGCCCTCTGCCCTACTAACCTAGTTAGAAGTCTAGCATAAAGCTCTGCTCACCATACTCTCGCTGCCTGTGGCTAAAAAAAAAAAAATGCTGTCTTACTACTCAGGCAGGGAACTGGCCATGCTTCCCAAGTTCTGAGCCCTCAGCTCCTTGTTCTGCTTTTCTACTTGGACTTTATCCCGTGCTGCCTCCAGTATCTCACCCACCAAACTGTCCCGTGTCAGGGAAGCTTATCAACAGCTAGCTAAGAGGTAAAGGCAGTACTGCTGCTGGACAGCATGGACTCAGGGGAGAGAAAAAGACGAGAGAGAGGGCTGACTGTTTCTCTCAGTTTATCACTAGCTTGACTTGCCAAAAATCAAGAATTTAACAAGCCCCAGAAACAGTGCTCTGATGCTATCACCTCAAACACTGATCGTGTATCAAAACTTACCTATTCTTTTTCCTTCTCATTTTTCACGGTGAGTACCTGTTCTTTAGAAGACAACGTCTCCTAAATTCTTCACTTTCAACAGTTTTATGCAAAGAAGGAATGAATACAGGCAAACAGAACACATATTTAACCAAACTTATTCCTTCTTTGGTATTCTGATCTTTGACACTACATTGTCAACACTAAATTGAATCACTGGCACTTCTAGGTTGGAAAAAAAAAAAGTACTAAACCATTCCTCAAAGAACCCCTGTTGACTTCAGCCATAGACATAATACCATACCATATTTTTCAAATACAGACTATTGCAGAGACTGGAAAAATCAAAATGAACTTTGAGACTATCTGAAATGAAAGATACAATGAAAGAAACTGATTTCTTAAAAATACTTGTGGCAGGCCAACTACATACGAAATCTCTCATTTCAAAAAAAAATGTAATACAGTTTGCATTTGTTAATACAGTTGAGGGGTTTGTATGTAGATGCCTCCCCCCTTCCAAAATGAAATAACCTGCTGTCACAAAGAACATCAGTAATTAAGAGAGAGAAAGCACAGCTGTTAAAGGACACAGTAAAACTAATGAAGTTTTCTCATAAAGGAGACGTGATATAAAGAAATAGAATTTCTACCCTACCACAGATTTCAAGCCTCAAGTCTGGCTGAGAAGTATTGATGCAAGTCTTGAAGCATATAATCCCATAAGAAGTAAAGAGATCCTTCAAGTCTTACCCATAGGTCTGTTTCTGTCCCTGAGGTCCCTGTGGCTGGGGTGTCGATAGGAGTCCCTGTAGTGGTGGGCAATGGCCATATCATCCAAACGGTAATGCTGAGGTGGAGGAGGGGTGGGGTGAGGCAGGCCATTGGGCTGGTAGGATAAGCCGTTATTTGGACTGTACCGCTGGCCTGGGCTAATAGTGCATGGTCGCTTGCTTGGATGTTCTGAGTGCAAAGGCTCTCTGTCAAAGCCATTTTCTTTGGTTCTGAGGGAGGAAGAAAAAGAGTTTGTTTCATAACGTACTCAGAAACCAGCACAGTTCAGACACTCACGTTTGAACTTGTAATATAAACAGAATATTCCTTTACTGGCCAGAAACTTTCTAAACTCAGCTTCCTAGACCTGTGGAATTCACCAAAACCCATGCTGAGGCCTAAATGATCACAGGACTGCACACAGGAGAAAATGTTCCACTTCTCATCAAATTAGCAAACATCTTTCAGTTGAAGCTCATGTGGTTCAGTCACAAATAAGAGGAAGCCTGATCTCTACTCCACACATAACATTTTCATTCAAAAGCAAACACTTCATTTCTAACAAATTACCCTCAGATCAACTGTATCTGGTCTTCACCAGATTCATCAAGGTACGACAGTATCACTCTTTTGCTGAATCCTTCAGGTACACCTGTTGCACTGATCCAACCTGGTATCTGACTTCTGTGTCAGAGGACATCTATGAGCTGTGTTGTTCAATATAGTAGCCACATGTGGCTATTTAAATTAAAAGTCAATTAACATTAAATATAGCTTAAAATTCATTTCTTCAGTAGTAATAGCCACATTGCAAGTGCTTAATCGCCACTTGTGCCTAGTGGCTACGTCACTAGACAGAGCATATACAGATCATTTTCATGATCTCCGAAAGTTCTACTGGAAAGCACTAATCGAACAGAATTAACTGAATTAGTGCAATAAAATAATGCAATGTCTGGGACTCACACTACCTTGGGCAACCAAGATAATCAATCAGCAGTCATACAGAACCAGCTGGGATTAGAAGAAAGATGAGGGTGAACCCCTTTATTTCAAAGCTGAGGAAACACATGCCCAGAGAGCACGAGTGACCTGTCTGACTGCATTTCACACCCAGACTGCATTTCATCATGTAATAAACAAAACTCTCTACCTGTCTTTCAGAAGGAACACATTCTATAAATGAGACCTGATAACTGCTCCTAGTTTCTCAAACAGAAGTAGCGTTAAAGAAATATTTTCTGGCTAACTCAATATATTCAGTAAGATAGGAACATACCACATCCACTTTGACTGGAAGCACAGCTCCCAACCTAACTTTTTACCTAGTAGCTGGCTCTCCTTACAAGACAAGCACTCTATCCTTAGACCAGTGGCAGCACCTATTTTCCCTGGGAAATTTCCCCACAAGAATTCTACCAAGTCACAATAGCTGCAGATTTCTCCGTGCCTTTTTTTTTTTTTTTTTTTGGCCTCGCCATGCAGCTTGTGGGATCTTAGTTCCCCGACCAGGGACTGAACCCGGGCCATGGCAATGAAAGTGCCACCCCTGGACCACCAGGGACTCTCCGTCTGCGTGCCTTTTTTTGATTTTAGGTTGGTTAGGTTTAGATACTTTAAGACACATTTCCCACTTTCTGTGCCCAGGGACAGCCTTTGTCTGATAAAACTGGAGGGATCTGAGTAGAAATTTACTTGACAACAGAGATCATTAGGGGCAAGAGGATTCTACAATGAATCGTCCTTTATGTCCCTTCAGGGTAGAGTCCCAGTAACAATTTGCACACACCAGATTAAGAAGGACAAAGGAGTCAGAGGTACAAGGTACAGGCACACTAAGAACTGAGAGAAACTGCAGAGTTCAATGGGAAATGAATACATGCCCAATACATGCTGGAGAAAGATGTTTCTGGAACCAAGAGACTGTTCAACACTGGAAATGCCAGCAGGGCATGGTCCCCATAGGAGTGTCAAACAGAAGTCTCAATGCTGCTCCTATCAAAGCGCCTGCACTAAAATGTTCTGACTCTATACACATCATTGACCAGACTACAATCTCTCAAACATTACCTAAATGTATTGCTTTAAAATAATTTTTACAAGTGAATGGAAACATTCTAGATAGATTTATCTTCTAAAAGGATATTTATGTGACTCTAGTCTGTATTTCCATATCCTACACATTTCTGAGTAATACATTTCAACATTCAATGCACAAACATTTCCAGCATAAATCAGTTGGAAAATACTGAAGACTATTAGTAGCTATGAACATAATGTCAACACAGCACCTACCTTACTGGCAGTGTGGTGTAGTGGAAAGAGCACTGGACTGGGAATCAAGAGACCTGAGATTTAGTCCTGGCTCTTCCACGACTAGCTGTGTGACCTTGGGCAAGCCACTTAACCTCTCTGGACCTCAGTTTGCTCATCTGTAAAATGAAAGGGTTGGACTAGATCAGTGGTTTTCAAACTGTGCCACCTGAGGTGCTTAGGGATTCTTCAGGCAATAAAGAGCTTCTACCCCAAACAATCAAGATTTAAAGGGCCACAGGAACCCACTTATTCTTATCTCTTTTAAAAGTTGAGGTTCCACCTAAGGTTTCATTTTTGAAAGAAAAAGTCAGCTGCTAAAATCAAGTTTGAAAACCACTGGACTAGGATGATTTCTGAGGTCTCTTCTAGTTTGAAAACTCTGCAATTCAGTTACTTTATTTCTAAATGTCATCTGTACAGCACAGGGAATATAGCCAATATTTTATAAGCCAATATTTTATAATAACTATAAGTAGAATATAACCTTTAAAAATTATAAATCACTATGTTGTATACCTGAAACTTCTGTAATACCGTACATCAACTACACCTCAATTTAAATAAATAAATAAATAAATAAATAAATAAAATGTCATGGTTATGTAGATCAAAACACACAAATCTGATGGTCCACTGGCCAAATTATGACTAAGTCAACCACCTGAACCAACAGAGAACTTCTCTGTTCTTTGCTTTGAACAATGTACTATTTACAGCTGATTTTTTGTGCAAAAATAGAAAATATCCTCTAAATACATTATAGCAGCCTAAATATATAAACATCAAAACATTTCTAAATATCAAAACATCTTTGACCTAATTGTGTCAAACCAACTCAACTTACTGGTTTTGTGTTTCCTTGTTCAAAGATAACAAGAACATACAACACTGGAAGAATTCTTACTATTTTCAAAGTAGTCAGATATGTTATTTATCTTTGCCATCAGATCAGCCCTCTGATCAGTGCTATTACTTCAGTAAGCCTGTACTGAAGCTTTTTTCTCTCCTAAAACAAGGACAGTAATGTCCCAAGAAGCAGGGCTAGCTCCTTAGTCTGTCCTGTCATTTCTATCACGTCCCTGCAGTAACAGTCCCTATTTTGCTTCTCATCACTTTTATAGCACTATGAAGATTGTTCTAGGGAAAGGCAAATTGGTACAGCATAGTAAACCTGAGAATGGCATGGAAGAAATTTAAAAATTCTGATCTTAGTCCTGTTACAAATAAATACATGCCTTAGGCACTGACTTCTCCAACTGACCACAGGTATTTCAAATGGCACATGTCTAAACTGACCTTGACTTTCTCTGGTACTTCCTACACCAGTCAATTATGACACCTTCTACTTAGCTACCAAAATAGAAACTTGGAAGTCACTCTATAACTTCCTTCTCAAATCAAGTCCTGCTGCTGGTCTCTTAAGCTTCTCTGGCATAGGTCCTTCTGCCCTACCCCAGGACACCTTACCTTGGCTCGATCACACCCTTGTCTCACTCTGCAGGGCTGAGATACTGGCCGAGTCTTTAAAAAAAAATTCTTTACTTTTGTATTTTAGAAAGAAGCCTATATCTAAATCTCAGGAGGTACAGTTCTGTTAAAGAAAAGCCCAAAGACATTAATAACTCAATCTTAAATGGTCCTTCCCTTTTCTAACACATGCAGTTTGTTAAGGTTTCCACAGAAGGACTAGACATCGAATTAAAGGACGGTGGGGTGTGTGTGTGTGGTCATTTACGGCATCACATTTTCAAAACACAACTCAGTAAAAGATTTCTTCAGGAATTGTTAGGAAATAAGCGAGTTTGGATAAGAATGTAACATAACACCCTTCCACTGATGTTGAATAATGTATCTGAAACAAAATACATTACAAATTCCCCCACTTCCTTAAAAAGCAAATCAAACCTGATTCTTCATGACAACTTGCAGGATTTCTGTGTTTGCAGAAATATAACCCTGCAGGAAGTGGGATGTTTAGATGGCGAAAAGCGGAGCACCAAGTGACACAGGACCATCACTACTGGGCCACATGGAAAGAAGTGTCTTCTATCTCTCTGTTGCTAAATCACCACCAAGGAGATAACTTCCTGAGTGGCGGGCTAACACGTTCTGGAGTAAATAAGATAGATGCAGGTGGATGTTGGCCACTACAGACAACAACACAATACCTGGACCTTTAAGGATTACAATATGTGGGTTCCCAGAGCTTTCCCTCCCCCAAGGAGAAGGTGGAAAGCTTCAGGCACATATCCCTGGAGCTTTCCACCTGCTGGACAGTCAGACTGCCTGGGAGCGGCTGTCCCCTTGTCTTTGCTAATTTCTGGCCACTGATGAAGTATTCGGTTGCTACCACTCCTGCTGTCCGGAACTACGCTTTCTTACTCTACTCTGTCATCTACACATTCCAATTGGAGCCCTCTAATTTTTTCTTGTTAGTTAATCAATCATGGTACTTTGTTTCTGAGCTGTTTTCATGGCTGTGGGTATTTCAGAGATGCATCTTTTAAAATGATAGAAAGTAAACAAGAAAGCAAAAACGACTCTCGGGGGAGAGATTATTTGCTAAACTACTAAAAATGACTTGACTGTATTAAGTTTAACTTTGATTATTTATTTATTCAACTAGTGTTTTGTTGTTATTTCGCTTTGTTTTGTTTTTAGACAGCTGGTGTGTTTAACATGCACTATCATGAGCTTTACTGGACAAGTAAGCAAGACATGATCCCCAACACCCTCCTAAGATTATGGCTTAGTAGTAGACTTAAATTCTTTTTGGAAGTGTGCTAGCAAGAAACCTTTTACCATAAACACAGTTTAATTAGAGATACAAGACCACGTGGTAGCAACCGAATACCTCATCAGTGGCCAGAAATTATACTGTTATGCAGTATACCTGAACTTGGCAGGTACCATAAAAAGAGTACAAAAGTGGTATGGGACATCAGAGGAGAAAGATCACTCCAGAATGTACATTTGAAAGACCAGGGCTGTGGAGTTTTGGCTCTGCTCTTTGCTGGCCACTTGAATTCAGGAGGCCTAATCGCTGTGAGTCACAGAATAGGGGTGATTTTTGCAGAGCTAAAGAGAGGACTATATGAGAGAATCTACATAAAGAGCTTAACACATATTTGGCATTCAACAACTTAACCAAAGAGCTTACTTTTCAAGCTGAAGTGTTCAGAGGCTGGGATATTACAAACATAGCTGCAAGAGCACAGGCATTCAAGTCAGAGAACCTAGAGGTTACAATCCCATGGTGCCTCTTACAAGCCATGTGAGCTCAGACATATTACCCAGCCAGCCTGAACCTATGCAACAGGACTGTCAGGAAATAAGTGCTATGTGTTCATATGTAAATTATTTAGCGCAGGCCTGGCATATCTTAAGTGCTCAGTAAATAGTAACCATTATTATAATATTCATAATTGGGAAGCCTTCATTCAAATCGTAGATCCTGTCTGAGTTAGCCTGCAAAGTATAAATAGAATTATGATATATAAGAACTAGGGCAAAGAATAGAAACCATCATTCAGAATACAGACTAAGGCATGAACAACGTTCGGCAGGGCTATACCCTGGGAAAGCAGCAAAACTAAGGCTAGCAAAGTTTATGCTCAGGCTGGAGTGTGGAGATCAAAATGTTCTTTACAGCCACACAATCTTTCTCATCATGTAAATGCTATTTCACCAGAAGCCTCCACAATTGATGCGACTAATAAAAAAAAATAATAATTTCTACAGTGATGATTACTCTCTTCTTGAAACTGATGAATGCATAAAAAAATGCAACACAAAACAAGAATGTGTGAATATAATATAAATTCCACACATTTTTCATAGAAAACTGAACACGACAGATAATAAAAATTTAATTCTTACTTGCACAGTCAATTAATTCTACAATTCCTTATAAAGTGCACCTATCTTTTCTCTTTAGAAAGACAAAACTATTGAAATCGCATTCATTTTGCAGAAGAGGAAAAATGGACTTAACACGTTCAGCTGGTGTGTACTTTGCTGACAAATCTTATATATTCAGCCAACAGGGTTTCAAAATGACTGCCTTATGACCCTCCAACACTCAGTGTTTTCTAATTTACTCATTAAGCCAGGAAACCTGGCTGACTGTGGGTCCTCTATTGTCATAAAGATTTATAAAACCTCAGAATATTATACTGTTACATTTGCCCACATGAGCAATTATAGAGAAAAAATAAACAAGGGAAGGTGAGGGCAAAAGACACAATTCTTAGTTGAGCTTTCCTTATTTACATTCTGTACATTAAAACATATTTTGTGCAACTGGAAGATATCAGGTATGTAAATTTCTCCTCTAAGAAGCTCTGTAATTTTAAGGAAGTTCTTTGGGCCTTATTTTTCCTCAAGATAAAGGTTTGGCCTGGTAAGTCCATAAGATCGCTCCCAGCTGACAAATTATATACTTCTAAAGCTCAAGAAAATCTTTTCCGAAAATAATGTTTAATAATTGGGGGTGGAGGAAATACATACGGCCTTTGTAATACTATGTGGCCTTCATAATAAATATTAAGATGTGTTAATTTAATTCCTAAGAGTAATTTAAAGCATAATTACATTAAAATGATTATATATAAACATATAGATACAGATAATAGAGGCAGAGATCAGACAGACAGATGAAGGGGATTAATATTTAACATCAATCATTTGAAAGGGGGAGGAAGGCAGTGGAGACAGTGTTATCCATACAAAATCAATGCTCATTCGATTTGATTTCTTAAGCCAGAAAGAGCCTGAGTCAGAAAACTGGCACATAGGTGAGAGCACAATGTTAAAGAAAAAGCTGTGACATCAAAGCTGTGAGAAAAGACATCCAATGGTAATTAACACAAAAAAAGAATCTTCTTAAATGTAGTAATTTTTACCTATTCTGTAGTCTCAAAAAAATTCAGTCTTTGTCTCACTGCTCTTTCCCTCCTCACTCCATTTGAAACTGTTTTAATGACCATCATGGTGAGCAGTTTAAAAAGGGCTCTTAACTTCTAGTCTCTGTTTGAAAGTGGTCACTTCATTTAACCAGCTGCAAAAAAGGTTTGGATTCCCTTCTTCAGCTTTTCCCATCACAGAATGGCAAGATAAGCAATAAACTTTTACAGATGAACAAAGAATAGAAATCAGAACTTTCTATTAACTTTCCCTAATATTTTAGAAAAAAATAGCATGATTTTGAAGTGAAACTCGTCTCTTTCTATTATGGGTTCTAAGTTATTCTACCACAGACCTATAAATCTAGTATAGTTGTTCAGGGACTCACCCTAAAGCTATTTTTAAAAAGAAGTAGAATAAATTTTACTGTTCCATACAGGGAAAAAAAAAATTCATATACTTCCCCAGAGTACTCATTTCTCTGTAAATAACAGTAATGCTTAAAAAAAGAAAAAATATAACCAGTGACAATCATATTTAAGGATGAGAAGGTGCATTTGCCAAAACCCATCCCTGAAATACGTGAGCACTGTTTAGTAGATTAAAATCAGCAATCATCACAGAATTTAAGCCCCCAAAGTTGTAAACAAAATATAGAGCGCTCTTTTGTTCGTGACATGTCATGAACAAATTACCAAAATGTGTTTTCTCCTCAGGTGTCAGTTTTTCCCTCTTTCAGTGACTGATGGTTCCCAGTGTTATTACAGAAACAGATTGATCTTTTTAATGAGCCAGTTTAATAGACTCCAAAATCTCACCGTGGCTGCTCATCCATGTCAGACCATATGCACCAACAAAACATTCAGTAAAACAAAAAAGCTCTGCTGTCAGACAGCTCCATACTCTGTAAAATTTCATATAGCAGATCTGGATATACAGATAAATAACCAGAGAAGAGGAAATGCATATGCAAACAAGATGCAGAAAATATATGCAAAGAAATACTGTAGAGGCCCATATTTTCTTGGCTCTGATCAAATTCCCAGAAGATACAAATGTATTTACACAACATATCCTCATTACCCTTCCTCCTAACTCTAAGGAAATCCATTTGCTATCTTTCCATTATAACACACACTTCAGGGTTCCACTTGAAAAAGAATGTTCCATCCAAAGAGCAACTGTGTGAATTCAGACTCCAGCAACTGTCTATGGATAACCAGAGGGAGAATAAGACTAGAGGCTCTTTTAAGAAAGTTCTACCTGACTGAATGCAAACATGCATGCATACACAACTACAGATCACCAAAACAAAAACGCTGATTTTCTATGGAATTTATATGAAGTTTCCATAACAATGTTAGCACATTGCCAAGGGCTTACCTCAGCACTGTTCAAGGGAGGTCTAAAGTCACAGCATATTCAAATATAAAACACTGGGGAAAAAATCAGTGGAGAAAGGGCTGGGAATACACAGAAATGGATAAAACAAGCTTTCATTCTGCCGGTTATGGTTACTTAGCAGTTAGAGTTTCTAGAATAGATTGTGTCCATTTCCAATTTTGTCTACAAGATTATCTTTACATTTATCACAGCTATCGAAACCTTTGCCTGTTATCCTCTCCTCCACCCAAATAAGTGTTCTTCTTCTCAATTTTCCATCTAGTCTCTCCCTAATTTCCTTTACCATATTGCCTTGGAAAAATGGAGCTGAAACATCTCAATACCAGCATGTAGTACCGACTGCCTACAGGGTAAATGGTTAGGATCAGACAGGAATACACATGTGAATCATCTATCCTTGGGCTGCTTCTTGGTTTTCAGCATCATGTAGACACACCACACAGACACCTGGATTAAGCAACTGCCTTTAATAGCTAAAGTACTAAATGCTTAAATATGACTAAGGAAATACAAGTTGCAAAAATAAGAAAGCAGTGCTGTTGGTAGGTCATGTACAGAGGTTGGTCTATAGTATGTCAGAAGTAAACTAACGTTTAACCTTTTGCTTTAGGAATTTTAAACTATTAAGAGATCCTATGTCAAGAGGAGAAAAATTCCAGAGATTGTAGCATAAAAACTGCTTAACAGAGGATTATGTAATAACTGTATGTAAACTGGCTGGCTTTTAATTACATTCTGATTTGCAAAGCAGCTAATACATTTAAGGGTAGCTAAGTCGGTCACAGATAGATGTCTCTGAGCAGCTCCAAGAAATCATAAGCTCCTATGAATCTGTGCCAGAGTGTTAACCTCTCAAAGGCTGGTTTACTCTTGCCTCATAAAATGCAAAAAGAGTGAACGGATAAGTAGAGAAAGGAAACAAAGCATATGATAAGTTTCTGAATATAGTTTCATTTTAAGATTCTCCATATTTTGCAAATACTATGCAAGATGCTAATAAGACTTTCTATTCCTGTATTAGAAAATATTTATATATGAGGCTGAGGTATTTAAGAAAGTTATTTTCATAAGGTGCATTGGAAGTTTCATGTGTATGCCTTATTCAACAACTAATTTGCAAGGTTTAATGGAGAAGGGGTTTTATTTTATGTTTCTTAGAATTCTCAGTTATGAGAGCAGAGTACCTGATAGAATGAACACTGACTGATAAAATTTTTCAGCAAAATGCCATCTGTTAGTTCTATTACTTAACTCTTCACTCAGTTCATCTAGCTTCGCAGAAGTTTTCTCTTAGTTCGTATAAAACAAATTAAATAGCTACTACACTGTGTTCAGGCCAAAAACCACCATATTTTGAGAAAAAATAGAATAACAAATTTCCTAACACCAAAGGGTAAAATATGTGATTGGGATGAATTATATAGTCAATGAGAATTTTAATACAGGCATACCTTGGAGATACCGCATGTTCAGTTACAGACCACCATAGTAAAGCAAATATCACAATAAAGCCAGTCATACAAATTTTTTTTGTTTCCCAGTGCATATAAAAGTTACGTTTACACTATACTGTAGTCTCTTAAGTGTGAAGCAGTACTATGCCTAAAAAAAAAATGTAGATATCTTAATTTAAAAAATACTTTATTTCTAAAAAATGTCAAAACAGTCACAATAGTTAACATTAAAGATCACTGATCACAGATCACCATAACAAATATAATAATGAAAAAAACTGAAATATTGTGAGAATTACCAAAATGTAACATAGAGACACAAAATGAGCAAGTGCTATTAGAAAAATGGTGCCAATAGAGTAGTTCCATGCAGGGTTGCCACAAACCTTCAATTTGTTTAAAAAAAAGGAAGGAAGGAAGGAAGGAAGGAAGGAAGGAAGGAAGGAGGGAAGGAAGGAAGGAGGGAAGGAAAGCAGTATCTGTGATGCACAACAAAGTGCAATAAAACAAGGTATGCCTGTATTGACTGTATGTCTAATAACCATCAGTGGCACTTGGCACATCTGCATATCATTCATCTTTACCTTTTACTTTCATATTGCAAGCAGCAGTGGTGATCATTTGTAATGTATAGAAAAATCAAGTCACTAGATTGTACATCTGGAACTATCATAGTGTTATAGGTCAATTAAACTTAAAAAAAAAAAAATTACAAATAGCAAAGCTTAACCTGCACAAAAAGCTAAATGACACAGGCCAA